>NW_005054314.1:8069282-8075365 GCF_000277835.1 Geospiza fortis
CTCTGATCCCTCTGCTTTCTGTGCAGTGGACATGGTCACCTTGGGCACGGCTTTGGAAATCTTCAACGAGCACGACCTGCAGCCCAGCGAGCGGGCGATGGACGTGGTGGAGGTGATCCACTGCCTGACCGCGCTCTACGAGCGCCTGGAGGAGGAGCGCGGCATCCTGGTCAACGTGCCCCTCTGCGTGGACATGAGCCTCAACTGGCTGCTCAACGTCTTTGACAGGTACCTCTTCCTCCCCCGGAGCTGCCAGGCCTGGGAGGAAACCCCCGTGTGGCATTTACATTCTCTGAAAAATCAAGATTTTGCTCAAGATTTTTCTCCTGGGAAGCTGAGAAGCCTCAGAGAAAAAGGGAAACAGTTCTTATCTCATTTGCTTCTCCTGTGTTTTGCTCCTTTGGAATGTATTCTGAGAGTAGGTCCCTCCTATCCCCCGAGCTGTGGGGCTGCCAGGCCTGGGAGGAAACCCCCGTGTGGCATTTGCGTTCTCTGAAAAATCCCTTTGCTCAGGATTTTTCTCCTGGGAGCTGAGAAGCCTCAGAGAAAAAGGGAAACAATTCTTATCTCATTTGCTTCTCCTGTGTTGTGCTCCTTTGGAATGTGTTTGGAGATTGTTTACCCACAGGTGATTGTTTCATTGGTTTCTGGTGTGAATTATTTTCACTCATTGGCCAATCAGGGCCAAGCTGGGACTCTGGAAAGAGTCACGAGTTTTCATTATCTTTTTAGCATTCTGTAAGTATCCTTTCTGTGTTCTTTAGTACAGTATAGTATTCTTTAATAGAATATAGTATCAAAAAATAATAAATTAGCCTTCTGAGAGCATGGAGTCAGATGCATCATTCCTGCCTGCAAATACAATACCCCTGTGCTGCTCTTCCAGCTGGCAGTGCTGCACAAAGCTTCTGGCTGCAGAGCAGTGAGGGAGGCTGCCTGGTGTGTGCTTGCCTTGATGAGCCCCCCTGACAAAAAAACCCCACTCTGGTGCATTTGTAGACTCGTGCAATCTCTTGTCCTGCAGTGGCCGCAGCGGGAAGATGAGGGCTCTCTCCTTCAAGACGGGCATCGCGTGTCTGTGCGGGACAGAGGTCAAGGAGAAGTTCCAGTGTGAGTCCCTTGTCTGCCTCCCCTAGACGCTGCTGTGGATTCACCTCAGGAAGACAGGAGGGGTTTTGTTTCCTGGCTCAGACCTTCCTTGCCCAGGAAGAGCAAAGAAACAGCTTTCCTGCAGTGACTAAGCTGCTTGCATCATCACCTCTCCCTCCCTCCCCTAGGCCTACCCACTGAAATTAGGAGGTGTTGTTGTGCACTGCCTGGTGCTGCAGTGATCTTGCTTGCATGGCACTGTGAGGAGCAGAGCAGAGAAGGCACACAGGAAAGTTATCCAGTGCTTTCCAGAAGGAAAATACCAGGGGGTGCATGGCTGGGGGGAAGTAGGTTTCAGGCAAATTGCTTTCCTCACTGCATTTTAACCATGGAATATTGTGGAGGGGAATCTTGTGTAGCATAGGGAGCACCAAGGGGCTAAATGAAGGGATTAGGCTGATTCATAGAGGACTGGCTGTCTGGGGCTGTTTAATAGATGATGTATGTAACCCCCGTCTGAAGAAGGACACTGATAAAAGTTATTTAATCATAGCTCAGGTTTTTCCTTGTATTTGAGCTCTGTGCTGAGGGTGGGCAGTGGGGTCCCTGGTGTGCCCCACACCCTGCTCCCTGTGCTGGGGGAGGTCAGTGGGGTCCCTGGTGTGCCCCACACCCTGCTCCCCGTGCCTGCTGGGCTCTCAGCTGTGTCTGTGTCCCCCCAGATCTCTTCAGCCAGGTGGCCAACGCCGGGGGCCTGTGTGACCAGCGGCACCTCGGGGTCCTGCTCCACGAGGCCATCCAGGTCCCTCGCCAGCTGGGGGAGGTGGCAGCGTTTGGGGGCAGCAATGTGGAACCCAACATCCGCAGCTGCTTCCGCTTTGTGAGTGTGGGGTGATGGCCCTGGCCCCATCTGTGCTGGGGACAGGCTCCCGAGGCAGCAGGGGACCTGCACCCAATAGCAGCAAGGCCCCAGCTCTGAGCAGCCCCTTCCTCTGCCTCCCCAGAGCAATGGGAAGTCTGCCATTGAGGTGTCCCAGTTCCTGGAGTGGGCCAACCTGGAGCCCCAGTCCATGGTGTGGCTGGCAGTGCTGCACCGGGTGACCATGGCCGAGCAGGTGAAGCACCAGACCAAGTGCTCTGTGTGCCGCCAGTGCCCCATCAAGGGCTTCAGGTAAGGGCTGTGACACGGGACCCTGGCCCCAGGGACAGAGCTGAGCTGCTCTGGGCTCCTGGGGCAGCTGAGCTCTGCAGCCAGCCGTGTTCCTGGCGGGGCAGAGCAGGTGCCAGCTAAGGGGAAGGAGCAGAGTGCATTCCTGGGGACTTCAGCCATCAGCACTGTGGGTTCACCGGGGTGTTAGAGTGACACAGGCCACCTCTGTCCCCTCCCACTGACCTCTTCTTGGGCTTTAAACCTGTGTTTTGATGACTCCCAGTGCTTCCCTATGGACTCTTGACCCCTGCAGGTATCGGAGCCTGAAGCAGTTCAATGTGGATATCTGCCAGACCTGCTTCCTCACGGGGCGAGCCAGCAAGGGCAACAAGCTGCACTACCCCATCATGGAGTACTACACCCCAGTAAGGAGCTGGGCTGGGCTGGGAGGGCCCAGGCGCAGAGCAGGGCCCATGATGGCAGCAGCCTTGTGATGTTTAGGCTGGTGCAGCCCCACAAGTGGATCCCTTGTGTAGTTTTGTACCCTCTGCATGCTGGAGGCTGCCTGTGTCCGTGCTGTTCTGGGGCTCATGGTGAGCAGGATGCATGGCCCCAGTGCCCAGCTTGGCCTGTGCCAGGCCCCATGAGAGGCTCACAGAGCTGCTGTGTGCCCTCCTTGCTTCCTCAGTTTTACCTGCCTCTTCCCCCATGGAGCTCATGCCCAGCCTGAGGGGATATCTTACTGTTGGTGCTGAGCTTTCTATTAAACAGACACTGTCACATTTGTGTCTCTGCAGACCACATCCAGTGAGAACATGAGGGACTTTGCCACGACACTGAAGAACAAGTTTAGGTCCAAGCAGTACTTCAGCAAGCACCCCCAGAGGGGTTACCTGCCCGTGCAGTCTGTGCTCGAGGCTGACTGCTCTGAGACGTGAGTTGCTGCGCCCTGGCTCGTGTCTTTGGGCCCAGAATGAGACATGGCTTCTGTGGATGGAGGGAGCATCTCAGCTCACACAGGGCTCCTGGGGGAGGGCTGGAGGAGCACTTGCTCTGGGGGTGATCTGCCACCTTGTTCTTGAAGGAACAGAGATTTCAGTCTCTGTGTCCAGCCCGTCCCTGGCTCCTCTCAGCCAGGAGGGCTCAGTCTGTGCCAAGCCTGCTGACCAGTGTGCATCTCTTGCAGCCCAGCCTCCTCCCCGATGTTACCCCACGCTGACACTCACTCCAGGATCGAGCACTTTGCCAGCAGGTACCCCCAGGGCTCTGCTGTCCTGCTGGGGCACAGGGCCTGGCCCTGATGGGTGTGGGGGGGCTTTGGGGCACACAGATGGGGCACAGACCCCTCCACCTGCCCCAGCATCCTGCACAGCCAGGCAAACCCGCCTGGGATGTGGCTGGGGCAGCAAAGACCATGCCTTTGACAGCAGAATGCAGCAGCCTCCGTGTGCTGTCCTGCTCTGCCCAGGGTGAGCTGCTGGATGGGTTCTCAGCAGCACATCCCTCAGTTGTTCTGCTCTGTGTCCTCACCAGAGCTGTTTGCCAGCTTCCCACTGCTGCTGCCCTCTGGTTTGTGGTGCCTCTGCCCTCGCTGTGGGGACCCAGGGGGTTCAGGGAGCCTGTACTTGTAGCTCAGCTCCTAGGCTGGAGCTGGAATTCTTAGATCCCTTTCCTTTGCTTGTGAGAGAGGAGGCTGAGCCAACTGCACAGCAGCAGCTCTTTATTCTAGAGACTTACACCCAGAGCACCAGTGTATTTTGGTTTTTAAAAAGGCAAAGCTCTCCAGAGCCTGTGCAGAAGGACAGATTGATGCAGGCCAGGTGGGAGACCCTGTAGAGAGGGGTCTTACAGAGCCTGCAAGCAGCTGAGCAGACATTTAGGGTGTCTCTGACAATATCTCAACCTTTTTCTCTTCCCTCCAGGCTTGCAGAGATGGAAAGCCAGAACTGTTCCTTCTTCAGTGATAGCCTGTCCCCTGATGACAGCCTGTGAGTTCTCCTTTCCCTTCTCCTCACCTCCTGATGGGTCAGGGCTCCTGTGCCTCTATCCATGCCTAGCCAGGGTGCAGAAATGTTTTCCTTCCCAGTCCCATTGAGCGAGAGGCTCTTGGGCACCCCTGTTACTATGATCTTTTCTGAAAAATCTCTTTGCTAGGATTTCTTCTCCTTGGAAGAGGAGAAGCCTCATTATTTTTAATGTTTTGTTGCTTTGGAATGTGGTTTGGAGATTGTTTATCTAAACATGTGAATTGTTTTTAATTAATGACTAATCACGGTCTAGCTGTGTCGGACCCTGAGGAGTCAGTCATGAGCTTTCATTATCGTTCTTGCTAAGCCTTCTGATGTATTCTTTTCTCTATTTCTTTAGTATAGTTTTAGTATAGCATTAATATAGTATAATATAATATGATATGATATAATAATATAATATAATATAATATAATATAATATAATATAATATAATATAATATAATATAATATCAGCCTTCTGAGAACATGGAGTCAAATTCTCATCTCTCACCTCATCCTGCAGACCCTCACAAACACCACAATCCCCCAACAACAAACATCAGGGATGCTGAGCCCCTTCTGAGCTCTAGGCCTGGAGCAGCCAGGAGCTGCCCTGTGAAACTGCCTCCCTCCATGCTGTCCTTCCCCAAGGGCACACAAATCCCCTGGTTTTCCTAATGAGGCGTTTCTCCTCCTGCTGGAACAGGGATGAGGACCAGTACCTGCTGCGCCACTCCAGCCCCATCACGGACAGAGAGCCTGGGGGCAGCCAGCAGGGCCCAGCAGGCCTCAACATGGATGACAAGGGAGAGCTGGAGAGAGTCCTGGCCCACCTGGAGGATGAGAACAGGTACAGACATGGGCAGCTCTGACAGTGGGGGTTATGGCCTGAGAGGGGCAAAGGGGCTGGGGAAGCCTTGCAGAGCTCAGAGTGGAGGCAGGGGATGCTGCTGGGGCTGGAGCAGGGGATTGCAGGTGCTGAGAGGGCAGGTTTGGAGGGGGGCTAAGCTGAGCACTAAAACTCAGTGAGGTTGTGCTCTCTCTGTTCCCCAAAATATTCCTTCCTACATCCACAGAACCTGTTCCCTCCTGAACCCCAAATGAGTTAAAGTGAGCCCAGGGCACTCTGCCTTTCTTGTCCCTGAGCCCCTCATGAGCAGTGGTACTGCTGCTCTGGACCAGGGTGAGGCTCTAGGCAGGGCACACCAGCTCAGGAGGGGGTGATGCTTTCCCTGCCCTTGTTTTCAGCCTCCTGGGAAGTGTTTGCACACGTGTGAACCCCCTGTGTGGGGCAGAACCACACACAGGGCACTCTGTAGTGCAGCATCCTGGCCCTTAAGCATCACAAACAGCAAAGCTTTGTCTGATGTGCAGCTCCTGGGGGTTTGCAGGCAGGATTGAGGGGATGCTTACCTGGGCTGTCCTGCAGGATCCTCCAGGGAGAGCTGAGACGTTTGAAGTGGCAGCATGATGAGGCAGTGGAGTCCCCAACCTTGGCCTCAGGCTCTCCCGAGTCAGTGCAAGACCCACGGAACGAGGAGCTGCTGGCCGAGGCGCGGATCCTCCGGCAGCACAAGAGCCGCCTGGAGACACGGATGCAGATCCTGGAGGACCACAACAAGCAGCTGGAGTCCCAGCTGCACAGGCTGAGGGAGCTGCTGCTGCAGGTGTGCTCAGGGCAGGGATGGGGTGGGCTTTGCCACAGCAGAGCTGGGACAGTGGCACAAAGGGGATGGGCAGAGAAGGGAAGCCAAGGACAGAGGGTCATGACATCTTTCTGACAACATCTCTTCTCATTCCAGCCTCCAGCAGAGTCAGCAGGCAATGGTTCAGCA
>NW_005054314.1:8075525-8088936 GCF_000277835.1 Geospiza fortis
GCGGTGTGTCCAGAGAGCCTTTCCCTCCCCCTCTGCCCTCCTTGCTGCTGCAGATGAGGTGGAAGCCAAAACCCAGGAGGTCAGCATGTGCCTGGAAGACATCATGGAGAAGCTGCGGAGCGCCTTCCCCAGCTCCCGAGGTACTTGAGTGAAATCCTCCTCTCTCACTTCTCCCTGCTCCCTCAGGCGAGGCTTTCCCACAGAGCCCTGCCCCAGCCCCAGCTTCCCTGCAACAGCTGATGACCTGCAGTGCTTCAGCCAAGAGCTTTGCTGCTGCAGTGCTGCTGGGACGGGTGTGTGGCCTGGGAATGGAGGAGGAGGAGGAGGAGGAGGAGGAGGAGGAGATGGAGAAGGAGGAGGAGGAGGAGGAGGCTTCACACCTGCAAGGAGAGGCCATGAGAGCTGCCAAGAGCACAGACCAAACAGATCCCTGTGATGAGCTGCAGGGCAGCCTCCTGCCCTGCTCAGGACCTGCACCCCACCGTGAGGATGGACAGACTGCCAGCACCACCTGCAGTGACAGCTTTGAGCCCCCTCCTGCCTTCATCCCTGTCAGACCCCTCTGCAGGAGAGGCCGAGGCCCCAGCAGCCTGGTGAGATGGAAGCAGTGGTGCAGGCTCTCCTGGCTGCTCCTGGATGGCTCTTCCCAGCAGGGATGTGTGTGTGAATGGCACTCCACTCACTCAGTGGGTTTGGTGTTGGTCATTCTGCTCCTTCCCTCTGTGCTCCAGTGCTTGGTGCCAGCACTAACATGAGGTGGTGGTCTGCCCATGCAGACTCTTGCCCACTTTCTGCCACTCCTGAGCAGGATCCTCCTGGCTCTGCAGCAGCTCCCATCTAACCAGCTGGCTCTGGGTCTTGTTCTCCTGACCTGTCTATTTCTCTTTCAGGTATGACCTCCCTTATCTAACACCTCCTGTGAGCCAGAGGCTTTTCCTAACCAGCTACCTGGCTGCTTTCCTCCCCTCTCTCCCTGCCATGCTCCCTGTGCTGCAGCAGACCTCACACAGACTCCCTCCGAGCTGGTGGTGCAGGATGCTTGCCAGCTCCAGAAGATCTCAGGGGAACATAGGCCGTGCAGGAGTGGGACTGTGGGCTCCCCAGGAGGCTGGTTGGGTCACTGGCCACAGTGTCCAAGCCTGGGGGGGATGGTTCAGAAGGAAGAACTGAAGCCATGAAAACTGCCAGTCTCCCCTGGCACCCTCGGGGGATGCAGAGCTCAGCATCCCACTCTTCATCCCTGCCCAGGAGCCTCCAGGTCTGTGGGCACCAAAACACTCCTGGAGCCACACAATTCTTAAAATAACTCTTTATAACAGTGACCAGCTGCCAGCCTTATGGTTTGAACTCTGCCACCCAAGGCTCTGCAGCCAGGCAGGCACACACCACCAGGAGAGAGTCTGTGAGGTTTCTGGAGTAGGGATTGAGTCCATGTTAGAGCTTCAGCCCAGCTAGTAGCCTTATATTGAGAGGGTCTTTATAACAGAGCCTTATTGTTTAATTTGCATATATTTCTATATATTATATATATATACTGTACTTAAATACTCTCATGGACTCACTCTATTAAACTCTAATACCTTAAGTGTAGCTGCCCTTCACTTTCAGACCAGCCCAACTCCTGCTGCCAGGGGAACCAGCACCTTTCCCTGTTGCTGGGGTTGCCTTGCAGGGCTGCAGTGAGGGAGCTCAGTGAGGGCTGCACCCACAGCAGGTGCTTCACCCTGCCTGGTGTCCTGGGCATGTGTGCCTTTGCCATGGCAGAGTCCTGCACAGACCCAGCTCCCTGCCTGGGAGCTCCTGCAGGGAGGGTTCCTCCAGCCACACTGCAGCCCTGGGGCCACCTTGGTGTGATGCAAGTGTGGGTGGGCAGCAGGACAGGCAGGGCAGCTCGGGGCTGGTGGCTCCTGGTGCCCAGGGCTCCCTCGGGCTGGCTGATTTGTGCTCTGTTATGTCGAGAAAGAGGCAGAGGCAGGTGCTGCAGGGTAACCCAGAGCAGGGGCTGACGTGGCCCTGGTGCTCTGGAGCCACAGGATGTAGAGAGGTGAGAGGTTTGAGCCCTCGGGGCAGGGCAGGGCTGCACACTGGGGTGGAACATCCCATTTAACAGGGCTTGCAAGGACAGGCAGGGCTGGTGTTGCTGGCTGGGATAGGACATGGTGCTGAACTGTTCCAGGAGGTTGTGAGCAGGGCTGTAGGCTTGCCTCTGGGCTGCTGGCAGAGGTGAGGAGCAGTGCCCACCCCAGTGTGAGCCTTACAGGCAGGGCTGTGCAGCCTGGAGTGCTCCAGTGTCACTGGCAGCAGCGTGGGTGGCTGTCCTTGCTGTCCCCCGTGCCGGCCAGCTGAGTGGCAGGAGGGCAGTGTGGTGGCATCAGGTGGCTTTGGGCATGCTGTGTCAGGCTGTGGGTGACAGGGACCCTGGGCCAGCCTGTGAGACCCCGCTGGACCCCTCTGTTATCCCAGGGGCAGGATGGCAGCAGTGTGGGGAGCAGCAGAGTGAGGCTTGGCCTGAGGGTGTGCTCAGGAGTATCCAGCCTTGGGGGGCACTGGAAGAAGAAAAAGGGCAGGATGAGCACAGAGCTGCTGGCCCCAGTGGCAGGTGTGGGGAGCAGAGGTGGCCAGGCTGGTGCTTGGGCTGTTTGGGAGCCAGGATGTGTCAGGGAGGGGAGCAGGCTGGCTAATGCTCTGGTAACCATGTACCGTGGTGCTGCTGTCCTCACTGCTTTGTCATCTCTGCTTTGGAAAGAGAATAAATTTGTATTTATACTGATGCCTGGATCAGTGCTCTGGCCTCTTCTCTCCATGTGTCTGGGCTGAGCCAGCCCCGTGGCTGTGCCGTGCTGGCACTGCTCCTGCAGGGCTGCTGGCACACAGCCTGCACTGTCCCCTGGCTGTCCCCACCGCCTGAGGCACAGCAGGAGCTGGGAGCAGAGCCCCAGGGTCCCCAGGCACAGGCCTGTCCCCAGCCACCACCTTGATCCTCTTCCAACAAGGTCTGTGCAGGCCATGTGGCTGCTGAGGGCTGGAACAGGGGCTGTGTGGGGATGGGGACAGTCCCTCATTCCCCCAGGAACTTTGGCTGAGGAAACCCTTCAGCCTCAGGCACGATGCTGGGTGGGCAAGGCAGTTCTCTCCCTCCTTTCTCCCTGGAGCTCCATCAAGTTTTCAGTGCCCAGAGGAGTCTGGGTGCCCCACGTGCTGCCCATGTTTGCTGGGCCTTTGTGGCACAGTGAGGGATTCAGAGAAGTTCAGGGTGAGGCCAGGGGCTCTTGGGCTCTCTGCCCTGCCCAGACTTGGCTGATGGTGAAGCCTGCCCAGGACAGACAATTTTTGGGCTCTCACCCTGCCTGGCAGGGCTGGCAGTGCTGGGAAAGGCCTGACACGGTGCCACTGCAGGGAAATCTGGGGACACTGACACAGGAGAGATTTGGCAGCTTAAGGGGGGTGAAATGCAGCCCCTTGACACCACAAGCTGCCCCATGCCTGTGCCACGGGCTCGGGGCAAGGCAGAGCTGTGGGCTGTGCTCAGGGAAGCTGCTCACGCTCAGGAACAAATCCAGCCCAGGGTGCCAGGGAAGAGCTTTTATTTCTCAGCCAGCAGAGCTCGGTGGCACCAGCTGCAAGGGCTGGAGCCGGTGAGTCGGGCAGGGCCGTGCAGGGTGAGGACAGCATTGTCCCCGTGTCCCTGCGGGGCCAGTCCCAGCCCCGGGGCTCCCCTCCGGGCACAGGAGCCCTGCTGCCCGTGCTGTGCCTCTTTGTCAGCGGCCTGGCAGCTGTCCCCAAGCAGGGCAACTGACCCTGCTCAGGGCTGGGCACTGCCCTGCTCTTTGCTGCACTGCTCCCGGGCTGCAGCACCCCCTTCTCCAGCTGCTAAGGGGCATTTCTGCCCCTTAGGAGGTATTTCTGCCCCTCCACCCAGCTCCTCACCTTCCCCAGGGGTGAAGCTCTTTGGGGGGATGTTGCCTTCCCCAGCATTTTCTTGTCCACTGCCTGCTCCCTGCAGCTCCCTGCGGCTCCCCTCTTCCAGAGCCTCCCCAGATGGTTTATCCTCCAGCCCTGGGGGCCCCTCAGCTGGTCCCAGCCCCTCGCTGGGAGGCTCCAGATGTGGGGCTGTCTTTGGCTGAGCCTGGGCCTCACTGCCTGTGCCAGCTCCCTCTGCTCTGCTGGCTGCTTGCTCCAGCCCCTGCAGCAGCCCTGCTGCCTTTGTCTCCCCTGTTGTCCCACATTGTCCTGCTTCAGGCTGTTCCAGTTTTGCTGGTAGACACTCTTTGTCCTTCTCCTTCCCTTTCACTACTGCCTCTTCCTCCCTCTCTCTTCCTTCATTTTCTTCTTCCTTCTCTACTTCTTCACCCTCTTTTAATTTCTCATCTTCTTTCTGTTCTCTCCTCTCCATCTTCTCTTCCCCCTCCACTTTGTCTTCTTTTTCTTCCTTCTCCTCCTCCAATTTTCCATCTTCTTCCTCTGCCCTCCTCTCTACCTTTATCTCTTTGCTCTCCTCTTTTTCTTCCTCTTTCTTCTCCTCTTCCCCCTCCTCTTCTTCCTCTTCCCTCTCCTCCTCTTTCTCATCCTCTTCCTCTGTTCCCTGGCTCTCTGGCTTTGCCCCACAGGTGCCCAGGTTTTCTTCTTTCCCCACTGCTGCCTGATCCCTCCCTTCCACCTCTTCTCCCACAGGCTCTCCCCGGGTTTCTTCTCCTCCTGGTGCTGCCCCTTCACCGCCAGCCCTGGGGCTCCCTGGTTCAGCCTGGGCAGCCCTGGGGGTCCCTGGTTCAGCCTGGGCAGCCCTGGGCTGTCCTGTGACCCCAGTCCCAGCACCCTGCTCCCCCTGCCCATGGCTCTCCCGGCCCCCAGCCTCCCCCTGAGGTGCTCCATCACCCACCTCCCTGCTCTCCCGCCCCTCACGGCCCTTCAGGCCCTGGCCTGACTGGAACAGGCCCTGGTAGCGTTTCCGATCCTCCACGTGCTTCTTCCTCACCTTCTCCCCCAGCTGCTTCAGCTCCTTCTTCACGGCGGCCGCCATGGAGGGGGCGAGGTGAGCCACGCGCTGGAAGTCCTCCCGAGCCTCCCTCTCGTTCCAGACAGCAGCGTGGGCCTTTGCCCGCTTGAAATAGGCCTTGGCATTGTCTGCCAGGAGAGAACAGCCCTCAGTGGGCATCCTGCAGCTCAGGGCCACCAGCCACAGGAGCTGGAGAGCCTGGGGAGCAGGGGACATCAAGCACATGTGGGGTATGGAGTGGACACACCTGTAGGAAGGGCAGGGAGACTGGGCTATGCATAGGGAGTGCAGGGATCATCATGGGAAGGGGGAGGATGTGGAGGATGGGGGCAGACTGGGACGCAGGGATCCAGGTGACACAGGCACTATCACAGGACACGGGATGAGCATCGTCACGGCTGGGGGACTCAGAGCATGGAGTCCCTGGGAGCCGCGGGCACAGCAGGGGTGGGATGCAGGGCACAGGTACCATTGTGCTTCTGCAGGAGCTCCGTGGTGTGCTCCAGCACCTCGTAGTACTCGCCGAGCTCCAGCTGGCACTGGCAGTAGTTGAGCACCAGCGGCGTGACCAGGCTCTCCAGCTTCAGCCAGCCATCCTCCCACGGCTTCTCCTGCCCCACGAGCAACGCAGGGCAACTCAGGGCTGTGTCCATCCCCTCCCAGCACCCAGGGCAGCTCAGGGCTGTGTCCATCTCCTCCCAGCACCCAGGGCAGCTCAGGGCTGTGTCCATCTCCTCCCAGCACCCAGGGCAGCTCAGGGCTGTGTCCATCTCCTCCCAGCACCCAGGGCAGCTCAGGGCTGTGTCCATCCCGTCCCAGCACCCAGGGCACACTCTGAGGAGTGACCCAGGTGGGGATGGGAGGTGCTGGTGCTGCTCACCTTGGCCTGCAGGTTCCTGAGGCAGATGACAGCCTCCTGGTACTTGGCGGCCGCCTGCGCGAACTCCCTGCGCAGGACCAGCCGGTTGCCCTCGCTGTGCAGCACGGGCACTGCTGCCAGCTTCTCCTCCTTGCTCATGGCCCACGTGTCACGTTTGTATGCTGAGGGGTCCTCCACCTGCCCAGGCAGCAGGAGCTGAGTGCCTGTCCCAGCTGTTCCCGCTCTGGCAGCCATCCCCGCCATCCCCTTACCCGGAACAGCTCCATGATGAAGATGAGAGGCTGAGGCGTCCGCTGCAGCTCGTCCAGGTCCTCGTAGCCCGTGCTGTGGTAGTCAAACATGTTGCCCATGCCACAGCGGTGCTTCTGGCCCTCCAGAGGGTCCCGACCCTCTGCAATCCTCCTCATGCCCCTGGAGACCAGGGCATACATGCCTGTGTGCTGCAAAGAGGGGAGCACCCTGCTCAGCCCCCGATGCTGAGGCCAAGTGACACGCTGTGTTGGCACCAGAGATGGACACAGCATCTCTGGGATGCGTGGGTCTGTGTCCTGGCTCTGCAGGAAGGAGGGAAGTGGGCATCTCTGGGCCCCTCACTCACAATGGCGTCGCACCAGAACTCTGCCACCTCCCCGATCCTCATGGAGCTCAGCAGTGTCTCCCAGATCTCCAGCTTGAACATCTTGCCCACGATGATCTCCATGGGCATGCCAGCCTCCCGGCTGTCGTCGATCACCGTCCGCTCAAAGTCGTCCTTCAGCGTCTGGAAGTGGAACGTGAACTGGCCCAGAGAGAGCCCTGTGGTGAGACCCCCTGGCAGCCACCCTGGCCTCAGCTGTGGGGCCCAGCCTGCTCCCAGCACTGTGCTGGTCTGACTGGCAGCTCTCCCTCCACAGCAGGACATTGTGCTTCCTGCCCACTTGAGACAGCAAGCAGATGGTCAAATGTCTTAACATCCATCCATGCTGTAGCTCACTGCTCCCTTTGGATCCCCCTTTATAGCCCTGTGCAGAGAGAGCTCTCACAGTGTGCTCCAGGACTTGGTGGAACCCACAGTGATCAGAGGCTGGGGAGTCTCCCAGGAACAACCCATTGGCACATCTCACTGCTGCTTGGCACATGGCAGGAAAGGCAGATTTCAGCAACCCACCTGGGCTGCTGGACTCTAAGGGTGCCAGGGGGAGGAGGTGTCCCAGGCCCAGTGCAAGGTGAGGCCATGGGCACTGCCAGCTCTCACTGTGAGAAATTTGGCTGGGAAAATTTCCAAATTTTGAATTTTGAAAATTCAAACCAGCCCAAACCAGCCCCTCCTGCACCTCTGTTGTGAGGGCTCTCACTCTTCCTAGACCTGGAGCTGAGCCTGGGAACCATAATGAGCAGGGATGTCAAACCCACTCCCTCTCCCAGGGCTCTGCAGGAACAACCCAGACCACTTGCCTTGCTCCCATCCTGCAGCTTCGGCAGCTCCCCTTGGCCTCCGTGCAGAATCTTCTTTTTGACCCCTTCCACATTCAGCAGGTAGGTTTCTTCCATGGCTGCTCACAGATCACACTCACCCCTGCACACTCTGGCCCTTCTAGAGCTCCACGTCTTCCTTAGTTGTCTCTTTCTTTATTATCTGGACATACACACCATCCTCCAGGGCTCCTGCTGACCTTTTCCTTTCTGTGCTGGGGGCAGAGCCTTCTTCCCCTGCTCGTGGGTTGTGAGAGGGGTGTCCCCTCCTAGCACACACTTGCTGAAGCCCCTGGTGTCCTCTGTTGCTTTCTGTAACCGCCCTTCTAATCCTCTTCCCACCCTGCCAGGTTAATCTGGGATTTGCCTGCATAGTCTGTGAGGAATTACAGGAACTCCCTGATCAGAAGGGCCTCATTCCCCCCACCAAGTGCCAGCACTTTTGACCCAGCTCCACGAAGAGCACTTTGGGGAAGGTACCCAGGCACAGCTCCCTGACAAGGACTGTGTGGTTTGGAGACCACAAAGGAACAGATCAGGGTTGAAAAGGAAACTTTATTGAGTTTGGTTTGCAGATATAAGCACTCCTCAAACACAAGAACAAACTCTTACCAGGCCACAGCCCATCAAACCAAGACTCAGTAAGATGCAGAAACCAGCACTGTGCTGTCCTGGGGAGGCCAGTGCTGACTATTGACAGTAAATCTGTGTTTTGGCTGCCCTCACAGGCATAGTCCAATTCTTTAACTCCACCAGCCAAAGCCAGCACAGTGGATGTGACATCAGCTCTGGACATGGACCCTGTACCACTGCCCAGCAGCACAACTGGCAGCAGAAGTGTGTGACTAAAGCAAGGACTTCAGTGTGGCAGGTGACCACCACTTCCAGCTCTGCTCACAGAGCCAGGCCCACTGCTCACTTCTCCATGAGGGACTCCAGCTGCTCCTGCAGGGATGCCATCTGGGAAGAGAGAGTGAGACACTACAGTAAGGCACATCTGGGGCCCCAGGCAGCCCCAGCCCTTTTTTTGTTTCATCTTCAGCAATGACTTCCCTGCCTGACAGCAGGAACAGGTGAGTCAAGGGAAAAAGAGGAACTTGGAAGATGCAGTTGTGATGGAAGAGGCTAAAAATGGCAGATCACTGCCACTCCAACCAGTCTGACCTTGTACCTGCGGATCCCCAGGATGAAACATCCCAGACTTCTTTTTTCTAATGACTTCTCCTCTCCTAGGAGGAGAAGATTCTTGCACATCTTCTACCCACACCAGTGGCTGCTCTCCCTGTGTGCTGCCTGGAGCTGTGCTTGAGCTCCTGTGGGACAGGACTGGCAATGTCCACAGGGATCTGAGAGTGAGAACCTCCTGCGTTGGTACCAGGCTGGAACAGAGCTGCCCAGGCAGGAAATCTGCCACAAGCCTACAGCCACTGCCTTCCTCGTACAGGGGTGCTAACAGGTTTGTGTGCTGTGTTTCACCCCAGGCAGCAATCCTGAGAGCTCTGGACTGCTGACTAGGCATGGTTTGGCTGCTCCAGAGGGAAAGCTGCAGTCACCCCTACTCCTTGTATCTCCTTTTGCCTTGGGAAGCTCCTTGCAACTACAGATGAGGTACAGCCTCACCTGAGGTACAGATATAACCCCACCTGACCTGTAACCTGGAGTTCACAGCAGCTGCTGTGCTGGAAGGCTCAGGGAACTCTGTCAGGCCAAGCCTAGAGCAGTGCTGTGCCCCAGTACCTCCCACTCCATTGCGGGAGTTTCCTCACCTGCTGCTTCTCTCTCTCTTCTTGCTGCTTGAACTCATCCAGCACGGCCTGGAGACGGGTCTGCAGACACAAACATGGACACCAGAGCTAGCAGTGTGCTCTCGGCAGAATGGGTCTGCTGCCACACGTCACATGGTGCAGTGACAACCACCCCCTTGTCTCCTCCAGTTTCACAGATTGCTTTGCCCCCACAGGGAAATGCTGGAGTGTGTACAGCCACACCACAGCTATTTTTAACCCAGCAGGCAAAGGCTCCTGGCTTCTCCAAATCAGCCTGCTGGATCTAACGGCCAGCCAGTGTTAAGCAGGTTTGAAGAGATCTCAGGAGAGCTCTCACCTTGAGGGCAAGGTTCTCCACTTTCATGATGAGATCTTCCTGGCGCTTCCTCCTGTCTTGAGTTTCCTGGAGTTTACTTTTCAGGTTGTCAATCTGTTTCTGGATGCCCATGGCTGGAAGGGAGAGTGAGCTCAGACCCAGAGCAGCAGCAGAGCTGGGAAGCACAGCCTGTCTGGCACCCCAACAATTCTGCCATGCTCTGCTGGCCACTCACCAATCTGGTTGGACCCCTCATTCTCCTGCTGCTGCCCATCAGACTCATTCAGCTTGTCCTGCAGCTGTCTCTCCAAGTCTTCCTCAGTGTCCATGATGTTCAGGTCTTCATCATCGTGATGATCCCTCTCATCTTCATCCTCACTGCTGCTGCTGATATCATTAAATATCTCCCGCAGCTCATCATGTTCTAGTTGGGGGCAAAAGAGTTAAAACACAGCTGATGAGCTGCCAGTGCCCTGTGCCTGCCAGGGACCACACCTGGAAATAAAACAGCCTTCCCCACTGCACCTGAGGAGCCATGGCCTTGCTTATGCCCCGACATCCCTGGGGAGGAGATGTCCAGGCTGGTGAGTGAACCATGGTTGTCCACTTCTTTTGTTTCATCTTCAGCAATGACTTCCCAGCCTGACAGCAGGAACAGGCGAGTCAAGGGAAAAAGAGGAACTTGGAAGATGCAGTTGTGATGGAAGAGGCTAAAAATGGCAGATCACTGCCACTCCAACCAGTCTGGCCTTGTACCTATGGATCCCCAGGATGAAACATCCCAGACCTCTTTTCTAATGACTTCTCCTCTACTATTTCAGCTCCTTCTCACTACAACAGCACAGTCCACAAGAAAGGTTACCCTGAGGAAACAATAAACATTGAACAAGGCAAAGATGAAGCTCCAAAACTCCTGTGCCTCTTGTGTGTTGATGTCCCAGCGTCCCACACCCATGCAAAGCTCAACTTGCTCTTTCCAGAACCCCCAGGTCACACACATGTCCTTGTCCTACTCCTGAGCTTTTTCCCCACTGCAAGGATACGGACACTGACAGCCTCAGCATCGGTGCTCAGGAGACGTTTCACCTCTTTTTCCACATCAGGAGACTCAATATACTGGGCCAGAGAGGGGAAAGAGAACAGAGACACTGTGAAATGCCTTGTGCATGCTGCTGCTGCTGGCCAACTACAAGGCTCCACCTCTGGATAGAGCACTGTTTCAAGGCTTTCTTATCTCTCTGCTCAGAGTTTGCTCATATTTAACTGTGAAGTAATTTATGCACTCCCCAAAAACAATCCATCTTTTTTGTACCTTGGTAGGTTGAGTGCTCTCACTTTTCTGTTTATACTATGTATTTCATAAGACTTTTTGTGTCTGTGCAGAAAGTCCTTGAGGTGTTGACGGTCAACTCAACTGAACTCAAGTGAACTCAAATCCTTCCCATCCCACTCAAAAGAAAGCTTCATTTTTCATTTTTAAGTTAGTCAGGAATTTTACTGCAGTGATATCAAATCTCTCCTGTGGGCTACAAGAATGTCTCAAGTAATTTGCTTCCCAAATGTCATGGAAAATCACACTCAACCCTGTTCTCAGAAACTGCAAAGGAGAGAAGAACAAGTCTTCCCAGCCTCAGGGTGCTGCATCTCCCCAACACCTTGCCTGGCTTGTGCATATGCACAGAGACAGTCTCTGAGCTCCATCTGTTGTCACTCCCCCAGCTGAAGTGACAGTGGTACTATTTGGGGAAGGGAATGGGCCATGCAGAAAGAGAAGATTTAAACTGAGAAAGCAGGTGAAGCCTCATTTCCATGTGAGTCTTTCTTCCGGTCTTCTCTATGAGCAGGAAGAGATGTGGTTTGGCAAGGCAGCCACAGGAATGAGGTCCAGCAGTACTCTGCACAGAGGATTTTCCCCTCAGGAGCATCTTGGAAAATACAGAGGAAGCACCCAAAGAAGCATTTAAATCTACTATCCTACCTTCATCTCACCCTCATCTCAGGAAAGGAAAAGTGAACAAATGTTAGAAAACACATGACATCTGGACCAACCACAGCTACAGCTCTAATGTCTCTGCCCTCCCAGCCCTTGGGTATTTCATCTGCATCTGGGTGAGAAGCAACTCACCTTCTTCTTAGCTGTCTTCCGGAACCGCCGCTTCCGTACATTTTTCAGGGGAAGAGTGACTGTGACAGAGGGAATGGATTTCATGTGTCAGGCAGATGGCCCAGTGAGAGAAGCACGTGTCAGAAGGGAGAGGATCCCTTCTGCAACAGAGAGAGCCGTGGAAAGGAGCAGCAGCACTGCCAGTACCTGGCACTGTGAGTACCCAGCTCAGATGTGGGGTACTGGGGTGGAGGGGCTTGGCACAGCCTCTACTCACTGCCATGGTTCCATATGAATTTCTTCTCTCTGTCCTTGTCCTTCTTCTTGTTCGCCTTGGGGTCAGTGGTCACTGTTTGCTCTTCCAAAGGCGGGTACAGATCACCATCCACAGTGCAAACAAGCATCTGGAATCCCCACATGAGCACAAGGACGTGAAGGAACAGTGACTGGCCACTGGATGTTGTCAGCCAAGGGGATTCAGGGGCACAGGGTGTGGGAAACACAGCTGCATCCCCAGCTCAGCTGGACACAGCAGCAGTTAAGCTGTCACAAGGACAATCACATTTCACACCTCAGGAATGAGGTTTCTAAACACCAAGTGAAATGGGGAATTTTAAACTGCTAATGCTGTGAGATATAGGAATTGGGCATGTTATAATGGGTGTCCAGTTGCCAAAGTGTACAGGGGCTTTCCTGGAGGGGGAGCAATGACTTAAGCTGTTGGTGCAGGCAAGAAGGACAGCTCATACCTGGCAAATATCTGCTGTCTTGTAGAAGGTTTTCTTGTCAATGGTTTTTAAGCTCTCGATGATGCAGGGCAGATCCACCAGCTTGGCTGCCAGTGGCACCCGGTCCACACGCACAATCCCATGGCGCCCGTCCGCTGGGGAGAACCAGGGGCAGGTCAGTGCTGTGCCCCAACAGCCACCCCGGGAAACACTGCCCTGGGCAGCAGGAACTTCACAGGACAGCACGTGCAGGTGGCACAGCTTCAGCTGTGGGCAGGCAGAGGTGCCCAGAGCAGATGCTCACCATGCCCTGGTGCTGCTCACTCACCATGCAGCTCAATGGTGAGCCTGTCCTTCAGGTTGACATTCCCAGACTGGACTGCTCGCCGCACAGTCGAGGCATATTCCTGAGAAGGGAATTCTTCAGGAGCTGGTGTGCTTCCTCCAAGAGTTACTGAATGCTTCTGCCCAACCTACCCGGCTTTAAACACCTGCCATCCATATGCTGGACAGCAACTGCAAGACCCTCCTCCCAACACCATGCTAACGTGGCTCTGCTATTCCCAGTGCTCTCCATACCCCAGGCTGTGACACTGGTGTGAAGTCCCCGACAGAGACACCTGCCAGAGCTCCACAGCACTGTGGGCACTTAGAGCTCCCCTCACCAAGCCCTTGTGGTCCCAGCAGGACACAGTCTCACAGAATAACTGGGGGTGGAAGAAGAGATCATCCAGTCCAACCCTCTGCCAAGGCAGGGTCACCCGAAGCAGGTGATACACGGACACATCCGGGTGGGTTTGGGATGTCTCCAGAGAGGGAGATCCCACAGCCTCCCTGCCCAGCTGTTTCAGCCCCCTGCCACTCTCAATTGAAAGTTCTTCCTCATGGTGAGGTGGAACTTGTGCTTTAGTTTATCATCCTGTCGCTAGGCACCAGAAAAAGAGTCTCAGCTTCACACACATAACAAACAGCAACAAGGGCATGTATCGCCACTGCACCTGAAGAGCCAAACCCTTACAGAAAGGTGCTCCCAAACCCTCTCGATTGTCTCTGAGCCTCCCGCTCCGAGCGGCAGGAGCTCCTCTCTAGGGAAGGCCGTGGACAACCCGTTCAAAAGGTGGGAAGGGGCTCCCCAAATCCCAAAGCACCCAGCCTGCTACCACACCCCAGAG
>NW_005054314.1:8089324-8094843 GCF_000277835.1 Geospiza fortis
CCGAGGGTCTGACCAGAGTTTGGTTTGGCTTCATGTGAGGTTTCTCGTTTGTTTCCTCCGCACTCAGGGCAAGGAGGGCACGCGTACCTGCGAGAGTGGCTTTGGTGGGCAGGGCTGCTGTGCAGTAAGTACCGCGCTCAGACTGTGTTACCACACTTAGCACGGGATCACGGAATGGTTTGGGTTGGTGGAGACCTTAAAGATCAGCGCGTTCCAACCCCTCCCGTAGGAACACCCGCTATCCCAGGCTGCTCCAAGCCCCAGTGTCCAACCTGGCCTTGAACACTCCCCGGGATGGGGCAGCCACAGCTTCTCTCGGCACCCTGTGCCAGGGCTTCACCACGTTCACAGGGAACAATTCCTGGTATCTTATCTAAACCTACTCTCCTTCAGTTTCAACCCATTCCCCCTTATCCTGTCACTACATGCCCTTGTAAAAAGTCTCTTTCTTGTAGGCTCCCTTTGCACACTGGAGGGCCACAATTAGGTCACTCCAGAGCCTTCCCTTTTTAAGAGTGTGGCTGTGGTTGTTTCCAGTCACTTTCATGTTTTGTTACTACCATTTTAGTCTGATTGCTTGAGTTTTATCCAAGTTTCTGATTATGATGTTGATCTCACTGTAATTAAACTATTCTAAAGTCTCGTGCATTACCAAGTTTCTGTGCTAAGCAGGAGTTGAGGAGCTGGTTTTCCTGGGTTGGGTTAAGTGCTTCTGAAGTGGCCTGCCCTGAGGATGTAGTGGTAATTGCACATCCAGCACTGTGTGCAGCAATATCAGCAGCTTTACTTTACATGTTTCTATGTTAAGAACCAACTGTAACTGATTTACCCTTTAGAAAGCTGTAAAAACTGTTCTAGGAAAAGGACAGACACCTTTTGGTTTTGTGGAAATTATGGAGATGCTTTCCTGTGGCTGCTGCTCACTGTAGAGGCACATGTGACTAAGGATCACTGTGCATAACACTGAGCCTTCTCTTCCCAAGAGAAGGTGCTGGTGCTATTCTCCCTGCTTGCTCAACATACCTCAGAGAAACAGCATGCTCAGGAGGAAGCTGAGCTTTTCTGACTACACTCACACTTGTATTATGGTGAATTGCTCCCACTTTGATGCTCACAGGAGTTTCTCTTGTAGTGGGAGTTGGAGAAGCTGCAAATTTTGCCGCCTATGCCTTTGCCCCCGCAACACTGGTAACTCCACTGGGTGCTCTGAGTGTCCTCGTTAGGTAAGCAGCCTCAGAAACAGCCTCACTTCACCTACCAGCCCTTGGTGATGAAAGCAGTTGCTCTGCTCTCCTCTCCCAGGTATCCATTTCTTGTCCTAATTGGTTTTGGATTTTCTTTTTTTTTCAGTGCAGTTCTGTCTTCCATCTTCCTGAATGAGCAGCTGAATGTTCACGGGAAGATTGGCTGCATCCTGAGTATCCTGGGTTCCACTGTGATGGTGATCCATGCTCCACAGGAAGAAGAGGTTTCCAGCCTGGAGTCAATGGCAGAGAAGCTACAAGATCCAGGTACTAAAATAAAAGGATTTCTGTTGACTTCAGGCTGATGACAGTAGAAGGTGGGATACAACTTGGAGAGATTGGAAAAGACTGAACTAAATGGTAATTGAGCTGTTTCTTGTTCTGCACACCCCACTGGAATCATTACTAGTTACCAAGTGGGCTGGTTTTGTTATTGTCTGTGATGTATAGATGCAGAAAGTGAGGAGCAGAGAAATGAGGTGCAGCTGTCAGCAGAAGGGATTGGCCTGTGGCAGTGCCAGGAACTGCAGAGGGAATTCCTGTTCATAAAGGTGGTAGTGGTGTGGCTGAGAGAAGAGAGAGGAGGTAATTCAGGCAGAAGAACTCAAGGCAAAAGAATTCAAGGAGTTGTGCCCAAGATCAGGTAGTCCTGGTATTTATGTTAGAGGATGAATCAAGTCACAAGGAGATGATGTAGGCAATAGCACAAATGGCAGAATAAGCCAAAAGAGATGGAGGAAGGCAGCATAAGGAGAGGAGCAAAGCAGAGTAACAGGCAGCTGTTGCTGCTCATTAGGGGGAGTACTGGCAGGTCATTCCTGTGATGTGGCACTTTCCTTTTTATCCCACCAGTCTGCAGAGTTCAGCTACGGCTTCCCAAGCCTTCTGTCACCTTCCTGGGCCTCCTGCTGGACTGGTCAAAAGCCTCCCCAGCTCTGTTAGTGCTGTGGAGCCTGGCTGTGCCCCTGCCACTCCCAGCAGACTGTATCCCCAACAGCCTGACTTGTGATCACACTGTAATGAACTGTTGTTGTCTCTGCAGTTTTGCTCAGGCTTTCCAACCCTGCTCCCTTCAGATGGAGGCCAGAAAGGCTGATGGGGCAGTTACCTGCTTGTCCTCCATCTCTCCTTGCTGTTCAGTCATATCTGTCTCTGGTGCTGCTGTGTTCTGATGGGAGTTCTTGAATTCTTCTTTCTCCAAGGATTCATTGTATTTGCTGTGTGTGTTCTGGTGAGTTCCCTTCTGCTCATCTTTGTGGCTGGACCCCGTTATGGACAGAGCAACGTCCTGGTTTATGTTTTGGTCTGCTCTGCCATCGGCTCGCTGTCTGTATCCTGTGTCAAAGGCCTGGGGATTGCCCTGAAGGAATTGTTCTCTGGGAAGCCAGTCCTGAAGGAACCCCTGGGCTGGGTGCTCCTGGTGTGCCTGGTGATCTGCATCAGCATCCAGATCAACTATCTGAACAAAGCCCTGGACATTTTCAACACCTCTGTGGTCACACCCATTTACTACGTGCTGTTCACCACAGCAGTCATGACGTGCTCTGCCATCCTCTTCAAGGAGTGGCAGCACCTGGTGCTGGACAACATCATCGGCTCCATCAGCGGCTTCCTCACCATCGTGTCGGGCATCTTCCTCCTGCACGCCTTCAGGGACATGCCCTTCACCCCCAGCCTCCTGCCCCTCTTCCTGCAGCCAGCCAGGGCAGACCCACACCCGCCCTGGAGCACTGCAGACAGACATCAGTCCTGTCAGCACCAGCCCCTGCTGCCCTCGGAGGACAAGGGCTCTCAGAGTGCAGAGGAGGAGGAGGAGAAGTGAAAGCAGGTGAGGAAGCATCTGAACTGCTGTTTTCCTGCTCCCACTGCCAAGGCTGAACGTGCTGCTGCAGGAGCAGGAGCTGTGAGTTACCCTCTGCCTGCCCCAGGCACCACCAGGCTGACAGGGCCAGCACCTTCCACCTTCCTGTGGTACAGACAGGAGCCCTGGGAACTGCCCATTCCTGGCATCCTGCGCTTCTTCACTCTTCTTTTATGTGAAGAATTGATCTGCCCTCGTCAGGACTCAGAGCTTGGCTGTGCAGAGAGGCCTGCAGCACTAACACAGTGCTAACCCTGACTCCGTGGCAGGTCACACATCTGGGGAGGCTCACACTGTTTTTTAAACCCAGAATTAACAGTTACAGAATGATCTAACATGGTGCTAAGGTTGAATGGGGAGAAGATGGATGTCTGGCTTTAAAGGTGACATTCAGAGAGTATTAATACAAACATTCCTCTGTCAAGTACTTGGTTTTGCTCACTCTGCTAGAATTTATTTACAGATTCACATCCAAAAACAGAATACAGCCCAAACTGGGAAACTTCAGTGGTGCTACCACATGCTGCTGTGGCTCTTACAGAGGGACCAGCCTCTTCATGCAACATCTGCTGTGCAGGTTGATGAAGTTCTGTGTTCTATTAAAAACTGATCTGTTCAGTTTCCAAGTGCTGAGTGATACATTTATACCAAGAGCTGGGTGAGCACTGGAAGGCATGGAGGATCACAGGGGTAGGAAGAACTCTGTGAGTGCTCCAGAGAAACTCAAGTTAGGACAGGAGAGGGAATCACCTACTCTGGGAACCTTGTCCCTAGCTACTGAGGTAAGTTTCTGACAGATAACTTGACAGCTGTGTCCTCACTGACATGGGTTTACATCTGCATAGCTGCTGAACACATCCTGAGTTTGTTCCCAGGAAGGCTGCTGGCTACAAGCCACCCACATTGGGAGCTCACACGCTCTGTCCAGCAGCCCCTGCAAAGGGTTGTGTGCAGAACTGCTTTACCAGGCTCCTGTGCAGAGCTCCAGACCACTGTCAGGGTCACTCCAGGCTTCCCAGAGCCCTGCAGCATATGAGCATTGCTGAAATGCTGCTGCCTTCCCAGAGAGCTGATCAGTAGTTGGTTGTTTTTCCAGTTTGAAGCTCCTCTTTGTGTCCTGGGGGCAGAGGTCCAGAAAACACACCCACAGGACTCCTGCCAGTGACCTCCAGAGGTGAAGGTGCACGAGGTTATAAAGCAGCTGGTTAGTTATTCCCTGCATTTAGTCTCTCTAAAGAAACTACTCTCCAGGACAGCAGGAGCTGTTAACCTTTTGGGGAAGAAGAGAAAAGGCCACAGCCTCTCCCAGAAACAAATCTGATTCATGAGACCAAATTAATTGAGCAACAAATCAGAATTCAGAAAAGGCCTTCTAGCCAGAAGACAGTTATGTCTCCTTCCTACTAATTTTGCCATAAATAGGGTAACTGGGAAGGAGGGGGAGTGACAAGAAGGCCAGATTTTCCATTCTTAGTAGTGATCTATCTGAAAAAAGGAGAATCTCATATTAAAAATTGACCCAGTTAATATTTATTACATGTACCCAGGGAAAGCAGTTAATGGAGCAAGTCAGCATCGACAGAGTTGTGCTGCAGTGTGAAAATTGGTCACTTGGCCATATGAATGATTCACCTATGGAAGCCTGGAAGTATTTTCCAGCAGTGGCACTGCCTGGGATGATCACTGTTCCCAACACGCTCTTGCTCAGGGTGCCTGTCCCAGCCATGGAGCCCGGGCTGGGTGAGGATGTGCCCAGGAGGGCTGCGCTGTGCAGCACTGTTTAAGGCGGGCTGGCCTCACCCAGAGCCGAGCTTCCCATCAGCGCTGGGAGCATCCGTGAAACGAGCATCAGCACCCTCTGCTCAGCCGAGGGGCACGTTCCAAACGCTCCCGGGTCCTGGCACAGAGGTGGCCGCTGGCCCGCAGGGCGGGGAGCAGCACATCACCCCGACGTACAGCGTCCGTGTGTCTGTTGTGGGCTCTCATCTGCCTGCGACTTCCCCGAGACTGGCATTTAATCAAATCCTACCCCCCGAGCTGAGCCTGGCTCCCTGGGGCAGCGGAGTGACCAGAAGTGGGCATGGGCGAGGGCCTGGCCTGGCGGGGGCTGGGTCCGGCTCAGTCGGACAGGCTCTCCGAGAAGGCCGACTTGGACTTCTGCGTCTGCTCCAGCCGGTTCAGGATGAACTGGCTCGTGTCGATGAAGCGCTCCACGCAGTTCACGAAGCACGTCTCAGCCCGGCTGTCCAGCTTGGGGCCCGGCTTGTCCATGCACTTCTCCTGCACACAGCGGGGTCCCGTTGGCACCGCAGCCCCCCCGGGGCCGTGCCTCCGGCCATCTCCCGCCTCCTCGGAACCCCGATCCCCTCAGCCCAGCTCGGGCGCACCCCACCGCTCCCCACGCGTGGCCCTGC
>NW_005054314.1:8095218-8100818 GCF_000277835.1 Geospiza fortis
GCCGCAACGGGGAGGCCTTGGAACCGTTTTATTGTCCGGGAACGGAACGGACCGCAGCGTCCCGGGGTGTGATGGGGCTCCGGGGCTGCGATGGAGATCCGGGGATGGGATGGAGCTCTGAGCATGTGATGGAGTTCCGGGGATGCGATGGAGCTCTGAGCACGTGATGGAGTTCCGGGGATGGGATGGAGCTCTGAGCACGTGATGGAGTTCCGGGGATGCGATGGAGCTCCGGGGATTTGATGGAGCTCTAAGCATGCAATGGAGCTCCAGGGATGTGATGGAGCTCCGGGGATGTGATGGAGTTCTGAGCATATGATGGAGCTCTGGGGATGCAATGGAGCTCTGGGGATGTGATGGAGCTCCGGGGATGTGATGGAGCTCCAGGGATGCGATGCAGCTCCAAGGCGCTGATGGAGTTCTGGGGATGTGATGGAGTTCTGGGGTGGTGATGGAGCTCTGAGCACGTGATGGAGCTCCAGGGATGTGATGAAGCTCTGAGCATGTGATGGAGCTCCAAGGTGCTGATGGAGTTCTGGGGATGTGATGGAGTTCTGGGGTGGTGATGGAGCTCTGAGCACGTGATGGAGCTCCAGGGATGTGATGAAGCTCTGAGCATGTGATGGAGCTCCAAGGTGCTGATGGAGTTCTGGGGATGTGATGGAGTTCTGGGGTGGTGATGGAGCTCTGAGCATATGATGGCGCTCCAGGGTGGTGATGGAGCTCCAGGGGTGTGATGGAGCTCTAGGGTGGTGATGGAGCTCTGAGCACGTGATGGAGCTGCGGGCGCAGCCGTGGGGCTCCCCCAGGCTCCTGCACACCCGTGTCCGTGAGGACTGTGCCAGCCAGTGTGCGGGTGTGCCCTGTGGGGCAGTGGCAGCACTGGGCAGGGTCAGAGGCAGTGCCCGTGGTCAGCACTCCTCATCAGCCATGTCCAGGATGCTGCTCAGCAGCACGGTGAAGGTGGGGCGCTCCTCAGGCTTCTGTGGGGCAAGAGGGGAACCTGGCTGGAGCCTGTGTCTGCCCCAGCCATGCTCTGGGGATGTTGTCACCCTGCCAGGGTGGCTGGAGGTGTCACCAGGGGTGGAAGGCACTCACCTCGTGCCAGCAGCTGTACATGATGGCATAGACCCGCTCCGAGGCCGCCTGCGGCCGGTACAGGCGCAGGCCTTGGATGACGTGCTCGGTTGTCTCGCTGTTGTTAAACCTCTCGTAAGGCATCTTTCCCAGGGAGTAAACTTCCCACATCAGGACGCCTGTTGGGGGGAACAGCACGGAGAGGTCATGGCATTGGAGCATCTGGTGCTTGCACCTGGTTTGCAGAGGAGTTCTCAACCTCCAAATCAGCAATGCTGTGCCCTTACCAAAGGACCAGACATCAGACTTGCTGCTGAACTTGCTGTACAGCAGCACTTCAGGAGGAGACCACCGCACTGGAAACTTGGACCCCATGGAGCTCGTGTACTCATCATCCAGCACGTACCTGCAGCAGGAAAATGGATCAGGGTGCCTCACCTGGATTTCACATTTCCCTCCTCCACACAACTGAGCAAGCTCAAAAGGAATGGGCTGCTCAGAATGACCAGAGGCTGCAGCTCTGCATGGGTTTCAGCAGTAAGTGCGTGTTAGCCAGGATTGCAGAAGAGATTTGCTGACAAGGAAGCACAGCAAAAAGGGGATGTGGAGAGAAAGCTGCAGCCAGGAGATTTGGGGATGGGAAAGAAGATACAGGGAGAGGGGGGGAAAGGGCCAGGGAAAGTAAGAAAGGGATGGTGGAAAGTGGAGAGGCAGAAGGTTGAGCCAAGCAGATTAAATGGGAAGACAATGGTAAACCAGAGCTGGAGGGTGGTGGGGACAAAGACCAAAGTGTAGAATTGATGGAAGGAGGAGATGGGTACTGAGACAGGAAAGTGACAGACACATCTACCAGACCTGGAAAGACCAAAATCTGACACTTTCACAATTCCTTGGTCATTCACCAGACAGTTTCGAGCAGCCTGTGAATAGAAAGGTGGAGGCAGTTACTTCTGCTCTTGTCTCTCCCATCCCCGTGTAGCAAGTGAACTTCATCTCATCCGCACCCACCAAATACTTCACCTCACTTTGTCCTGCAAGTTCACCTGGACTGGGGCAAGGTAAAAAGCCCTCAGCAGAGAGCAACTGAGGCCTCCAGGCATCCTATTTATCTATGTAGGGGTGACTTCCCCAGCGGGATTTTGCCTGAACAAAGCAGCCAGAGCCTTACCAGGTCTCTGTGCAGGAACTGCTTGGATTCCAGGTACTCCATAGCTTCACAGACATCCTTGCACATCTCCAGCAGCTGGGCAGGCTGGAAGCGCTGCCGTGTTTCCCTCAGGAAGTTCAGGAGGCAGCCATTGGCCATGTACTCAGTGATGATGAAGATGGGACGCTGCTTAGTGCAGACCCCATAGAGCTGCACCAGCTTCTCGTGAGACAGGTTCCTGTGTTGGGGACAAAGGCAATTCTGAGCATCTAGAAAGCCAGGGAGCAAAGGAAATGAATAAAGAGAGTTTGGGAAGGGAAGGTGCTTCTGGCCCAGCTGACAGTCAAAAACCTCACCGAGGAATCAGCACAAAATCAGTGGGATCTTGGATGCATTTTGCAGAGTATGGGACTGCCCAAGACTGTCCCTCCACACCACCCAGGAGTGCAGCCATTCTGGCAAGGGGCATCCAGCACTGCCCTGCATGGTTCTCATCACTTACATCATGACTTTGGCTTCGTCAATGAACTCGTCCTCTGACATGGAGCCCTCCCTGATCATCTTGATGGCAACGTTGTACTGGCCTCTCCATTTCCCGTACTTCACCACGCCAAACTGCCCTGTCCCCAGTTCCTTCAGGAAGGTCAGATCCTTGGGGTCAATCTCCCATGAACCTAGGACAAGAGTGTGAGTGTAATGTGGGTACAGGTGACTTCCCTGCACAGTGCTCCCAGTCATCCGATCTAGCAAGCCCAACAAAAGCTCACAAACATTTGCTGCCTGAAAAATCATCCACAAAATCCACAACATCTGAGACCTGTAACTCCAGGGGATGGGAGCAAGGCAGCTCGTGGAGTCTTTTGGTCAATACTGTCACTAGAGAGCAGTTGGGAAGTGGTTCCTGGGAAGGCTATGAGCCGTGGGACAGCCAGGATTCCAGCCTGGGAAGGCTGCTGCCAGCAGAAACAAACCCTGTAACCAGAGAACTGTGAGGCAGCCCAGGCTGTGGCTTACCATAGCCAAGGCCAGCTGTGGAAGGAGCACTTTTCTTGTGCTGAGACACGGGGTACTTCAGTCTGGATATGAGCCCTGAAACACACAGATTGCCACTCTAGGCTTACCTGCCACATTCCAGCAGGGAACACAACTCCTGCCTTTGCCACAGGAAGGTGGGGATGCCGTGGTGCCAGAGCAAACACTGCTGGCTTCACTGTGTCTCCAGAACACTGACCTGCAGAGTTGTGCTGGTGGTAGGTGATGAGCTCTGGGATGCTGTTGAAGAGGTGTTTTTCTGCCAGGTAATACTGATTCTGGGGCGTGCAGCAGACGACATAGTGGCGGATCATGCCTTGGGGGTCTCTGGAGAGGGAGAACATGAGGTCAGTGCCATGGGGAGGAGAGGCAGAGGGTGAGGGGTGCCTGGAGGGGCCCTCTGAGGGAGGAACAAGCTGTTCTTAGAGGCACTTACGCAGAGGACTTGGCATAGACGGAGACAGTGTATTTCCCTGTCTTGCTGGTGGAATCTCGGACAATGAAGCCCCCTTCCTTACCCTAAAACAGAAAGGGGAAAGGGCACTGGGTGTTTGTGGGGACTGTGTGTGACTGTAACGGGCAAAACTTGAAGTGAGTGAAGATCACAGCATGGCTGGAAAGGATGCAGTGAGTCAGAGGAATCCTACTTCCAGTCCCTGCATGGGAGGCAACCTCCTGAAGTGGCTGCCTGGAGGAGCTCACACTTGGATAGGGAAGGTTCCTGGGGCTGTTGGGGCAACACTCCTCTCCCAGAAAAGCCAGGGTTGGTCCCATGCTGGACACAATGTGAGAACAGCCCATGGAGGGCTGGTGTAGAACAGACCCAGCCTCAGGAGGCAGCACTTACCTCCTGTTTCAGCAGTTGCTCTGCTTGGCTCCGAGTGATATTCTTTGAGTACCACCTGGAACAGGGACACAGCCATCAGGGAGATCTCCACAGCCACCTCTGTCCCCCGCCCAGGCTGACCCTGGCCAAGCCAGGACAGGCAGTGCAGAGAGCAGGGCAGGGATAGCTCCAGGGGCTGGAGGCTGTGGAGGATGTGGAAGAGGGAGATAGACCCAGCCAGGCTGGGCTCATGGGCTGTGGAAGGGAACAACCAAATGGAAAATGTCTCCAACCAAGTGCAACTCTCCAGGTGCCTGTGCCCTCTCTTACTCAAAGATCTCCAGGGAATTTCTGGTTTCAGTGACGTAGTTGCTGGGGATGTATCCTTCCCTCCTGCAGGAGAAAAGGGCTGGTCACACTCTGATGGAGGAGGCCAAGGGGAAAGGATATTCCTGTCTTGGGAGGCTGAGTAGAAAATGGCTCAAAAACTTTGGTGCAAACCCATCTGGGAAGGGATAACACCACAGCTGGTTTGAGCCTCCTCCCCCTCCTCCCCAGGGCAGCCACAGGTGGGCAGGCAGCCTGTCCTCACCCATGGGCTGCCCAAGGGGTGCGTTTGCCCACCAGTGCCTGAGCACCAGGGCAGGGCAGCGCTGCAGAGCCACGGCCAGGGGCAGTGGGAGCTCTCACCCGTTCTTGTCAAGGGCTTTCCACCAGGGCAGGTGGCTCTCCTCCAGGATGAAGTACTCCTCGCCCTTGTGCAGCTGCAGGTCCTGGGCGTTCATTGGCTCGTAGTTGTAGAGGGCCACCACCTTCTTCATCTCCCCTGCTGTGCTGGGGGCTGGCTCGGGAGGCAGAGGCTTCATCACCATCTTCCCACAGGGAGAGGGAGAGCGTGGGACATGGTCAGGCTGGCACACACACCACGTGAGACCCTTCCCAGGCCTGAGAGGGCAGTGGTCTCAGGCAAGGTCAGTGCAGTGTTTGTCTCAGCTCCCATGTGTATCTCTACCAGAACACCCTGGACTTTTTATCAAAATATTTTTCCCCATCTCCACAGAAAGGTGTTTTCTCTTTACCTTTTGGCTTAATCTGTGACTCCTCCAGCCTACATCAGGGATTTAATCTCTCTGGGAAACCTCAGGGTTGAATTATCTGACTTCCCTATAGGCCTTTGGGCTCCATCCCCTGCTTCAAGCTCCTTCTCCCTTAGGTACCATCTTGACCTCCCTCCCCAGAGCAGAGTCCTGGCCTGTACATCTCTGAGCAGTCATTGAACATGTTTGCTTTTTCCAGGTAGATCTTTTCTCCAACACTTTGGAGCAAACCCTGACACTGGCCTTTACCTGGTCCTCCTCAGGAGTTGGGGGAAGGGGCTTCTTTGTCTTGCGATGCGACCGCCCGACTTTTAAACCTTCAGAACAGAGGAGGGGCCAAGGTGAGAAAAGATCCCTGGCTCTGTGTGCAGTGCTGCCCAGGGCAGAGGGAGGGTGCCTGGTGTCCTGCTGCCATTCCTGC
>NW_005054314.1:8100828-8102302 GCF_000277835.1 Geospiza fortis
TGTCTGGGAGCAGCACAGGTACTGGCCGTCGATCCAGAAGCAGGGGTGGTACTTCTGGACCAGGTCGCTGTTGTACCGAATCACTGTGGCAGAGGAGGGAAGATGTGTGTGAGCCAGGGCTGTGTCCCCAGCCTGCTGCAAGAGCTCTCTGCTCCCTCAGTGCAAGTGGTCAGCTGCATTAAATCATTTCCTCTCAGCTGTGCTGCTGTCCCCTGAGCTCTGATGTTCAGGTTTTCCCCAGCTTACCACTCTTGTTTCAGTGCTGAGGCTATGCAATCCCTGTGCCACAGGGAAGGGCCAGGCTTGGCTCTCAGATCTGATTTAAGCTTTTGAGCAGCTCTGCAAAGGGGCATGAGCATGCTTGGAGCCAGTTACAGAAGGACCTGGCCCTCCTGCCAGCCAAAATATCCAATAACCCAAGGCTGCTCTGGCCCATGGATCACAGCTCTTTTGAGCCCTTTTTTTCCCAGAAGTGGGGTGGGAGGCCAGTGCTGTGCCTGGCTTTTCCATGGGAAGAGGAGGGCATTGCCACGACCCTATGCCTGCTCAGAGACTTCCCTGGCAGGGAGAATATTCCCTTGCCAGGCAGGCTGACCAGCTTCCTCACACTCCTTCCCAAGTTAGAGGGACAACTGGACGTGCCTAAACACTGTCAACAGCCTGGGGCTGGCCCAGCAGCTGCACAGGCTGCAGAGAGCCCGTTCTCTGGTGGAGTAAGAGGACATCCTGTCAGCAAAAAGGCAGCATTTTCTCTCCTTTCCCTGTGGATTCTACACTGGCTTGAGCTGCCAGAGCAACCCTCCTCCCTCAGCAGGGAAGTGGAGAGAGGACTGTTTGCTCTGCTGGGGCTCTTGTGAGATAACTGACTTCCCCGTTATCAGCCTGCCCCTCTTCCGCCTCGCTCGAGCCAACTTCCCCGTGTCAACTCAAGCAGCTAATCCCACCCTGCCAGCACAAAGCCACAGAAACATACACACACACATGTGCCAGGAGGCACACACAGGCAGCTCCAGCAGATTTTGGGTGGTTGGAGCCCCTTGGCACACTGCAACACACTCCCAGCTCTGAGCATTAGCACTGAGCAAGGCTCGGGGTGGTTTGGGGAAGATACTCCCTGGCTCCCAGGAGACTTGTGGTCCATTTTTCCTAAAGCACTGGGCACCCAACCCTCACATGCCAAGGCAGCACAGCTGTATGGCCACATCTGCTATTTCCTCTTGCCCTCAACGATTTCTGAGCCTGCTTGAGCCGCTTTGGAGCAGGTTTGTGAGATGGCAAGGAGCCTCAGCCATGGTGCTGCAGAGGGTGACAGCATCCACCTGCCCCGGGCAGGAGCAGCTTGCTCTTCCTCAGACACGGGACAGGTACCCATGAGCCAGCCAGCCCTGGGAGGCTGCACTGTGGGTCAGGCACAGGCACAGCTGTGCCTGTGCTGGTTCCCAGGGGAGCTGCAGAGCCCCCGCACTCACCGCTC
>NW_005054314.1:8102433-8103408 GCF_000277835.1 Geospiza fortis
TTGGCCCCCCCCCGCCCCCCCCCCCGCCGGTGTCTGCTGGCCCCGCACGGTGCTCGCGGGACCGTGACAAAGAGGTTAAAAATAAGCCCCCTCCCCCGAGACTTTCCACTTCCTTCTCTGACTTTCGGTGTGCCTGGGTGCCAGCAGCTGGGCTGGGGGCTGTGTGCAGCCAGCATCCCTCCAGCATCAGCCAGGGGACTGAAAGGGGCAGGACAGAGATCAGAAGCAGGTTTCCATCTTAAACAGAGCTGGCTCGGGGCTTAAAGAGGCTCACCTGGCTGTCCCAGCAGTGTGGACAGCAGCAGAGTGTTTCCAAGCAGCTGAGTGACACCTGGCACCGGGGCAGTGATGCCATGTTTGACCCCAGGCCCCTGTGGGGTCCTCCCCTCAGGACCTACCACCAGGCAGAGTGGACCAGCAAAGAGGGTGCAGTGAAAACTCACCTGGAAGGGGTAGGGGAACCGTTCGATGATTGAGATCTGCTCCATGTTGTTGTAATCCTCCCCTTTCCTCTGGAAAAGAGAGGCAGAGATGCATGCTGGCATCCTGTTGCTCAGCTGCTGGCATCTCCTATGAAGCAGGCCCACAGCTTTTGGCATCGCCCTGCTCTGCATCAAGCTGGACCCCTGGTATGGTGTGGACAGAGCCCCCCACGCCAAGCAGGGCTGTCCCCCACTGCCACCACCCCAGGGACCCTCCTCACCGGGACCTGTCGCTCAGGGGGAGGGTTGTTTTCAGGTGCCACTGTCTCCACACAGGTGATCTTCTCAATGTCCACAGAGCCCTTCTTACTGCCCCGGCGCTGCAACAGACAGTCTTGGTTCAAATGGCCACCAAGTGGAGACCTGCAGAGACTCAAACCAGCCCCTCTCCCTGTCCAACCACCCCCCTGGGCTATGTGCTGGCAAGGGACAGCTGTGACCCCTGGACAATGGCCCAGCCCCTGTGGCTGCAGACTCACCCCCCGCTCAAAGT
>NW_005054314.1:8103450-8103688 GCF_000277835.1 Geospiza fortis
TTCTTGAAGTTGAGGGGAGATGTTTTCTTCTTCTGCTGCGAGCGCTTCAAGAAGATGCTCTCCAGGATGACACTGGCCATGTCAACCCCTGGTGTCCCCCGTGCTGTGCTCACCGGCTGGCTGTGGGCAAGACAATGCTGACACGGTGTTTGCTCAGCCCAAAACCTGCTGGACCTCACTCAGTACACTCTGCCCCTCGCCCCAAGGGCAGACAGGGGGTGCAGGGAGCCCCCCAGCG
>NW_005054314.1:8103816-8106389 GCF_000277835.1 Geospiza fortis
ATGGAGAGAGAGCTGGAGACAGAGAGAAACGGGGGAAGCTTGGAGCGCCGGGGAGGAGCGCGGGGCAGCTGTGACACCCCGCAGGAGCTCCTCCCCTCGGGCTCTGTGCATGTGAGCCTGTGTGGGCTGTTTCCTCCTGCCCCACCGCAGCCTCTCCGTGCTGGGGACGTGCTGACTTGGCAGCGTGCAAGGGTTGGTCACGGGAGACCAGTCCCTAAAAAGCTGTGGGTAGGGCCTGGCCCTGAAAAGCCACAGTGCTGCCAAGAGCACGGAGCAGCCCCAAAGAAATCCTTCCCCTGTGTGTCCATGGAGCCTGCAGGAGTGCAGGGACGGAGCTCGACTCCCCTTCCTCCCCTCTGAGCAGCACTTGTCAGTGGCCAGGCTGGAAGGGCTGCCTCCAGCCAGCAGGCAGAGGGGTTAAATCCTCGCCAAGCCATCAGCAAAGCTCCCCTGAGCCTCTCTGGGAAGGGCAGTGCGGGAAAGGGCTCATGAGAGCCCTGCATCCCGCTGCTGCCCAGCCTTTAGGGACTGGAAATGGCCCTGGCCCATCTCTTGGAGCAGCCCGTGCATCTCACCCCATCCCTCCATGCTGTGCCCAGGAACTGTGACCCCCAGAGCCACGTGGCTGGAGCTGTGGGCTGTGAGCAGCACCTGACTGCAGTCTGGGAGCTGATGAGTGAGCTGTGTGCAGCCCCTGCTGAGCTGTGAGCCCCTGGAGCCCAGCTCCTGTCTCCTGCCTGACCACCTAGAATCCCTGCTTCCCCTTCACCCTCACCTTGTTCCCCTTTTTCCTCCTATAAGCACAACTTGGAAAGTAACCTGGGAGAAGCTGTTTTTCTCCCCTGCTCCCCACACACTACCTCCTCAGGGGGAGGCTCAGAGCTGGACCAGAGACAGGGGTTCAGCCCCCCCATTCCCCAGCTGAGTACTCCATTCATTCTCCACACACAGGAGATGGGCATTGGCTCACTCACAACACGGTCAGGTGGGGAACAAAGATGCCAGGACCCAGTCCCACACACTGTGCCTGTCTCCAGGGCAAGCCCCAGCTTGGGGACAAGGAGCAGAGGTGTCCTCCCATCTGCTGGCAATGCCCAGACCCTCCCAGCACAGCCCCTGCTGCTGCAGTACTGAGCCTGCCCCACAGTCCCCAGAGAGGCTGGGGACAAGCAGGATTCCCTCTCCCAAGCTTCCCTCTTCCCTCCTTGTGGCTCTAATGGCTCAGACCTTTCCAGCTTGTTTGGGTGGTCAAAAAAAGCCCAACTTAAAAAATTAGTCATCAGAGTCTTATGGAAAAAACAGCAGTGTGCTGACTGAGGCCCCAGGAGGAGGGATTTGGGGTCCCTGCAGGTGGCTGGTGTGGCCTCCCTGACCCCCAGACTGCTGGCAGGGTGGTGGATGAGCAGAGTGACCCCAGAACCACCCTGTAGCCCTGCGCCACATTTTCCCTCCTTATCAAGTGTGGCTGCTGATGCTGTGTTCCAAGAGCAGGAGGGCTCCCACTGCCCTCCCTGCCACAGACACAGGGCTGAGCAGAGGGGCCCTGGGCTCCATCCCAATTGCAGTGCCAGCTCCCTGCAGCTTTACCTGGAGTCACAGCAGCGGGGTCATGGCCAGCAGTGCCAGGCAGGTGGGACAAGTCCTCACTGCGTCCTCTGGATGGAACTGCCAGAGGGGAAAGGACGACGAGTGTCTCAGAGGGCTGTGTGCCCCATCATGGCACAGCGTCCCTGTCCCCAGCAGTGCCACCAGACCCGCTGTGTCCCTGTGGGCGCCCCGCAGGGCTCAGCCCCACAGCCAGCACTGCTGTGCTGTGACAGCAGCGACGAGTGGGTGTGTGGGAGCATGTCCTGTGTCCCCCCTCCAGCCAGTGTGACTTCCTGCCATGCTCACACCTCTGCCCAGCGTGCTCTGAGACCAGCACCAGCCTGGCACACGCTGCTGGCCTCATGCCACTGCACAGTGTCCCACCATGGTCCCGGGGCCACCTCTCCTGCACAGGCAAGCTCTGGTGTGGGGCTGGCAGGGACCTGCCATGCCTGGCACAAGAGGGAAGGGTGACAGAGTGACAAACTTCACACCCTCATCTTTCAGGTTCAGCGCTGAGGGTGTCAAAAACCATGGGAGGGAGGGACAGAGGGGGAAACCTGCATGGGAGAGACTCGTGAGCAAACTCAGAGCTGCATGCCAGCAGTGCCCACTGCGGAAAGCACAGGGGAGGAATGGCCAAAGACACTGGCAGAACCCCAGCCCTGCTCTTGGCCACCCTTGGCAGCCTCGCACCGCTGTGATTCCTTGCTCCAGCCCAGCCTGCAGCCCCTGGAACCCCTTCCACCTCCCTGCACCCCACAGCCCCACAGCCCCGGCCCGGTGACAGGGTCAGACGCCACCTGCTTGGAGCTGCTCATCCTGTGGGACCAGGCAGAGCCCTGCCCTCGCTGCTCTGCTCACCCGCCCCGTGTGCCCTGCGCCCAGCACGGCTCCCCTGCCCTCACGGAGCCCAGCAGAGGTGTGAGGCCCTCAGCACAGCCGCATGGAGCCTCCCGCCACCCCGGCTGTCCCTCCGCCACATC
>NW_005054314.1:8106465-8116619 GCF_000277835.1 Geospiza fortis
AGACGGCAGGGTGCGCAGGGAGGAAGGACGGGGCCGGCCAACCCCACCCTTTCGGTTCCCCTTTTTTCGTTTCGTGACTCAAAGGCCGCGTTTGTGTTTCCTCCTGCAGACAGCAGGGCCATTGCCGTGGGGGCGCCAGGCCGGGAGCCTGCCCCGGGCTCTGGGCAGTGCCGGGTGTTGGATGAGTTGGCTGACCAGCCCTATGTTGCCTCAAAATGGGTTCTTTCACCCGATGGGGCTGATCCCCACACAGAACAGAGGTATTTTTATTTAGAGTTCTGTGTGGAAAGAGGTTTTGGTGGTAAATTCACAAAGCCAGCAGAGTGACTATCAAAAGTTTTTACTGTTTATACGTTTTAGCAAATGAAAACATTAATCTTCATTGGCTACAGATTACATAATTCATTAGTATTCTATCTTATAGTGTTAAATTCCTTCAATTTCTTTTTAATTAGGCTACATGTTCAGTTTTCCTCTTTGTTTGGGTCAGTGGGTTTCTTGGGTTGGTGGTCTGTGAGTTGGTGCTGTGATCTGGAATCTCTTTTATCCACTCAGAGCTGTTCAGCACAGTTGTTGAGTTAGCTTTGCTAGTTACATCCTTGTCTTGAGAGTTCTGCCAATCATTCTTGTGCTCCTAAATTCTGCATTCTCTGTAATGGTAAATCCTTCCCAAGCCTTGTTAACTTCCACCCAGGTTTGACATCACTGAAACATGTCAACCTTAACAAGGAACTCTGTTGACACACAGTTTGTGTTTCAAACATTTGGATGTCACCTGCATCCCGCAGACCCCACAGTTCCCACCCTCACACCCCTCGTCGCACACCCACCTTCCCGCCCATGGCTGCTCTCCTCCCACCGCCAGGGGGCGCCGTGCCCTGCGCGCCCCTGCACGCTCCTCTCTATGGTTCCCAGCTCACATTCACTTCCGCTTCCGGTCATTGCCTCCTTTCCCGGCCGCCGCCGCCAAAATGGTGAGTGCTGGGGCTGGGCTGGGCTCCACCCGCCGTCATCCGCCCCGCGGCTGCGCCGGGCCGGGCTCCCTCCCCCGCCCTGGGGGCGCGCTGGGCGGTCAGACCGGCGCGGGGGCTTCCCCATCCCCGGATGGCAGCGCAGGGTCCGAGGAAAGGGGAAGGGCGGTAGCGGGGCCTTCGGAGCGGGATGTGGCGTATGCGCAGCGGCCGTGCCCGTCTTCTCTCCCTCTCCTCCAGGTGAACGTGCCGAAAACCCGCCGGACCTACTGCAAGAAATGCGGGAAGCACCAGCCGCACAAGGTCACGCAGTACAAGAAGGGGAAGGACTCGCTCTACGCGCAGGGTGAGCCCGGGCTCGCTCCGGGCCGCGACCCAGGGGAGCTGCGTGCGATCCGGGTGTGGTGTGCCCTGCACGGGTGGTGTACATTAGGAACATTTGTATCGCTGGGGAGGACATCTTGGCCTAAAGGATGTGCTGTACAATAAAGGGAACTATAAAAATATGAGACAGGGAGAAAGATTAAGGACGTGTTAGCGCAAAGCAGTTTCGGATGGTTGTCCTATAGAAATGTTTAACTAATTTGGGAATGTGCTCTGGGTGAACCTGGCTGGCTGTGAAAGCACAACTGGAGCCAGGCTGGCCAGCCGAGGGAGAGCCCTGCTGTGAGTTTAAAATATGCTGAGGTGAAAGAAAGTGAATCCAATGGTAGCTCTGCCCGTACGGATGTGGATTAATTATGCTAATATCACCTGAACAGGACTGTATAAATATTTTCGGCCCTTTGTGTGCTGGCTTTGAGGATTTACCATGCAGCACTTTTCTCTGCTCAGAACTCTGAATAAATCAAGTGCCTTGACCTTGTGTGTCTGGTGGGTGCACAGCTGAGGGGAAGGTTCCACTTTTGGGGACAGCACAAGAGCCGTGGCACTGGTTCTACTGAGCTGTGCTGGGATTTAGGCAGTGCCAGTTGTGCCTGGAGCATCTCCTCGGTGGTTGCCTGACCAGAGCTGTTTTTCCTGCAGGAAAAAGGCGCTATGATCGGAAGCAGAGCGGATACGGGGGCCAGACCAAGCCCATCTTCCGTAAAAAGGTGAGTGAGTTTGCTCCTCAGGAACAGGAGCTTCCCTGGCAATCCATGCCCAGCTGAGGGAGTGTTCCTCAGTGCTCTGCTCTGGCTGTGCTAGGGCAGTGCTGTGCTGGCAGTGCAGATGTCCCCTCCTCATCACAGAATGCCTTGGGTTGGAAGGGACCATCGTGTTCCAGCCCCCTGCCATGGCAGGGCCACCTCCCACTGTCCCAGGCTGCTCCAAGGCCCATCCAGCCTGGCCTTGGACACTGCCAGGGATCCAGGGGCAGCCACAGCTGCTCTGGGAAACCTGTGCAAGGGCCACCCCACCCTCGCAGGGAGGAATTTCTTCCTACTCTCTAATCAAAATCTCTGTCAGTGTGAAGCCATTTCCCACTGCCCTGTCGCTCTGTGCTCTTGTAAAATCCTTCTCCGTCTCCCTTGCAAGCTCCCATCAAGAACACAGCTCATCTCCTTGCTGTCCTGTCTCATGAAGATGCTTCTCATTTGCAGGGTGACTTGGGCTGTGTTTGCAGAGCAGCTTCTCAGCTTTGATGCTGCAAGGGAGTAGGGTCTTTCTGGAAAGGATATTTGCAGTGAAAGGAACGTTGCTTCACTGCTTGTCCAAGGGGAAGGGCTTGGCAAAGGGAAAGGAGCTGTCTGCTTGCTTGGTGTATTTACAGCAGGGAAGCAAACCCCAGTGGGTGGGTTTGTTACTTTGTGTGAATTATTTAGTTATGCTCACAGAGCTGCTTGGCTCGTTGCTGGGAAGCCCTGGTGTCCTGCTGGAGGTGTACAGGAAGCCTTCCAGCAAGAAGGAAAAACGAGGCAGCGGGTTTTCAAGTTGACTTTGTGCCAGGAAGTGGGGAGACCTCACAGAAAATGCTTCTGCAAGCAGGGTACACCAAGCAGCTGCATTGCTGGCACTCTCTACCTGCACACTGCAATTCTCATTTCTGTTTTTTCCCAGTCAGCATTGTATGGATGCTTGGCTGAGGTTTTTAGCTGGTGGTTACAGCCCTGTCCAGCTGCTACAGCAGCCTCCAGCTTTGGATTCTTCCCTCTGCAGTTTTTCAGGTTTCATCCTGCTTCTGAGTAGCTACAGGTCTGCACTGAGCCTGTTGTGTCACTGCTCCTCCAGAGAAAATTTGCCAGTGGTGCTTCCAGGTGTTTCTTTTGCCCGATTTTCTTCTCGATTTCTCCTGAGCTCTGCTGGTCTGTGCTTCCACACTAAGAGTGTGAGTTTCTTGCTCTGTTCAGTAGAACAGATTTCTCCAGCATGGCTGATCCCTGCAGGAACCAGCCCTGCCCCACTGAATCCTTTTGCCAGTGCTCTTTGTGTGAAGATACCAATCCACTTCACTCCTGTACTGATCCTTAAAGTGCCACCTTCTTTTCAGTGGAGGGAGCCTAACTGTGTTTGTAGTCTCTCTATGCTTTGGGAACAAACTGATGTGTTCAGGAGTGCAGGGAACAAGCTCTCCCTGAGAGTTTGTCTGCTTGGGGATGTGTGGTTCATTGAAACACCCTGCTCCTTCTCCCAGGCCAAGACCACCAAGAAGATTGTGCTGAGGCTGGAGTGTGTGGAACCCAACTGCAGGTCCAAGAGGATGCTAGCAATTAAGAGGTGCAAGCACTTTGAGCTGGGAGGAGACAAGAAGAGAAAGGTGAGTTTGTATTCTGTGAGTGGCTGAGAAAGGGGGGCAATACTCAGTGGTGAATAAACTCACTCTTGTCTCTTGCTTCTTACAGGGCCAGGTGATCCAGTTCTGAGCATCGTCCTGCTCATCGTTATGGACCGTATTAAAGTAATTAGATTGATCCCTTGCTTTTTTAATGTGTTTTCTCTTGGGGTGGGAGCTGTGAGTACATCAGCTCAGCAGGGAGGTTGTTGCTTGCAGAACCATTTAACAGACCAGTTTTTAACCTGGCTTTTGAAAAATCCCTGCCAGTAGCTGGGATCTCTTTACTATGTTTCCAAGAGGTGTTCTGTAATGGGTGCCAGTGACTTCTGTGCATGAACATGGTGCAGGCTCGTTTATGAACTCCCCTGAACAGCCCCTGCACTTGGCTGTAGGCCCCTTTTTACAAACAGCTGTACTGGCCTGAGGAGCAAAGGCCTTGGAGCAGCCAGTGGGCTTGATACCTGCACCATTAGGCAGGTCCCTAATTAGGTAATGAGGCAGGTGCCATTAGCTGTGGCAGCTCAGAGAGGTGAGGGACAGCTCCGTGCCTGTGGTTGACCCCGGCACATGGTGTAACAGGCCTCAGCTGCCTTCCCCTGTGCCAACTGCTGCTGGCTCCTCTTATCATTTTGCTTGAGGGAAGAAGGCCAAGCACAGCAGTGAAGTTTCAAATGGGCAACAAGCAGAGTATGGTAGATTGTGGGGACAGCCTCCAGGACAGCTTAGTTCCCCTTAGAGAGGAACATTTCTGTGAGTAGAAAGTCTGCTCTTAGCAGGTGCTGGGAATGCAATGCAGAGTTCACCCTTACGGGCAGCTTCTCGTAGTGAAAATGGAGCTGGAGGATGGGGAGATGCCTCTTCACATCTTCATCATGATTGAGAGCACTCAGTTATTGAACTGTAAGGGAATCTGTGTTTTTGCTTATTAAATAGTGGCTGATGTGATGGCATTTTCAGATTTGTGTAGGCAGTGGTGGCTTTGGCCTGGGGGGTGGACTGTACAGCTGTATTACATCAGTTTCATTGAGTGCTGTTTCTAGTGATAAATTTCACAAAAACTTACATGACTGGAACAAACTGGCCTGTTTTTTAAACCATTATTTAATTTCAGATATCATGCTGTACTTTTGTACACTGCAAGTAAGAAAAAGCATAGCTTTTAAAGGGATTTTAATCAAAGTGCTTAATCACAGAAGAACAAATCAAGAAATTCTGATTGTATTGTAATCAGAAGATAATATATTTGCACAAGATGGTTGCTTAAGTGATTATCCGTCTCCTGCAACCTAAAGGCTGCTACCAGCAGTGGGAAGCAAGCACTCAGGGATTTCTGGGAGGCAGGATTCATGGAGAAAGGGGACTGCAGTGGCCATATGAAGGGTGGGGAGGGAGTTGTCATCTAAAGGGAAGTGACAGCCACTGGTGAGAGATTCCTGGAGTGAGGGGAAGCCCTCACTTGAGTCCTAAGGCCTGATAGCAGCTGTCAAGAAAGTTGCTAAGAAGTACAACGGTTCATGTCAGTCCCTGAGTTGTCAGAAGATGGAAGTGCATGTCCATGCTCTGAGTCAAGTGTTTGGTTTCCTTAGTGGGGGTGGGAGCAGCTTTTCTTGGACTGTGTGTCCAGGTCTGGAAAAGAGAGCAAGGTGGCCAAGGTGTGTTTCCCTATTGTCCCTAAAATGCTCCAGGCCAGCTGTAAGGTGCTGCCTGTGCATCCCTCGCCTTTCCTTGCTCGGTAGTGGCAGTGGGTGTGAACAGGAGCTGCCGCCCTGCTGGAGCCCTTCCAGCCCCTTGGAGGAGGAGCTGGGTGAGATGCCAGGGAAAGGGGCCCTGCTCTGCTGTTCACCCTTTCTCTGTCACCTCTTGATGATGGAGTGATGGCAATTTGTCACATTCAGCTGAAGGTTCAGATAATGAATGCCTGAGAAGAAAGGCACCTGCTTGGAAGAAGGAGATGAATTTCCTGCCTCAAGTTCAGACAGAGCCTGAGGCTTAGGAAAAGATTGTCTTTGTTCTGCCTATAGGGGCAGGACTTTGAGCAGCACAGTGCCTGTGGGGTTCACCTCCACGCTCAGGGAGGAGATCCAGCTGTACACACCACAGTCCCTGCTGGCTGGCAGCACCTGTCGGATGGAGCAGGCTGGGTTGCAGGCCAGCCCATTGCCAAGGAAGGTGAGGGAGAAGGTGAATTTCTGGGGCCCTCCAATCTCCTGCTGGTTCAGCACTGCCACAGCATAAGCTCGGTCAGACAGGGGCCGCTCCCACAGCTGAAAGTTCTTGTCCTGCCAAGGAGAAAACAAACCCAGGGCTGTGGGAGGCTGAAGTGGTGATCTTCGTGCCTGTCTGTTCCAGCAGGCTTCAGGAACAAACGGGCTCCTTTCCCAAACCCTGAGCACCTCTTCATCCCTCCCTGCCCCACTCTGAACCCCCCCTCTCCTGCTGTACCTTGGAAAGCTGGTATCCCTGCTTGCCCAGGGGGTCCTGGTTGATGGCAATCACCTCTTTGTTCTGGAGCAGCCACTTGGCCTCGGGGCTGATGTGCCGCAGGTCGTTGGACATGAACAGGGGAGCAGCCATTATAGCCCACATGGCCATCTGAGTCACCGACTGGTCCCAGCTCAGCCCAAAGTTTCCAATCACCAGCTATGACAAGCAAACAAAAAGTGCCTGGTAACACTAACTGCGGGGGCCAATCTGGGCCACCAGTACCAGGAAATCACAGGGTGGGACCTCTCTTTGGAGCCTGGCTAGATAGGCTGAGGGCCAGGAGCAGGACCGGCCGGTTGGGAAAAGCAATGACTGCGTGGCAGTTTAGCATGAGTCCCTGGTGGAAGTGAAGAGAACTCTAAGTGGTTAGGCAGTGTTTGAGAATGCTTTTGGATTCAGATTCTTGCAGTGCTGGCACCCAGGGGTTTTCACTCTGGTGGGACATCAGCACTTTGGACACTGTCCCCCAAAGCCACATCTGTGTCCTGAGCTGGTACTGCTTGTGGAGGCTGTGTGACACAAAGATGGAGCTTACTGTCCATAGCTGCAGTTCTCTTTCCACCCTGGACCTTCTCACCAAGATCCTGATCCTAGGGTCCCATCAGAGCCCCTCCCCTCAATGTTTCTCTCCCTTCCCATTCTTAGCCCACAGCTGAGGGAAGGTTTTTTTGCTGATGCTTCAGGTGGGGTGGGTGTTGCTGTACTTGCCATGTCAGGATCATTCCAGCCCCCTGGCCCAGCTATCTTCACAATGGTGTCCTGGTGAAGTGCTGTCCAGTCTAAGATACTCTTGATGCTGCTCCAGGAGTCATAGACATCATAGAAGTTCCTCCAGTGATTGCAGTACTGTTTGATCTCTGTGTAATTGGGCTGCCAGAACAATGAGTGTGATTAGACAAAGCACCTGGCTGTACAACAGGAGTGTCAACAAAGCTAGACTGCACCAAAGGTAGCTTGGGGGAGAACCAGGGTAACACCTTCCTTCCATCACCAGCTATCTGAATGATGTAGTGTGTGCTGATTCCCTTGAATGCTTTGTGCCCAGTACCTCCACTCTGACACGTTCCAGACAACCCTATTGCTCCTCCTGGGAGAACAGTTGTGACCACCAGCTCTGTTACAAAATTCCTTCCCAATTTTACTGAAGGTGTGACAAGGCCAGTGGTGTTAAACTGTAATATCCCAGTAATTATTGCTATTTCTCAGGTTTACACCCTTTCCTGAGTAATGCATTTAATTCCAGCTGTGGGTGGAGGGCAGCGTGTCAATCACAGACCCTGGCTGGCAGAAATTTGTCACTGAACAGGGTAGGGGATGTCACAGAGCCTCTCTCATGGTCCCCAGAGCTGTCTGTAAGGCTGAGCCTGCAGCACTCTGTGTCCAGGAGGAATTACCCTGAGCTATCTGCTAGGCTGTGTGTCTGCACTGCCAATGGTTTGCTGCTTGGCTCCTTGGAGAGAGGAAGCAGATGGATGCTGTGGTTTTTTTGGCTCGCTCCATCTGGGCTGTGCCTTCATGCTGCATAATCCTACTGAATCTACTTCAGCAGAGCAATGGTTTAGGAATGCTTCAGCACTCTGGAAGAAAAGGTTTTTTTTCTCCATTTTACAGCCTTGTTCTCTGTCAGAACAGAGAGCAGCACGTTTCTCAGGATGCTGTTTTGCAATGTTAAATGTTTTTCTCTTCTTCCCACTTGAGCCCCAGGATAAACCTTGGGAGGCACTCCTTACCTGCTGCACAGGCCTCAGGTAGAAAGGCCACTCACAGGAGTACACAATGCTCCTTCCAGTCCTGTTCAGGGCCACAGACATGCGCCTGTATCCTAGAGGAAGAGCACAGACAGAGCTTACACAACCTCCCTGGTCACACAGCAGAACTAAGCCGATGTCACAGGTTCAGGTTTCAGTTCAACTCTTGCAAAATTAAGATTGAACACATTTTTGTGGTTGAGACACCACAGGGGGAACAGGGGAATTTAAAGTCTGCAGCTGGTCACCTGCCTCCCAGGGACAGGGGCTTTGCTTGGGCAGGCTGTTGCTCCAAGACTGCTGATCCCTTTGTACATACAGCCAGGGGAAGAGGTTAAAAGCTTTCCTGTAAGGCATTTTTCCTCTAGATACCCAGGAAACACAAGTCAGTATCTATCAGGCAGTGCAGCTTTGCTGGGTGATGTAGGAGTAGGTTCTCATGAGGCCCTTGCGCCATATGGACTGGGCAGGAATGTAAAAGCTCGAGTTTTTCCTGTCCTTGTCCCCAAACAGCCCTGTTCAGTCACTTCCAATTGGCAGAGAGGGAATGAAAAGTCTGCTATCTCCTCTGGAACTGCTTCAGTACAACTGGATTGTATCTGGGTTGCACATATGATCCAGCAGGAGCTCTCAGCTCAGCTGTCACTCAGGGTGCTGAGCTGTGCTCCTGTCTCTGGCAGTTGGCATATGCCCCACCATCTGGCTCTGATGGCATTGTCACTTGGGCAGGTTGTCCCTGCCAGGCAGAGACAGGACTTTGTGCAGGACTCCTGCTGCCAAACGTGGTGGTGCAGACTGTGCCAGCAGCCAGAGAGCCCACTCAAGAGAAAAAAGCTTTCTAAGTTAAAGCATTCTTCCCATAAATCTACTCCTGTGGCACTGGGATTTGCCTGTGCTTCAAAAGAGGCTGTAGCCAAGTCCCCTCAGCACAGGGAGCTGCAGAGCTTTCAGCTGCTGGCTCACCAGCCTTTGTGCAAATCTCTTCTGAAGTGGTATTTACACTGGTGTGCTTTAAGAGAAAAACCCCAGTAGGATTTCTATGCCATAATTCCCTTCGTTTTTATCTGTTAAAAGCCCTCCTAACTGCTCCTTTTCTGGCTGACACAAACTGTTGTAGCTTCAGGCTGATTCACATTGACAAGGCCCCACCAAAGGGATTGAGGGTTAAGTGTGTGAAATGTTCTGGGCTCTGCAGTACAGGCCCTGCAGAAGGGCAAAGCCTGTGCTGAGTTAAGAGCTGAGGGAGCACAGGCACCCCCAAAGGCCACAGCTGATGTGTCTGTGCTCAGCCTGATCCAGGCTCTGGGCTCCCAGCTCCTTTTCTGAGCTGTCCTGGAAGGACAGCGCCAGGAGACTGAGCAGGTAAAAACTTAACACAGCAACACTCAACACCTTGGCCTTGAGAACAGAGCCTCAGATTTGCTTTTGTAAGCAAGTCCCTTAAATGAGTATGCTGAGGGAAAAGCGAGTCCCTGGAGCCTGATGCTGGGCCTAGAATTGCTGCTGCCTGCAGAATATTCCCACCCATGGGAATAGCTGCCTTGAGCCCGTGCCTACCTTCTGCCAGCAGCTCCAGTGACTCAGAGTTGCAGCCATCAAACTTGAGCAGGTCCACACCCCAGGAAGCAAATGTCTGGGCATCCAGGTCATAGTGGTTGTAGCTGCCAGGGAAGCCAGCACACGTCTTGCTCCCAACATCGCTGTAGATTCCCAGCTTCAGACCCTTGGAGTGGACCTGCAGACAGAAACGGACCCTGGCTTGGGGCAGCCTCAAGGCAGGAGGAAGAGGATTTGGGGCAGCAAGGGAAGCAAAACCCCACAGTGGCAGGCAGGGCCTTATCTCAGCAGTGATACCGCCATACCCACCCAGCCGTGCTGCCCTCCCCTGCTCCCCGGCTGGGTCACACCGTGCCGCGGTGGCACTCACGTAGTCGGCCAGCTTGCGGATTCCCCCGGGGAAGCGCTTGGGGTCCGCCTGCAGCCTGCCCTGCTTGTCCCGCGTCGGAGCCATCCAGCAGTCGTCGATGCAGATGAACTCGTAGCCCGCGTCCCTCCAGCCCTCGGCAACCATCCTGTCAGCCATCTCCACGAACAGCTGCTCGCTGGCCACGGCACCACCGGCAAAGAAAGCGGAGAACGTCTGCTGTGTACCCCCGGCACAGCCGCGGGGCTGGGCGGCCGGGGCACCCGGGGGAG
>NW_005054314.1:8116867-8122400 GCF_000277835.1 Geospiza fortis
CGGAGCTGCCGGGGGAGCCGCGCCCGGGCGGCACCGGCCGTGTGAAGCGGGCCCAGCTGGCCGAGAGACCGCTGGCACCCGACCAGTACCGCAACAGAGTGGCCAGCAGGGCCAGAGCAGTGTTTGTCCCCCTGTGCTGGGCACTGCTGAGGCCACACCCGTGCCCAGCTCTGGCCCCTCAGCTCGGGAAGGACACGGAGCTGCTGAAGGAATAAAGCTGGGGAAGGGTCTGGAGCACAAATCCCGTGAGGAGAGGCTGAGGGAGGTGTGGGGGCTCAGCCTGGAGAAGAGCAGGCTCAGGGGTGTCCCAGTGGCTCTCCACGACTCCCGGCAGGAGGGGGAGCCGGGTGGGTCAGGCTCTGCTCCCGGGGAACGGGGACGGGATCACAGGGACGGGATCTCAGGCTGGGCCGGGGGAGGTTCAGGGTGCACATCAGGAGTCATTTCTTCACAGAAGGGGTGATTAGGCATAGGAATGGGCTGCCCAGCAAAGTGGAGTCAATGTCCCTGGAGGTGTTCAAGGACTGGACATGACAATCAGTGCCATGCTCTGGTTTGCATAGGTTAGACTCAGTCTCAGAGATCTTCTCCACCCTCAATGATTCTGTGTGCTCAGCAGTGTGGGGGCTGCCTGAGGGCCTGTGGGCTGCTGTGAGTGCAGGGTGTGGGTCTCTGTGTGTTCTGTCAGCACAGGGTCCTGGGGAAGAGAGGTTGCACCCCATGGGCTCAGGACTTGGTTTTGGCCCTGGGCTTTCAGGTCTGCTTCAAAAACTCTGTGAGAAGCTCCTGAATGAGCCCTCCTCCCAAGCACCTCTCCCTGTGCTCTTTGATCAGATTCAGCCCAATCCAGAGTGTGGATTATTGCCAGGCTGTCTGCTGCCTCTCTGCCTGTGTGTGTGGACTCCGTGGTGTTGGATCCAGCCTGTCTCTGCTTGCGATGCTTGGGCCCATCCACATCTTTGCACTCAAAGATTTTGGTCTCTCTCCAACAAGTTCAGCCACAAGAATAAGTCATGGTCACTGGGCATCACCCCATTTGCACCAGTTACATGTGACTGAGTTGAGATGAGAACCTCTGGAAAGGGGCAGTGCTGGTGTCAGCAGGACCTGGAGAGCTGTAAAGGGCACCTGTGTGCCAGCCAGCATGTCTGAGCTGAGCCCTGGATTTAACCCCTGTTTTTGCAGCAGTAACACAGCCATGAGCAGCCTTGGTAGCATGTGTGGCCTGTCAAGGAGACTGGAGGCTCCTGCTGCCAAGGCAGCCGTGGGAAATGGGATGTGAGGAGCCAGTTGTCCCCTGTGCCTGCCCCCAGGGCTGGACCAGCCCTGGAGCCCCCTAGGGCTCTGTGGGCCCCACCAGGGCAGGAGGAGGGGCAGGATGGGAGCACAGCAGGGCTGTGGCCATCGCAGGGCTCAGGGTGCCACCGAGGCAGCTCGCTAGGTGTCCTTCCATCCCTGCTGTGCCACAGCCAGGGAACAAAAGCTGCTCAGAGCCCGGGGGCTGATAATCACTCCTTGTTTCAGTGCTGGGGTCCTCCCCCTGTCCCTCGGGGAGCTGAAGCGCAGAGATCTCTCAAAGTGGGGCAAAACAAGACACTCTGGAGGCTGGAAAACCTCATGGCTTTGTTTTCTCTTGTGCTAAACGATTCTCCAGAGCTGGGCAGTTATCCCCTATTGCCGGAGCACTGGGTGCTGCAGGGCTGATCCCTGCTGGTCTCTGTGCTCCAGCACTCCCTCACTGCTGCTTCCCAGGTATCCTGCCTGTCCCCAGGAGTACCTGGCACCCCCACACCCCTTGGGATGGGGAGCTCTGGGATGCTGTGTGGGCTGCATGGTGTCCCAGAGTGGGGCAGGCTGGTCCCCAAGCCATGCTGTGGGGTGGTGCTGTGGGGTTTGGCAGGGCTGTGGTGCAGCCTCTCAGAGCAGCTGGAGGTGACAGGCTGTGGTGTGATGCCACAGCTTGGGTGGCACGGGATGCACTGGTGGTTCAGGGGATGCTCTGTTGGGGGGACAGCTCTTGCAGGGCTGTGCTGAGGGCTGGGGTGCTGGCACAGCCACACTGCCCAGCACCCTGCACCTGGACCTTCCCTGTGCCAGCAGGCTCCTGTCCCCATGGAGGTCCTGTTAGGGCCCTGTGCCCGTGGCATGGCCGATTCCAGCAGGGCACAGTGCCAGTCCAGCTCCTGGTGCTTTCCTCTTGTGTCCATTTTCCCCCTTGTGTCCATTTCCCCCCTTGTAAAGGGGCAGCCCTGGCCTGCTCAGGGCTGCCTGGGTGACTTTTGGAGCTTGCTATTTTCTTTAAAAGAATTCTGTGCTCAGGCCATGTTCAAAGGCTGCTCAGAGCCCCAGAAGAGCTGTCAGCTGTTCCTGTGGCATTGCCCTGGCCTTGGGGCTGGGATCAATGTGGGACAGGCTGTCATGCAGGCACTGCTTTGTGTGCACAGGATGCTTTGCTGAACCTCTGGCACTTGGAGTTGCCCCACAGGAGCTCCAGGCTGTGGAAGGGGGCAGAGGCCCTGGTGAGGGAGAGGGGGAAGAAGGGAAGGTTTGACACCCTGATGCTGCCAGGGACAGCAGCAGAGCTCAGTGCCAGCAGGCTCAGGCTGTCTGTGGTTGTGGGGCAGGGGCCAGGCTGACATGTCACTGCAGTGCCCAGCCAAAGGCTCATTTCCTTGGCCCCACACGGCCCCCAAGGAGCCCTTGGGGCTGGCAAGGGACCGTGCTGTCCCCAACCTGTGTGTGCTCCTGGCCCTGCTGCAGGCAGGAGCTGGGAAGCTGCCAATGCTGCTGATGCTCATTTTGCTGTCTGGGAGTTCCATTAACCTGGTGTTAACTTCATTAACTTCCTTTTAAACCAGCAATTAACTTGGCCATGGCTGTTGGTCCTGTGCCCACAGCTGCTGTCTGGTGGCTGGGATGCACCCACCAATGCACAGCCTTGAACAGGAAATAAAAAACTGATTCTGTCCAAAGACTGCGGGCTTTGCTGAGGGGCTGAGCCACCTGGGTTGGTCCCTGGCCATGCTGTGAGAGGACATGGAGCTCAGAACCCCCCTCCCAAGATGTGAGGGACCCACTGGAGCTTTGTGCTGGAGGGCAGTGGCAGCCCTGCAGCTGTGAGGGTGTCCCAGTGACTCCCAGTTCAAACTGGGCTGCTGGGAGTACCAAAGGCAGGGCCTGAGTGCTGCTCCCAACTATGAAACTGCCCCCAGGAACACTGAACCACAAATACCTGCAGAGCCATGGGGTGGTGCTACCCTTATGCCTTTCCAAGTGTGATGCCAGAAATGAGCTCCCCACCTTGCTTGAGCAGTGCCTGGGACCTGGGGGCTTGTCTTGGGAGGGATGTGTTGGGTTTTTACATTTTCTTTTTTTTTTGCTAATGTGCTGGCTCCTGGAGCTGAATGGCTCAGGGCTGACTACAGTGTTTGTCTGAGTGCCCAGATGTGATGTCCTGACTCCAGAGCAGGGAGTGAAGGAATTGGGGACACAGTACTGGTGTGAAATACCTCACAGCTCTCCCCTTGGCTGTGTCCTCTCAGTTTGGGGTGGGGACAGCAGCAAGACCCCGGGGAAGCTTCGTTTGTCCCACCTAAAGAACAACCCCAGCCCCAAAGCAGCGTGGTGCAGCTTGCATTCTCTCCTCCCTGCCCCAGAAGGGCGATGGGGCTGCGAGGTACCAACAGAGCTGCTCTGTGAGACTTGGCCGGGAGCACAGAGGGAGATTGATGTTTGCTCGGGCTCTCAGCCCTCAGCTGCGGGCTCTGCCCACCCCTGCACCAGCTGGGGACAAAAGCCCCGGCCCCGGGTGGCACTGCAGGGCTGGCGTAAGCCCCCCAGGACAGCTGGCAGCTCTGTAAACTTGGCTCCTGCCCAGCGAGCCGAGTGAAGGGGCTGAGGGGCCATGCAGGGAGGTTTGCCCTGGGGATGCTGCACATGCTCGGGTGTCTGAGCCCCACCACAGAGCTGGGACCCCCCCCAGCTCCGCCTCATCTTGGGTCCTGTCCCCTGGCCAAGCCTGGGTGGGTGAAAAGGGCTGGGGTGACTGTGGGGAGCACCCCACAGAGCTGGGTGGGGACAGAAAGTGATGAGGTTTGGGGCTGAGGGCTTGCAGGGAGCTCCTGCCCAGCCCTCCTGGCATCTCCCACATGGGAGTTAAATGTGACAGTGATCAGCTGTGTCAGAAAAATCACCCGTGGAGAGGTAATGATATCTGTATGGGTATAATGGTGGGTCAGGGCTCCTGTCCCCACAGGGCATTGTGCCCTTGTCCCCTCCCCACACTGTGAGTGGGAGCTGGCTGCAGTGTTCTTGGCAGAGACAAATCCGCAGCACACAGTGCCGAAAATCCCAGAAAGCTTTATTTGCGTAGGAAGATCGATGCTGTTTAAAAACCCACCCCTGCAGGAGGCTGGCATGGTCACCCAGTGCCTGTGGGTGCTGCTCAGACACTGGTACCTCCCTGATTGGCACTGCCTCAGTGCAGTGCAGTGCAGTGCAGGGGGAGCCCAGGGTGCCTCCAAATGGGGCCTCCCCCAAAGCAAGTCTGGCCTGGACACATGGTGGGAACCCATGGGGAACCCCACGGCAGGGGAGGCATGCACAGGGCTGGCAATGGGATGGAGCTGGCTCAGCCTGTCCTTGTGGGTCCCTCAGTCCCCTCATGGGGTGACCTGGGGCCAGTTCTCTGCTTGCCCCATCTGTGGAATGGGTGCATGTGCCTGAGCACTCTGTGGGGCTCAGAGGGTGATGCTGCCGGTCAGTCCTGCGAGGAAGAGGGGGATGAGTGGTGCCTGAGGAGCCAGGCCAGGGATCACAGCAGGGGTTTCTGTCTGGGTCTGATTTCAGAAGGCAGCGCTGGCCTCCTGCCCATGTCCCCCTGCCCTGCAGGGTCCATTCTGCCATGGCAGGTGGGTCATTGGAGCACTCACTGTGCCATGGGGACACCACAGCCCTCAAGGAAAGGAGTGAATCCTATTTCCATCCTGCCCAGCCTGGAAGGCTCTGGGCCCTCTCTTGCACCCATGGCCATTGGGCCTGCTGGGCTGCAACCTCCTGAGGGCAGAGGGAAAGGAGAGCATCACCACACTCCTCTCTGGAGGACTTAAGCATCACCTGCTGCTTTTATTTCCTGCAAAGCATGGAGGGTATCCAGGTCTGGAGGGCTGGAAGCCTTGCTGAGCTTGTCCTGTTGGGGTTCCAGTTGCTCTCCTCTCCAGTGGAAGAGTATTAGGGATGAGCCTGCCCGGGGGATGCTGCACTCAGATGCTGGGTTGAGGAATGGAGCAATTTTCACCTCCATCTCTCTTCTGGCACCCTGGTGCTGTGGGAATGGAGCAGTCTGGGTATGCCACTACTCACTCTGTTCCTCCAAAAGGATTGGCCAAGCTTTCCCCACTGCTTTCATCCCAAAAGATCTCCCTTGGAAGATGGGCTGTGGGCCCTACCCTGCTGGTAATGCAGTGCCATCTCCCCAGTGCCAAGTGACTCCCATCTGCAACTGCAGTGGCCATCTGGGCCCCTTCAGCAGCAC
>NW_005054314.1:8122410-8123444 GCF_000277835.1 Geospiza fortis
TGCCTGCTCAGGGCTGGCATTTCCTTGGAGCAAACAGAGCCTCCTGCCCACTGGCCCTGCCACAATCCAGCCCTGGGCACCACGGGCAGTTCTGAGCTCTGCAGGGAGGGCAGCATCCCTAGCCTGCTGCTTTGCTGAGTGTTGGAGCTGGCTGGGGCTGCAGGGGCCCTGTGCATTGCTGGGCAGGGACTATGGGGCCACAGCCAGCATCCTGTACAGTCCAGATGCAGGCAGGGGTGCTGCCTGCTCCTTCCTGCAGCCAAGCTCCAGGCCAGAGGAGAGAATTGCAGCCTAATCCCTGCCCCACAGCTCAGTGATGCAGGCTGGAGAAGCAGCAGCCTAACATGGTAGGTGTGGAGAAAGGGAGGGTATTTTTCTGGAAGGTGATGTTTTCTGGCCACTGGCTGTGCCAAAGTACCCGGGGCTCTCCTGTGCCCCTGGCTACCCAGAGCTTCCCCCAGCAGCACAGCATTCCTGGGGTGGAGTTGTTTCCCTGTGCCCTGACAGCACAGCATTCCTGGGGTGGAGTTGTTTCCCTGTGCCCTGACAGCACAGCATTCCTGGGTCCAGCTGACCACGAGGACCTGTGATTGTTGATCCCCCCACTTTATACCACAAAATCCAGTGGGACACGGGGGCTGCCACACGTCCAGGCTCTGAGGCCCAGCCCAGCTGTGCCACCGCTCCGGGACAGAGGGAAATGTAGTTCTGGCTGAGCCTGTGGCACCTGAGCACACTGTAGGGGTGACACCAAGAGGCAGTCAGTCCTACTTTTCCAGCCTCAGGGCACCATGTGGATGTCCTCTGAGCGCAGCACTTTGTAAACCACCCAGTAGAAGATATTGAAGAGCAGGAAGGTGAAGGGGAAGACGGCTCTGGAGACGGTGTCGATGCGCTTGGCGCGGTCGAGGTAGCGCCTGCGGAGGCTGTCCCCCTCCCGCAGCACGGCGGGGGCTCCCGGGGGGCTGCACATGCCAGGGCCCTCCCCAGCCCCCTCCTTGGGCTGCAGGCAGGGGGCCCGGCCGGAGGCCCGC
>NW_005054314.1:8123544-8126058 GCF_000277835.1 Geospiza fortis
TGCAGGCAGGACCAGGGGCTGGCAGCGCTGGCAGTGCACAGGGTAGGGGTGAGCACCGAGCCCCTGCCTTCTCATCCAGCACGTGTTTCAGGGTGCATCCAAAGGCAGCCCGACCCTGGCAGCCCAACACATCCCTCAGCTTCCTCCCAGCTCCAGCCTGACTCTGGCAGCCAGAGGGATGGGAGGTGAACTGGTGGAAGGAGGCACAGAGGGGTGCAGGGTGCATTTGGTGCAGGGAGCTGAGGTGTGCAGGCACTGCTGTGAGTGTGCTGTGTTTGCTGTGGGGTGGAAGTGTGGCTGTGATGGTGAATAGGAGGGGACAGGCAGCTTGCTGGGGCAGAGCAGGGATGCAGGAACCTGGCTACCACCAGGGCACCCCAGTCCCTCCAAGAACCCAGGCCCTTATTTTCCCCCATGGCTGCTTGGCAGAGATTGCCTGGGGCAGCAGAGGAGGGAGGCTGAGAGAGCTGGACTCCTTGCTGGTCTCTCTGCCCTTGCTCACCCTCTCTCTCCCCTTGCTGGCAGAGGGCTGCAGAGGGGGCAACGTGCCCATGAAGTTGCATGTTCATGATCAAGGCTGCAGAACTGCCGAGAGAGTCTCTGGCCGCAGCCCACTGCCATTGGGTGCCTCAGGGGCTGGCCAGCAGTGCCTGCCCTCCTCCCCATCGACAGCTGTGCACAGGGAGCCACTTGCCTTGTTTTAGCCTCGGAGAGGGTTATGTGTGCAGAGATGTGATGAGGGATGGGCATGTGCAAGCACAGGCTGCACATCTGGCTTTTTGCTGAGCCCCTGGACTCATTTGGTCTCTGTGGCTCAGCTCAGCTCCCCTCTGCCTTTGCTGGTGCTGTATCTGACTGTGGTGGGTTCTTTCTTCCAAGGCTTGCTGCCTCACTTTGTGTCTGGGTGCTGTTTGGGACCCCAAACACCATCTCTGGCCAGCACTGCCCTCCAGGACACAAGGGCTGCCTGCTGAGATCAGCCCCTGCAGGCACTCGGCTGGCACGGGGGCTCTCATGCAGAGAGTTTGTACCCTGGCATCTTTATTTAACTCAGCAATCCACAGGCTAAGCAAGATTTGACAGTGGGAAGAGCAGCAGCGGCTCAGATTGCCGAGGTTAGTTTTCATTTGCAGGACAGTTTTATTTCCCTGCCTCAGGCTGAGTGCCTGCAGCCTCTCTGGGTGAGGGCACCTGGGTGCTCCGTGTGCTCTGGGGACCAGCAGCTCCCCCAGCCCAGGGTTCCTGAGCCTGGATTTGGGTGGTCTGTGGGAGGGGTTTGCCCTCAGGCTGTGAAACCCAGGCTTTGCTTTCTCAGGCACAGGAGCTGTGTGTAGCAGGGCTCTGCTGCCATCTCTGACACAGCAGCACCCTGGGGTGCTCCTGGCTGCATCCAGTGCTGTGCCAGCAGCACCCCAGGGTGCTCTGCAGCCTCACTTTGGTCTGTTCTAAGCCAGCACACAGTCCTTGAGTCCAGAGCCTCCCCCTGCCTGCCCTGGCTGGGTGGGTGTTGCTCTCCAGGAGTCATCTTTGAAAGGCAGGGTGCAAAGATGCCTCTCCTGGCATCCAGGGGCTGATGATGGTGCAGAGGAGGTGAGGGTGACCAGGCCTGATCTCCTCCCTGGAGCTGTGATTGATTCCCTGCATCTCCCCAACATCCTGGGAGCTTGCCCTGCCCTATGCTTCTCCCTATGCCTCAAAGTGCTCGTGTGCCCTGAGCAGCTGCCTGTGCAGGAGTGACTGCAGGCAGCTGTCCTCTCTCAGTTTGGGGTGGGGACAGCAGCAAGACCCTGGGGAAGCTTCGTTTGTCCCACCTAAAGAATAACCCCAGCCCCAAACCAGTGTGGGTGCAGCTTGCTTTCTCTCCTCTCTGTCTCAGAAGGCCCTCGGTGGGCGGTAGGGCTGTGAGGAGCCAACAGAGCTGGGCATGCCTCGAACCTGCCTGCAGGGAGGCAGGGCCCTCACCCTGCCAGGGGTGTGGGCATGGCTGGGGAGCTGGGCAGCAGCCCAGCAGCAGCCAGGGCTGCTCAGTCAGCCTCAGCATCACTCACCCTCAGCAAAGGGGACTGTGCTGGTGCTGCTGTACAAAAGGGGAACCCAAGGCAGGGAGTGGGGGTGTCCACAGCGAAATCTGCTCCATTCCCATCCATCTCTCAACACTTTTGAGCCCAGGGAATGTGACCCACGTTGCCAAGCTTGTGTCAGCTGACCCCAGGAAAGCCACAGCCATGTGGTATTGGCTTTGCCTGTTCCCAGTGTGGTGCCAGAAGGGGTCACAGGAGCCCTGTAAGCACAGCTGTGAGCACTGGGGACCCACACGCTCCCCAGCCCTGAGTGACTGGGAGAGGCTGCCCAAACCCTCACCCATCAGCCACATCCCCTCGGCACATATGCTGTGCAAATCACTATCCTGCTTCTTCCACAGGCCCTTGCTGCCCCCAGGGCTGCTCCTGGGGGCTCCTTGTGGGGAGGGGAGGGTGAGGCTGGCTGGGGAAGCACGGGGGCTGCCGCAGGGTC
>NW_005054314.1:8126135-8132041 GCF_000277835.1 Geospiza fortis
ACAGCGGGTGACCCGGGGCAGCGGCTCTGGGTGCCAGGGTGGGGGTGGTGGGGGGACATGGGGGCTCTGTGTGTTGGGGGGAAAGAGCCCCCCCAGTGTGCCCTGGCTCTGGGATCTGTCTTCAGCACGTGCTGAAGGGATTTGGTTGCATGGGATACTGTGTGTGTTTGTGTGTGTGTATACTCGTGTCTTCCATGGAGATCTGGTGCCTCATAGGCTGTTTAAAATGAGAGTGGGGCAGCCACATGCCTACCCCAAGCTTCTTGCAGGCCTGATGCTTGTGTTGGTGGGCTGACAGAGGGGAGGATTATTTCCATGAGTGAGGGATCCTGCCTCTCCAGATCCTGCTGTGCTCTCATCTGCAGCCCACACCTGTCCCTGGGTGCCACCAGATCCCTCCCTAACACAGCAGTGAGTCCCTGTCACTGCCAAAGAGCCCAGGTTTGGGAATGCACATAAGGGGAAAGGCTGGTTTCCCCCATCCTCACTGTTTATTTTCCTGCATTTTTAGAGGAAGCAGAGCCTGAGGCTGTCCCAGCAGGAGAAGGACAGCACCCTAAGCAGGGCCTGAAGCACCCATGGGTGCTGAGCACTTTGCTGCAGTGCCCGTGGGTCCCCAGGGTGCCAGAGGAGCCATCTCCGGCTATGGAACACAGCCCTGCCCTGGGGGCTGCTGAGAAACTGTCCCTGCAGCCCTGGGGTGTCCCCTCAGGGGCTGAGGACGAGCAGATGTCACAAGAGGGGGGGACTCACCATCCTCTGCCGTCGCTGGCGGCGGCGCAGGCGCATGAACTCCTTGTGCTGGCGGGACACGAAGTTGACGGCCGCATACTCCAGCAAGGCGGCGAAGACGAAGAGCAGGCACACAGCCATCCAGATGTCAATGGCCTTCACATAGGACACCTGCTGGGGTGACAGGGGGCTCAGGGACCCATTGATCCCCACCTTGCTTGTTCCCCCCGCTGCCAGGAAGCTGGGAGCCCTCTCAGCTTGGGCACACGGGCCAGAGCAGCCAGCGTTTCCCCTCAGCGCATGTGGTGCCTCAGCTGATGAGGCTCCAAAGCCAAGGCATTGCCAGGGAAAGGCTGCCCCTGGCCCTGGGGTGGTGCCCAGCAGGCAGCAGCACTGACCTTGGGCAGGGAGGCGCGGGAGCCGGCGCTCTGCGTGGTCATGGTGAGCACCGTGGTGATGCCCAAGCCCACCCGGGCTGGTGCCGCATCCATGTTGATCCAGAAGGAGACCCAGGAAAGGATGACAATGAGTAGGCTGGGGATGTACATCTGGATCAGGTAGTAACCCATCTGCCTCTCCAGGTGGAACCGGACTTCAATACACGTAAACTTCCCTTTTACAACAAAGAAGAAATATTCAAGAGAAATATAATGCTTTCAGCAGGTCCCTGGGTGCTCACCTGTGTTGTAGTACTTGGTGCAATAGCCCAGGTCCTTCTCATCCCTGAGGATGAACTGTGGGAGTGTCAAGCCCTCTGCCACCTGCACGGCCTCCTGCTCCTCCAGCCACTCGAAGATGAGGTCGTTCATAGTGTAGCCAACTGGAGAGGATGTAGGGAGCCATGGGATGGGGACATGGACCCTGTTCAGCCCCACCCTGAACAACTGCTTTTTCCTGCTCATGTCCCTCAGAAAAGGTGAGCTGCTAGCTTTTGAGATGGCATGGAATGGAAGGGCATGGGATGGGAAGAGGGAAATGAAGCACAGCTTGAACCCCCCGAGGTACTCACAACTCTCCAGCTGCATGGTGCATGTCTGGATGTCCATGGGGAAGTTCTTGAGGTCCATAGGGCAGGAGAGGATCAGTGTCAGCCTGAGGAGGCAGAGGAAAGGAGGGAGTTGTTGGAGCTGGGGCAGTCAGAGGGGAAAAGTTGCCACGTGAAAGGCAAGAGGAAAGCTTTTCCTCCCCATGCAGACACTGCACCAGAGGGGAAGGTTCTACCTAATGCTGTAGAGCACGTTGCCATTCTTGAAGATGCGCAGGAGCTTGTTGTCGGTGGTGACCTCATGGAAATTGGCCCCTTTCTCATTGGCAAAGAACAAGTCTGGCTTCCAGATGGAGTCGAGCATGGAGGGGTCGAGGTCGAGGGAGTCGTCGGGGTACTCGCGGTAAGCCAGGCGGGGGTCGTTCCACTGCTGCCGCAGGAACACGTTCACCCGGTAGTCCTGGCACAGGGGGCACCAGTCAGTGAGAGCAGCCCCTGGTGCCCCGGGAGGAGGAGGAGGAGGAGGAAGGGATGGAGGAGGAGGTGGAAGGGGCTGCTTCCATTGAGGCTCAGCCCTGCTGTTGCTGCGTGCCTGCCACTAATAGAGCAGGGAGCAGGGGCAGCTCAGGAGCCTTCCCATGCTGTTGGCAGCCAGGGGAAATTAAAAAACCAAGGCCACAGCAGCTGGGAGAAGGAGGAGGAGGTGGAAGACCAGTAACTGCTGCCTGCAGCATTCTGCACATGGCTCTGTGGGCCTGTTGATAGTATTAAGGCTTTTGCAGAAGCACAAATAGGAAATATTTTTGTCCTGGGACTTCCTCTGAGGTGTTCCTCATGCACCCAAGGACATTCAGGACGGCAGGGCGTTACATCCATCTGCCCCACTGTGAGCCTTTGGGGGGCTCTTTCTTTCAGCTCAGGCACAGGGAATGTGACCCACATAGCCAAGCTTGTGTTAGCTGACCCCAGGAAAGCCACAGCCACGTGCTATGGCTTTGCATGTCCCTAGTGTGGTGCCAGAAGGGGTCACAGGAGCCCTGTAAGCACAGCCATGGGCACGGGGATGCACACCCTCCCCAGCACAGCCACTGCCAGCCCTGAGACCCTGGGAGAGGCTGCCCAAACCCTCACCATGGTGGTCTCGGTGACGGAGCCAAAGCTGTTGATGAAGATGTTGCACGTCACGTTGACAGGCGGACCTGGAAAACAGCGTGAGCCTCCTCTTGCTGCTGGCTGCTGAGACACGTGTGGCCACACACGCGGGGACACCGCTCTGGCTGCGTGCCTGAAGGCACAGAGGCATCCCCTCTGCTGGGGCCACCCCCGGGGACACCGCTCCTGAAGGCACACAGGCGTCCCCTCCGCTGGGGCCACCCCCGGGGACACCGCTCCTGAAGGCACAGAGGCATCCCCTCTGCTGGGGCCACCCCCGGGGCTGGGGGTGACCCCAGCACGCCCGTGCTGCCAGCAAAGCGAGCACACAGGGCTGGCAGGACAGCCGGGACTCTGGGCAGGGTGTTGGGACAGGGATGTGAGGCAGGCTCCTGCCCCAAAGCCTCTGGGTTTGGGCAGCCATAAATTGCCAGGATCTGCCAGGTTTGGAGCCCTCACTTCCTCCCTCTTACCTTTGAAGTTGGGTCGAATGCGGGCGTCGTACCCTGAGGTTCGTCCCATGAGCTTGTCCAGGAAATCAGAGGGTGACATGGGCTGGGGTGAGCTTCGGGAGCCAGCTTTAATCTCCTCCCGCCCTGAGACCAGCCTGTGGGGCAGGGGAGGCAGGGCAGCTGCTGCCAGGGGTCTGCAGGCACATTTTGGCATCCCCTGGGGACACTCAGCTGCCAGGGCTGGGGGCTGTGCCTGTGCTGCATCCACTCCAGTGCCTGCTCAGCATGGTGGGAGATCCCTTCCTTCTGCTGGGACCCTGGTGGCTTTTCCCCTCACCTGCAGCAGCCTGAGTGTCACTTGCCCACATTTTGCCTGTCCCTGCTCCACCACGTCCCTTGGCATGGGGCTGGGGCCAGCATCTCCTGGCTCCAGGGCTGTGGTGGGGACAGGGCACAGCCAGTGCTGCAGGGGAAAGCAGGGAAGCTCCTTCTCAGGTTCCACCTACAGCTCAGCTTGAGTTGCTGAGCAAACAATCACCCAGTGCCTGTCATGGGGGGCTGGGGGACACAACGGCCCTGCCTGAGTGAGGGGCGTCCAGCTGGGTTCTGACAGCCTGCCAGGGGCCAGGGAGATGTGGCAGGAGAGGAGCAGCACAGCCCACCTCCACACCAGCCATGGGGATGAGCTCTCCCACACAGCGCTCTGAATGACGATGGAGATTTATTTAAACTGACTCTGGAGGGGATATTTTTGTGAATGCATCTTAGCCTGCCAGCTTCTCTCCTCCCGTCAGTCTATAATGATAATTTCAAGGAACAATGCGAGAGATGTTCACTCACCACATTGCCAGGCATGTGGCTGTGATGGAGAGGAATTATTAGCCAGACATCTCTGGACACAAAAGGAGCTTTGAGCATGCTGCTGGTGCTGCTGCATGATGCCTTATAACTCCACCAGGTCTGTGCCCAGGTGGATCTCACTCCTGCTTGGAGCTACAACCCCATCATTACAAGAAGAGGATGATGCTGGGAACCCTGTGATCCTTCTTCCTACCTCCTTTCAAGGGGTGAGATTCATCCTAGAGGGGTTTATGTGCACCTTACCAGCTAGAAATGGCCACAACCAAAATGTTCCAGTGGGGCAGGTTTTCCTTTAATTGGAGAGGGGCAGCAGAGAGTACCTGAGATTCATCCTGATCAAGAGCAAAAGGCTGGGAGAAATTCCCCGCCAGGATCTGCACGAGCAAGGTGTGGTGCCTTTGGGAGGAGGGCTGCCAGAGGCCAGGCTAACAAGGAGTGAAGTGAGGCTTCTGCCGGGCACACGGCTGTGAGCCGTGTCCTCCTCACAGGAGAGGACAGTGAGGGCTCTCCCCTGCAGCACGTGGGAGGGAGGCTCCCGGGCTCCCTTGGCAGGTAGCTCCTTGAGGAGGCTCAGATAACAGAGCCACAGCAGATCTGCAGCCCCGGGGATGCTCAGAGCAGCGTGGGGGATGCCAAAACGCCCAGAGTGCAGCCACCTCCCACGGCAGCCCTGCCAGGGGAACACAGCCCTGGGGCACAGCCCCTGCCTTGAGCCCTGCCTGCCCTGGGGGCTCTGCCCCGACCCGGGCTGGGCACCGCAGGGCCCTGGAGCTCACTCAGCCCCTCTGTGGAGCCCGTGGATGGCAGGGCTGAAAACGCTGATGTCTGCCTAAAAACGCTGCCCTGAGACAAGCAGTTTCTGCACGTGAAGCAATTCTGGTTTAGCCCTCCCTGCCATAAATGTTGCAAATCCCCCCTTCCCCCTCCAGCCGCACTGGCCGAGTGCTGGGAGGGGGACTGGGATCAGGCTCAGCCCAGGAGTCCTGCAGCCCCCAACCCCTCCCTTCCTGACCCGCTCCCCTGCATCCCACCTCGTCCCAGATAACACTCAAGGTGGACAGAGATGGGAAAAGGGACCTGGGGGCTTTAGATTTTCCACCTAAGTGGGCCAAGAGTTGTTCCTGCACCCAGGGGACCTGGGGCACCCACCCACTGTCCCGAGTGAGCCAGGGTCTGGGTCAGGGTCCGTCCTGAGTTCTCCTTTCCCCAAACACCACGAGCCAGGAGAGGATCTGGGCATCTCAGGGGCTTTGCAGCAGCAGGGAAGGAGCTGCCTGGGCTGTCACGGGGCTCAGCTCGCCCCTTCTCCCGTGGTGGCCCGGGGAACCCTCGGGGCCGGCTGGGGACAGGCAGGGTCTGGCTGGGTGCGGTGGGGACTGGAGGGGGAAGGCTGCTGGGTCCCCGCGGGGCTGGGTCAGGGTCCTGCGGGATGGGGAGCGAGGCCAGGTTTGCGGGAGGTCCAGACAGGAGCTCGGAGCGTTCTGTCCGGGGCATCAGGCCGCGGAGAGAGGTCCGGATCGGGGGTCGGGATAAGGGTCTGGGACTGGTTCGGGTGTGCAAGGGATGCCCAGGTCCCGCAGGAGAGCTCTGTCTCCGAGAGGGGGTGATGCCCGTGCGCCGGAGGGGAATCGCGGCTCCCGGGGGATGGACGGGGTCCGGGTGCCGGGGTCCCGCAGCCCCGCGCAGCACCGAGCACCCGCGCCGTGCGCTCACCTGAGCGGGCC
>NW_005054314.1:8132311-8133581 GCF_000277835.1 Geospiza fortis
GAGGGGCTCCGGCGCGGGGAGGGAGCGGCCCCGGCGGGGTCTGGAGGGTCTCGGGGCACCGGGGGCGGGGCTGGGGGGGGCTGAGGGATGGGGCAGCGCTGATGGATGTGCGAGGGACGCTCGGAGGGAGAGAACCGTACGGGATCAGAGGACGTGCAAAGCTGAGGGATGTGCAGGGGCTCAGGGATGTGCGGGGAATGAGGGATGTGCGGGAATGAGGGATGTGCGGGAATGAGGGATGTGCGGGGCTGAGGGTTGTGCGGGGCTGAGGGATGTGCGGGGCTCAGGGATGTCCCAGAGGAACTGCCCGTCGGATGGGGGAGAGCGCCTGGGGAAAGCCGGGCTCCTAAACCCTCGTGCCTGGCCTTGGGGCCGCAGCTCAGGTCCCTCCTGCTGGGAGCCTTTCCCAGGTCTCAGCGGATGGACAGCACTGTCCTGGGTGAGCTCCTCGGAGAGCACACGACCCACAGCCATGTCTGCGTGATGCGGGAGCTGCAGCGGCTGCCGGGGAGAGGGAAACCGAGGCAGAGGGAGGGGAGCTGCCTGCTAACCACAGCCCGGGCTGGGACTCGGTGCTCGGCTGCCTCTGCCCTGTCCCCTGAGGCCACCCGGCCAAGCCGCAGCGTCGCCTCTGCTCCAAGGCAATCTGTGATTAACTTGCAGGGAAGTAAATAGTATTTAAAAAAGATAAAAGCGCAGAATAAATGATTGCTGGCAGATGTGTCAGTCAGGTTCTGTTCACTCTGCTGTGGCTGGCTCATCTCATTTATTTGTATTAATTGCAGTCTGGTAATGGCTGGGAGCTGCTGTACAAAGCCATTGCTGCAGGGGCCCACGGAGGAGAAGCTCAGCGGGGAAGGAGAGCACGGTGCCCCCTGTGCCTGCTCTCCCCAGGGCAAGTGAGGGGCTGCACAGGACCAGGAGAGCTCCCAGGGCTTTGCTGAGGGCTGGCAGTGTGGCTGAGGGCTCTGTGACCCCAGCCCGGGGTGCTGGCCCAGCACAGGGCACAGGGGGCTGGTGGCCAGCAGCCCTTGGCAGGAGGGGGTGTGCAGGGTCCCCATCCCCTCTGATCAGCTCTCCCAGCAGCAGGAGCTGGGAGAAGTCTCCTCTGATTACCGTTGCTGTTAATGTTTGCGGTGCCACGGTGCCGGGAGGGGCAGGGACAGCAGGGAGCCCCAGGGAGCAGAGCGAACACACACGGTGTGACATCTCCTCTCCTGACACTGTCCGGCTAAACTGACCTGACACTGTCAGAGGAGGGCAGCCAGAG
>NW_005054314.1:8133753-8143633 GCF_000277835.1 Geospiza fortis
AGGCTCGGGGAGAGGCTGGTGAGCCAAGGTGGCTCCCTGGAGGGCAGCACCTGGAGGATGCTGCAGCCACAGCCCTGCCGCCCTCCTCGCAGCTCTGCAGGCAGCCAGCACGGCGAGGAGTGCTGAAAGCAGCGCTGAAAACAAGCTCTGAGCAAATGAAGGCGGCGAGCATCCCATCAGGAGGGCGCAGGCAGTGCTGATTCGCTGCTGCCTGGGCCGGGGGATGGAGCAGGAGCTGCACGAACAGAGAGTGCCCAGGGGATCCCAGGATGGTGCCTCATCCTGAGCAGAGGATTTTTGGGAGTGACAAGGATAGGCTTATCCCCCATGTCCCTGGAATCAAAGCATGAGGTGGTTTTTGTGTAAACAGTCAAGACTGCAGCCAGCAGGCAGCTGTCAGCGTTGGGCTCCAGGCATCCACCAGCAGGCTGCCCTGGGGCTGCTCTCCCCAGAGGCAGCAGGGCTGGCGGGGGCAGGGGGCAGAGACCACGCTCTGATCCAGTGGCTGCCAGGCTGGTGCAGCCCCCAGGGGCATCCCCTGTCCCTGTCACCGTGCAGGCTCTGCTGACAGGAGACATGCAGCCAGCAGAGACTGGGTTTGCTCAGATGGCCAGAAAAGTGGGGGATCTTTTTTTCCTTTCCCTCCAATGTCTCTGAGTTCACCTGCTCCTTTGAGGCCAGACACTTCCCTGCCTCAAATCTGCAGCCTGGGGAAGGGCTGTGCCAATCCACACTGTCCCAGCCCCTCTCTGCTGCTCTGCCCTGCATTGCCACATCTATAGGTTGAATCCTGTCTGATAAATGAAACCCTGAGGTGTATTTGTAGACATCAACATTACAAGGTGGGAGTGAGTCGTTCAACCCCTTGAAAACAGGTTTGGGCTTTTTTACAGAATAAAAAAGGTTCAGGTGCTTAAGCTCAGTTTCAGGATAAAGATCAGCTCTGAGCTATTTGTGTTGAGGGGTGAGGGAGAGGAAGGACAGCAGAAAAAGGAGGGCACTTTGCTCTTCATGCAGGACCACAAAGTCATCCTGCTGCTTCCCACTCATCCTTGGCCCCTCCTTTGGGGTGAGCACAGATTTGCCTTTGCCCTGGAGCCAGGAAGACCTGAAGCATCAGGAGGGACAGAAGCTCCAGGTGGGCACAGGTTCATGGTGGGCTTTGAACAGCCTGCTCCAGCAGCCCTCCAGCAGGCTCGGAGGGACAGCTGCTCTGGGGAGGGCTCGGGAGCAGCTCAGAGACAGCTCCTGGTCTGGGGGCATTGCTTGCTCTGCATCCCTCAGCCCAGCCCCGGGGAAGGGCTGGACAGGGTACCAGCCCTGCAGTTCATCAGGCACAGCCTGATGCTCTGGGAGGCCGTGCTTGCTGTGATTAGAACGCACCACATCACAGGCACCTCCATCCTGTCTCCTCATTCTCTCCTGACTTCCTCCCCTCTCCCAAGGCTCCCAGCCAGCCCAGCCAGCTCTGGACATCCTCCTGTCACTTTTTTCCCAGGACTGGGGTTTTCCTTTGCAGAAAGCAAGGTGTGAAACAGAGCTGCTGTGTGCAGAGGGCTCTGCCAGCGTGCCAGGGCTGCTGTGCATCCTCTGGACCAGCTGCTTAAATGCTTAATGAGCCCTGGGGAGCAAAGCAGTCCTTGTGAAAGATTCAGGCTCTCTGTTGCCTTCAGTTTAGGGCCATGTCAGCTCTCCTTTCCCTTTTTTAACCCTCTGACAAGTGAAATTAAGGGAGAGCAGGCACAGTCTCATCACTGTTTCTAAGGAAAGCAGCAAAACAAACAGGAAACCCCCACATCCCCTCCACCCTGGGGGGACACGGAGGCACACTCCCCCAAAGCAAACATTTGGAGGCATTTAATGGGGTGTGAGATCGATGCTGGAGAAAGCACACCCTGGTGGGTGGCTGTGCAGTGCTGCCAGCCTGCAGCTCTCCACAGCTGCCTGGTGTGAGCCCAGTGTGGGCACTGTGCTGTCACGTACTGTCACTGCTCTTCCAGTGTCCTGTGCTCCCTGCCTTTCCCTGGAGAAGCTGTCTTATAGGCTGTGGGTGCTTTCTTTTCCCAGCAGGAGCAAAAATCATCTCATTGCAATAAACAGTGAAGGGATGAGCAGCTGCAGTGGTGTTTTGGTGGAGGGACGGGGCCCCACGGGCACCAGAGCCCAACCATGCCCCTGTTCCTTGGGAGGACAAGCAGGCTCTGGGCTCAGGTGTAGCCACCAGAGGGACAGGGCAGGACGTGGGATTCCTAGGAGGGATGGGCTTGAAAATTGGTCAAAGGAGCTTAAGTTCATGGCCAGGTTCAGGGGGTAGTGCTTGGAGCGATGGGTGGTTTGCTAGAGGGGGGATTTGCTGATACAAATGACAGGAGTTTGAGTTGGATAATGAAAGAGAAAGTGAGACATGAAGTGAGCATGATAAAAAATCAGGGGCTAGGGTTTAGTTGAGGCATACCATTAAGGAGGGGGGAAACCCTCTTTCTTTAGCTGAAAAGGCTAATGCTGGTTCGTAGCTTCTTAATGATTAGGATGATATTAGAGAGGATCAGCTTTCGAAGCTGGAGAGGGGGGTGGATTCTACTATTTCTACTATTTCTACTATTTCTGCTATTTATTTCTACTATTTCTACTATTTCTACTATTTCTACTGTCTTCTCTGTGGCCTGGAAGGTCACAGGCTGTGGGGATGTTTGGGGCTGCTGCTAAAGGAAGGTGGCACCTTCCATGGTGTAGGAGGAGGGCACAGGGGGCCCTGGGGACCCCAGTGGGGGCTCAGTGTTGGTGTGGCAGTGCCAGCAGGAGCCAGCGCCTCACCAGGCAGGGCAGGGTGACCCAGAGAGGATTGCAAGGTGAACTGGGACACTGGTCCCAACTCCAGCAAATGTTGCTCTATGATTTTGTGGCACTTTTCCAGGCTAAAAATACCCCAGCTGCTGGTGCTGGGGTGGGCTGTGCCTGCAGGCTGGGCAGGGATGCTCTGTGCTGGGGGACTGGCCAAGGGCAGCTGCACCATCCAGCTGGGCTGGCCCTGACAGCAGCCCCAGGGCTGCCCCTCCTGCTCTGTGAGCAGCCAGGCACAGAGGTCACCTCTCCTCTCGCTCCAAGTGACCTGGCACCTCTCTCCAGGGCTGTGCCAGATGCAGCTGCTCATCCATCAGTGCCCAAAATGCTCTGTGGGGACAGAGCATCCTCAGTGAGCGCTCTGAGCTGTGTTTCAGGCCAGCACTGGGTTCTCTGCTGATCCCAGAGGGTCACTTGGGCTCATCTGGGGGCTCCTCAGGGATGGGATGCTGTAACTGGGCTCATTTTCCCAACGAGGTGCAGTGAGGTGAGGCCTGAGGACTCAGCCCATCACTGTGCTTGTGGGGCTGCTGCATGGGCTGAGGAAATGTGCCCCAGACCCTCCATACAGCTGTGGGGGGACATCAGTGGGCTGAGAGGGCCCTTCCCTGTCCCTGTGTGTCCGAGCTGCTGGGTTTGGGACCCCAGAGTGGGAGCTGGAGGGGACAGGGCTGAGGAGCCTCTCTCAGGCTTGGATGCAACCCCATGGCAGGGTCCAGCTGGGCCAGCCCCATCCCACCCAGTGCCCTCCTGGCCATGGGGAGCAGCTCAGTCCTGCTGGATCCAGCTCAGTCCTGCTGGGTCAGCCCCATCCCACCCAGTGCCCTCCTGGCCATGGGGAACAGCCCACTCCTGCCCCTCTCTGCCCTTCCAAGCAGATCCCTCAGAGCATCCTGGAGCCCCTGAGCCCCTTCCCTGCAGGCTGGAGGCCTTTCAGCTGTTCTGAAAGCCATCAAAGAAAGGAGAGGCCAGTGCTTGTTCTTCAAATCCATCCCCTCATCAGCAGCTGCTTATCCTCTTCTAACATATCTATTTTATTTTGTGGCAGGTTTTCAAAGAATTATTTTGTGTACATCCCAGCCATCACATCCAACCAAGTGAGTGCCACCCTGGCCTGAAGACATGGAGTGGATGGTGCAGACTTTCCTTTGCCTGTCCATGGGCTGCAGACCTCGTTGCCTCTGGCTGTCTTGGTTTGGAAAGCCAGGAGTCTGCTGAGGAAGGCAGGAGCCTCCCCTGAAATGGAGAATGTAAACCCTCCCCACCCCTCCGAATTGCTATAAATTTTAAATTAAGGGGCTCTCAGACAAAAAATATGGGAGCAGGAAATAACAGTTCTTTAATAGGGAAGAAAATAAAAATATAAAATAAACAATACAGTCCACTAGAACAACACTGCCAGAGTCAGAACCCAACCTGACAGCCTGTGGGTCAGGGTGCTGGCAGCAGTGCCATTGGAATTGTGGCTCAGCCCTCCTGCAGTGCCAGGGGTGGTTCTGCTGGAGCAGGGATCCTGGAGAAAGGTGCAGTCTCTGCCTCTGGAGATCCAGGGGAAGAGGCAGCTGCTGTTCCTCTGGGGAATCCAGTGCAAAACCCTCTTTCTTTAGCTGAAAAGGCTAATGCTGGTTCGTAGCTTCTTAATGATTAGGATGATATTAGAGAGGATCAGCTTTCGAAGCTGGAGAGGGGGGTGGATTCTACTATTTCTACTATTTCTACTATTTCTGCTATTTATTTCTACTATTTCTACTATTTCTACTATTTCTACTATTTCTACTGTCTTCTCTGTGGCCTGGAAGGTCACAGGCTGTGGGGATGTTTGGGGCTGCTGCTAAAGGAAGGTGGCACCTTCCATGGTGTAGGAGGAGGGCACAGGGGGCCCTGGGGACCCCAGTGGGGGCTCAGTGTTGGTGTGGCAGTGCCAGCAGGAGCCAGCGCCTCACCAGGCAGGGCAGGGTGACCCAGAGAGGATTGCAAGGTGAACTCAGACACTGCTGCTTTGGGGGGACCCTGGGGGTTGTGTTTGCAGGCAGAGCAGGAGAGGAGGGAGCTGCAGGCAGAGGGAAGGCTGGAGCAATGGCACTGCCTGATCCTGTGACCTTGGCAAGGCAGCAGGATGAACAGGGAGATTTAATTTAGATAAGTGTCAAGCAAGACTCTTTGGGACAGCAGCAAAGCCTGGCACAGATCCCAAACCCCTCAGAGGACACCTCCCTTCCCCAGGGTGCTGGCCTGACCCTGCTCTAGCTGCCTCCAGCATTTCCAGTGTCTCTGGAGAAAATCCACTGGGCTTTGACACTGCAGGACCCTCATCCCCGTCCTGTGCCTTCCCCTCAGCCACGGCAGCTCTGCCCTGCCCGAGCAGGGGAAGGAGGAGCTGCTGTGACTGTCCAGTGCCTCAGCAGGGCTGGCCTGAGGGCTGGCACTGGGGCACTGGGGACAGGCCCAGCGGGGTCCCTCTGTCCCCTCCCCATTGGGGTGCCCAGCTCTGAGCATCCTTGGCCAGGGTTGCCATGGTGATGCACATCTCTCCCTGCAGCAGCAGCACTGGGCTTTGATGAGCTCTGCTCACTGTGCTGCCTTCCACAGCTCCCCTGCCCTCAGCCCCAGCACTCTCCAAGCAGGAGAGCAGCAGGAGATCACCAGGAGCAGACCTTGGGCTTGTGCTGTGTGCCATGCCCTGCAGGCTGCCTGCCCCTCCTCACTGCATGGGACTGGTTTGGGTTTTGCCTTCAACCAGAGACCCCCAGGAGGGACAAGTTTGGAAAATGGAACATTACACATCAGGTGGCAAGTGCAGGGGAGAAAGAATAAGGAAGAATAAGGAAGAATATGAAAAAATAAGAAATAATAAGAAAGAATAAGAAAGAATAAGGAAGAATAAAGAAGAATAAGAAAGAATAAGAAATAATAAGAAAGAATAAGAAAGAATAAGGAAGAATAAGGAAGAATAAAGAAGAATAAGAAAGAATAAGAAAGAATAAGGAAGAATAAAGAAGAATAAGAAAGAATAAGAAAGAATAAGAAAGAATAAGAAAGAATAAGAAAGAATAAGGAAGAATAAAGAAGAATAAGAAAGAATAAGGAAGAATAAAGAAGAATAAGAAAGCATAAGAAAGAATAAGAAAGAATAACCAGGCCCTGTGCCCTGTGCCCCCTGTCCTGTGCCCCTGCCACTCCCCTCCATGCCCAGCTTGGCCTCTGTGGTGGAGATGGAGGATTTATTCTGATTAAAATGCTCCCACTCCTGACAGATCAAACAGCAGCAGGTCAGGCAGCTGCTTCCAGGGGCAATACTGACTGTGGGAGTCAGTGTGCAGAGCTGCCACGGTGGCACCTGCATCCCTCAGAGCTGGGTGATGTCACTGTGCCAGGGAAGCCCTGGCTGGGAGGGGACAGCATGCTGGGTGCCACTCGGGTGGCTGCAGAGGATGGTGCCGTGAGGAGCCTCCTGCCACCCCAGGTTCATCCCCACCCTGTCCTCTGCCTCCCTCTGCCATGGGCTCTGTGCTGTCTGTCCTGGGGTCCCTGCTGCAAGTGGCACCTTGGCAAAGGCCCCCCTGTGTCCCCATGTCACCTCCTGGCCATGCCCAGGCTGTGTGGTGTCCAGGGGTTGTTCCCAGCTCAGGGGGCACAGGAGGGTTTGTGGCTGTGTCCCAGCCCACTCTCTGAGAGCTGCCTGTGTCTGCAGCCCTGGGCACAGGCAGTGGTGCCAGCTGGGGAATGTCTGCACCTCCCACAGGCACCTCCTGGCCCTACCCTTGGCTGAGCTCTCCAGGTTGGTCTCTGGCTCAGGCCCAGGGAGCTGTGACAGCAATGCCACCCTGGGGGCTGTCACTGCTGTCCAGCCCAGCCATCCCCTCCCAGGGCTCCCTTGCTCATCTGTAGGAGCATCGGGGGGTGGGACGGTCAGGATGGACAGAGACAGAGATCTCTGAGGCCAGGTCATGGAGCCTGGGGTTTATTGCATTTATTGCAAAGGGCCTGGGTGCAGGGCCCTGCTGGGAGCTGCCAGGCACAGCTCAGAGCAGGCTGAGAGAAGAGAGGGGGAGAGAGGATGAGAGGGTAAGAGAGTAAGGGAGTAAAAAAAGTAAGAGCGCGAGGTTCCCATTCCAATACCATAAATCTTCTTCTGTGTTGAATATTCTGATTCTCACTAACCAATCCAGTACAATATACAATCCTACAGCATTTCCATACAGCCTATAAGAATCACTACATTACCATACTGTGTTACATTTTAAACCCTACTAACTCCTCTTTAGGCCCCTTCTGCCAAGCTGGCAGGGTCTGCTCTGACCCTTGGACCTGCCTGCAGGCAGAGGGTGTTGTTCCATCAAAAGGGGATCACCTTCAGCTGGCCATGCCATTGTTTTCCAGTTGTTCAGTAACTGAGGTATCTCAAAGCTTGCTTTCATTTCAATCTCACTTACAGTTTCCATATTCTCAAAACCTTTTGCCAGGCAATCATATTTATAAGGCTTTCCTGTTTTGTCTCCCCCAACACCCATCCCTCAGGAGAGCCCTGCTGCAGCTGGCACCTGCTGGGCACCCTGCCAGCCCCAGGACAGGGCTCAGAGTGGCTGGGCCAGACCTGTCCCTGGTCCCTGAGAGGGGCTGGGCACATGAGAAACACCTTCCTGGGCTCTGGGGAAAGGCAGGGGCAGGCTCTCTGTGTGCAGGAATCCAAGACTGAACCCTGCAGGCACAGCCCCACTGCTCAGGGCTGTTCTGACTGACCCAACACTCCCTCAGCATCACTGGGCCTCCTGGGGGCCCTTGTGGGACAAGTCAACACCTCCTTGGCTGTTTGAGTGTCGGGATCTCTAGCTGGTCACAGTGACCCCAAGAAGAGTTAGAAAGTCTCTTTTCCCAGCCCGAGTGCTTGAAGAAGGAGTCAGGGCTCTTCATTTCTCGGTCTCAAGGTTGTTTATTGTATCTTATCTATGAAATTCTTTCTCCTGCCCTGCTGAGGTCCATCCAGCAGGACAGTTCCAGGCACTCTGCCTGCCCCCAGGGTGGTGTTATGTCTTTATACTAAAAACTACATGTACAATGTTTACAATTACTTCCCAATAGCCATCACCTGTGTTAGACAGTGAGCTGCTACTCTAAACCAATCTGAAAGTGCCAGCATTACAGCAGAAGATGGAGGCCAAGAAGAAGAAGGAGAAAGGCTGGACACACCCAGATTCCTCCATCTTTCCTCCTGAACCCCCATACCAAAACCCCAAAATCTACTTTTCCACTCTGTGATAATTTCACTATTATTCTACCTAAACTGTTGTGGCTTGCTGGTCTTCATCTAAGGTTGGTAATTTGCTCCACGGGTCACAATCAAACCCACAGGTGTTCTGGGCTCCGTGCCAGGGCTTCTGAGCCCCCTGGCAGGGGTCCTGGCCATCCTGGGCAGCCAGAGGGATGTTCTGGGCCCTGACATTTGGGAGCACATGAATTCACTGGAGCCTTTTCAAATGGGCAGCAAGAAAAAAATGGGGACACCCCAGAGCTGAGGCTGGTGCTGGCATTGCTGCACCCCCCCTCTGCATCTTCACAGGGACAGAGCAATCCTGGGCTGTGTTTGCTGTTCTCATCCCCCACCCCCTCCAAGGAGTCAGGATGACATTTGTCTTTCCCTTCCAGGATTTTCTGAAAAGTAAATGAGAACAGTTCAAGAATATGACCCCACGAATGGCAGAGTGAGAGAGTAATGAACAGCCTGGAAAAGATCAGAGTGAGGCATCTGTTTACCCTCCAGTAGGGAGAAAATCAAGGAGAAAGGCAGTGGATGTGAAAGGCAAATCTGCTGGAAAAGGAGCCAGGGGAAAAGAAATCACCTTCTCCACCAACCTGTAATTAATCTGAGGGACTCACTGCACCGAGAGGCTTTGTGGGAGCTTCTTTTGAAATTAGAAACCAGACTAAGAGAGTTGTTTGTAGCACTGTATTATCCCCAGTTTCTGCAGTAAGTAACAGGGCTCTTTGGTGGATAAAAGGAGCAGTGAGCAGCCAGGAAGGCTTCCAGTGCCTGGGCCATGGCTGAGGGCGCTGCACCTGCCACTGCTGGCACCTCCTGGGTGTACCCTGGGCTCTGCTGCCAGCAGCTGATCCCCCAGGCACAAACACAGCCTCAACACCTGCACTCACCTGTCACAGACATCTTCTATGAAAAAGCCTTTCCTTAGGATTTTTCCTCCTGAGCAGCTGAGAGGCCTCAGGAACAAAATGTAACCAATGGTTATCTGCTGCTGTGGAATGCAACAGGTGCATCTGTGATTGGTCTCATAGAGTTGTTTCTAATTAATGGCCAATCACAGTCAGCTGGCTTGGACAGAGAGTCTGAGCCACAAACCTTTGTTATCATTCTTTCTTTTTCTATTCTTAGCCAGCCTTCTGATGAAATCCTTTCTTCTATTCTTTTAGTATAGTTTTAATATAATATATATAGTAAAATAATAAATCAGCCTTCTGAAACATGGAGTCAGATCCTCGTCTCTCCCTTCATCCTGGGCCCCCTGCTCACTGGATGGGAGTGCGAACACGGTCACACTCACCTGGGTGACACAGCCTGGGAGAGGTGTGGGGACAGCAGGGAGGCTCCTGCAGGTGTCACCTCTGCAGGGGCAGGCACCCTGCCCTGGTCCCTGCTGCCCCAGCAGTGAGCCAGGCACTGTGCAGAGGCTGGACAAGCTCTCCCAAACCTAAAAACCGGGTAGGTTTGAAAAGTCAGGCTCCTGCAGAGGGCAACATCAGCCAGAGACACCAAAACAGAAGGGCAGACATCTGCTCATCTTCTCTGGAGGGTGACTGTATAGGAGATGAGCCCATCTTGGTGCCATCCCTGCTGGCCAGCACCTCCTGGTGCCCCTGTGCTCCCAGGAGAGCCTGGACAGGCAGGGGGTGAGGGCTGGCGCCAGCTGGGAGGGCTCTGACCCCGGGTTATCCAGCAGGGCTTTGGTGCATTGCCTGCAACCCTGCCTGCTGGGGAGGCTCTGAGAGCCCCAGAGCATCCCTGGGGGGCTCAGGGTGCAGAGCCCAG
>NW_005054314.1:8143657-8144730 GCF_000277835.1 Geospiza fortis
CCTTCCCTTCCCTTCCCTTCCCTTCCCTTCCCTTCCCTTCCCTTCCCTTCCCTTCCTCTGTCATCCTGCAGCACTGACCTGTCTGTCTGTCCTTCAGCACTCCTCCCCTGTCCTCTGACAGCCTCTAGCAGCTCCTTCCTTTTCTAATGTAATTTTTATTAGCACATTTTGCAGCGAGCCGGGAACACGGGCAGGACAGTGAGGACAGCCAGGGCGGGCAGAGGGAGTGGGGCTGGCTCCGGGGGAGCCCTCGGCATCCTAGGAGGGATGGACAGATGGACAGACAGACAGACACCGCTGCAGCCAGCACAGCCTGCCCACGGGCACTGTCACCTCCTGGCTAGGTCAGGGACACCTTGCTATAATGATCTCCTTGAGCCAGGTCCTATAAGCTTGTCACAGACATCTTTTATGAAAAAATCTTTTCTTTAGGATTTTTCCTCCTGAGAAGCTGAGAGGCCTCAGGAACAAAATGTAAACAATGGTTATCTGCTGCTGTGGAATGCAACAGGTGGAGCTGTGATTGGTCTCATGTGGCTGTTTCTAATTAATGGCCAATCACAGTCAGCTGGCTCAGACTCTCTGTTCCGGACACAAGCCTTTGTTATCATTCTTTCTTTTTCTATTCTTAGCCAGCCTTCTGATGAAATCCTTTCTTCTATTCTTTTAGTATAGTTTTAATATAATATATATCATAAAATAATAAATCAAGCCTTCTGAAACATGGAGTCAGATCCTCGTCTCTTCCCTCATCCTAAGACCCCTGTGAACACGCTCACATAAACTCTTGGAGATCTCTATGTGAAAAGTGCATATTAAACAGCTCTACAGAGATGTTTACTAATTGTGTTTTGTTGTATTGATTAGTAGTGCTGTATTCACATTTTAATAGTATGGTAAATGTAGTTTTGTAGTTAAAAGGCAACTTTTGTAGTTGAAATAGGAACTATGTATGTGGGATTTTTTTTTAAGAAAGGGAATGAGGTACTCACATGGAGATAGCAGGCACAGGACACCTGAATCTTTCAGAGAAAAAGAATTTATTGCTCCATTATCAGAAGAAATGAACTTCT
>NW_005054314.1:8145238-8153738 GCF_000277835.1 Geospiza fortis
GTGATTGGCGTTTTTCACATATCTCACACTTGAGATAGCCACCTCAGATGGCATAAAATCAGCAGGATGGCTTCTGTGGCAGTGTTGGAAACAGGGAAGTTTTAATAAAAAGGCGAAATAACAAAGCTCTTTACAGAGAAAAACTGAGCTAGGCCAGAGAGGTTCTTGTTCCTGGTAAAACACCTCACAAAAGTGATTACTTCCTTTGTTCTCTTCTTTTTTCTAGTGAATTGCTTACGGGATTTTTTGGCTTCTGTCCAATTGGCTATCCTTAAGTTTGAGATGAAGTCCCCAAGGTCCTATAAAGTGTATTTTTACCTAACTGAAGAGAGAAACTTCTGGGCTTTTTTCCTTTGCAAGGAGACAAAAGATAATTTTGTCACTCTGTCAACAAGGGGCACATCCCTACAGCACCTGGGGAATCAGGAGGGTTTGCAGGGCAGGAAAATCCCCTTGCTTGGGGGTCCACCCCACTGGTGGGCTGTCACAGACATCTTTTATGAAAAATCCTTTCGTTAGGATTTTTTCTCCTGAGAAGCTGAGAGGCCTCAGGAACAGAATGTAAACAATGATTATCTGCTGCTGTGGAATGCAACAGGGGCATCTGTGATTGGTCTCATGTGGTTGTTTCTAATTAATGGCCAATCACAGTCAGCTGGCTCGGACTCTCTGGTCAGTCACAAGATTTTGTTATCTTTCCTTTTTCCTTTCCTTTCCTTTCCTTTCCTTTCCTTTCCTTTCCTTTCCTTTCCTTTCCTTTCCTTTCCTTTCCTTTCCTTTCCTTTCCTTTCCCACCTTCTGATGAAATGCTTTCTTCTATTCTTTAGCATAGTTTTCATATACCATTTTCTTTTAATATAATATATATCATAAAATAATAAATCATCCCTCTGAACCATGGAGTCAAGATTCTCATCTCTTTCCTCATCCTGGGTCCCCTGTGAACAGCACCACAGTGGACAAGGCAGGGCAGGGAGGTGAGAGAAGAGCAGAGCTGAAATCAGCAGCAGATGACGAGAAATTCATCCTGACCAGGGAAGAGAGTGGCTAAAAATAGCAGCAAGGCTCTCAGCTGTGGCAGGATGGGCTGGGGTTTCTCCTGCTGACAGATGTATAATGGATAAGGGCACTGCACGTGCTGCTGCTGCTGCCTCCTGGGGGTACCCAGGGCTGTGCCTGCATTTTGGGGAGCACACTGCAGGGGCCGCCTGGGTTTTGCAGGGTCAGCACACCCTGATTTTGGCCACTGTGCATCTGTGAAAGCCCAGCCCCATGCCCAGGGGAGTGCAGAAAATGAGGAGTGCAGCCCCTGTGGGGCTGTAAGCAAAGGAATCAATTAGCAGGGAATACAAATGCTCCCTGGAACTGCAGGAAGCTCCCTTCTCCCAGCTGGCCTCACCCCAGGGAGGGCTGCCTGCCTGCCCAGCGTGTGCTGGGAGGGGTGGGACAGGCAGGAGGCTGTCCTGTGCCACCAGACTGATGGGACAGTGACAGTGGCAGTGACAGTGGCAGTGACAATCATCACAGTGACAATCACCACAGTGACAGCCTCTGGTGATGGTGGCTGCACACAGACAGGGACAGGAGGATGCTCTGCTCCCCTGCCCCACATGCTCCTGCTTGCTTTTCCATGCCACTGCTTTGCCCTAAAGCAGTGAGTGGATGAACCAGCGGTGCCTGTGTGGCTGTCCCTTTGCCACTGATGTCCCCTGCTTGTCCCCCCAGCCCCAGGGCCCAGGGGAAGCCTGAGTCTGAGCTGCAGCTGTCAGGAGAAAAACCCACAAAAATTCCAGGGAGTCCTTTCCACGTGGGGAGCGTATTTAGGGATGTGTGTGTGCCCATCCAAACCCTTCACTTTGGTGCAGCCTTTGCAGCATCTCAGCGCAGATTGGGGTGGCTGGGGAAGGAAAACCCCCTCCAAGCCCTGCCCTGCCAGCCCCACACACCTCACAAGGGGCAGTGTGGCAGTGCCAGGCTCTGTTAGTGAGGGCTCCTGCCTAAGCCCTTCATTTCCCGGGGGTTTGGATGCAATTGCTCACTGCCCAAGGGTCAGAACAAATTGCAAGGTGATCCATATTGATTTATAAGCATGTTTATTTTTACCAGCCTGGCGTGTTCCCCACCTGAGAAGCAGCAGTGATTTCTCTGGCAGGGATGAGCCAACAGGAGAGCTTTGATGTGGGCTGGCAGGCTCCCTGCAGCTCCCCTGGGGCTCATCCAGGAGGGGCTGAGCTGCAGGATTGCTCTGGGCATGCAGAAGTGCAGGGTTGGGTTTGCAGCAGAGGCTCTCCCAAACTCTCCAGCTGAAGTGCAAAGCGTGAAAAACGCCAATCACTTGTTTGTTTTTTTTTAATTTTAAAAGTTTAATAGTAATAAAATGGTTATAAAAATAGTAATATAATTAGAGTGATAATAATTTGGACAAATTGAATTAGGACAATATGAGACAATACAAAGAGTTACAGACATCTGGGTACCTCTTTCTGGGCAGCATGAGCCCGAAAAAGGACCCACGTTAACAGAGGGTTAACCCTTAAAAGCAACAGCCTGTTGCATATTCATACATCTCATACATGATGCATAAATTCCATTCAAACACAGGATTCTGTCTGGTCAGTGTCAGCTTCTTCTTCTGAATCCTAAAAGCGCCTTCAAGGCAGGAAGAAGTTCATTTCTTCTGACAATAGAGCAATAAATTATTTTTCTCTGAAAGATTCAGGTGTCCTGTGGCTGCTATCTCTCTGTGAGTCCTTTCTTTAAAAAAAATCCTACATAGCATAGTTTCTATTTTAACATTTTTTATAACCTAAAACTATATTTAGCACACTACTCAAGACAATTAATACAGCATAACTTTCTAACACAACACATATAATATTCATTTGAATATTTGTGAAAAGCCAGTCATAAAATAGGCATTTTTCACAAAAGGGAGAGGGATGCAGAAAGGGTTTTCCATCATCCCCGTGGCTCAGGTGCCCCCAGGCTCTGCCCCCCAGTGCAGGCAGGGGCAGTGCCTGGGGTGGGCTCTGGGTGCCCAGGCAGCTGCCTGGGGCAGGGCACTCTCCATGCTGCCACAGGAAAGGCAGCTCCAAACATTTCCTTGTGCATTTTCTTCTCCCTCAAGCCTTAGAAATCCAAGAGGAGGATTTTCCCCTTTTCCCTGTCCTGCAGCCCTGCTCTGGAGCATCCATGGAGCACTGCCAGGAGGTGGGGGCTGATCCCCACTGCCACTCATGACAGGGCCATGGGGTTTCCATCACACTCTTTGTCATCCACCTGCTGACTAAAAGTGCCCAATAACCAAGAATTTTACAGCATTTTCTGCAGGAATCACAGTCCCTCTTAGCTGCTCCCCTTGTGCCCAGTGAGGTAAAATTCCCACTTCCCTCCAGAGTGTTCATAAATGGGAGTCAGCAAACCTGGAATTTCTGTGGAAACAAAAAGAGGGGCTGGAATGTTTTTGCCCCATGTCATATTTTATTCTTTTACCGTCATGTTGCACTTCATATGTTTTATTTATGGGGGACTTTTTATGTAACACTTTTCCCTCCTGGTGGCTGGGGGTGCCTCTGGCCTTCCCTGGGGTGCAGGCAGGGCTCTGCTGGTTTCCAGTGGCTGGAGGGGTTCTGGCTATTTCCAAAGGGGTGCTGCAGGTCTGTCACCTTCCCATGGCCATTTCAGGGCCATCATGGCCAGGTGACATTGCTGCCAGACTACCTGGGTGCCACGTTGGGAGCTAAGGGAGGTGCCACAGTGGTGGCAGAGGCTCCCCCTGCTCTGTTGTCCCCTCCCATTCCACATCTGGCTGAGGACATCAGGCAGCCCCTCTGCAGTGGGAAACTGAGGCAGGGAGGCTGCTGTGGGGCCAGGAGCTGTGCCCCACTGCTGTGGGGTGCATCACAACGCCCTGGCACAGATGCCCAAGTGGTGATTCCCCCCAGCCCCTCCTGTGGGCAAGCCAAGGGGGCTGGTGGGGAAGGGGCAGGCTCCCCAGAGGGTGGCCCAGCCTGGTCCCAGTGTGCCACAGCCCAGCAGTGTCCCCGAGGCCAGGGACAGGCAGGCCCTGGGCACTGCCTGGCACACAGAGGGGCATTGAGGGACACAGCAGGGCTTTGTCCCCCGTGCCTGCCGGGAAGGGCCCGGTTGCCCTCTGCAGGCTCCCCTGGCCCTCTGCTTGCAGGGGACCAGGGGCACCCACGGGATGTGGGGCACCCACGGGATGTGGGGCACCCAAGGGACCAGGCTGCACCTGCCACAGCCCTGGGGCCATGGGGAGCCATGAGTGTCCCCACCAGAATGGCACTGCCCCACGGGGGTCACGGGGCTGGGCAAAGTAGCTGCAAGGTTCCCATCAAAAAGGACAAAACTTCCAGTTTGGAGCCCCCAAAGCTGCATGCAAGTTCCTGGGGTGGGAACCCCTCTTCGCTGCTGCCAGATGCTGGGAATCAGGGAGGTGACAGGGGGACACCACTGCTGACCCACAGGGCCACACTCAATGGGCAGCTCGCACAAACACAGCCTGGTGGGGCTGGGGGATGTCCCAGAGCCACCAAGGAGGGGGGAGCACCCCCTCCCCTGCCCCAGAGTGCTGTCTCCCTTTTGCAAAGCCTTTCTCCCCGGAGGCTGCGCGGGGCCGTTGGCATCACCCGGGAGCTGGCAGCCAAGGGGTGCTGGGGGGCGGGCAGGGCGGGCCCGTGCCTTTAAGGGGGGTGGCTGTCACTCACAGAGCCCTTTTCTTTGCTGGAGAGCGGGACAGGCACCCAGAGGGGCAATCCAGGGCGTGGGACCGGCGGGCAGCACCGAAGCAGCAGAGCCAGAGCGGCGCTCGGGGAGCTGAGCAATCCAGCACCATGGGTGAGTATGAGGGGAGGCTGGGGGACACCTGCGGGGCTGCTGCTGGTGTCTCTGGGGACCTTAGCCCACAGCAGAGCCCACCGAAAGTCTCCTCTGGCACTGGTGAGGTCCTGGTGACCCCGGTGTGCCCATGCCAGCCGTGGGAGCTGCTGAGGGAGGATGCCTTGGCACGGCAGGGATGATGTTTTCTTTCCCAAGGCAGTTTTCTGTCCCCATGTGCTCCTGGGCTGTCTGTGGGGGCAGATGCCATCCCCACAGCCTGTCCCACCCCAGCCCTCACCACATGAGAGCTCCAGCCTGGGGCTGGCAGGAGCTGCAAGGTCCAGGCAGGGCACTGAGCCCGTCACAGCTCGTGCCACTTGGGAGAACAGAGCCACACCTGGTGCCTCAGTTTCCCCACTGATACAGCAGAGCTAATACTCACCGGGGTACCCCTGGGGTTTTAGGGCTGCTCTGTTCCCAGGGGTGCCTTGTTCTGCTGGCCCCCTGCCTCCTCCTCCTGTCTGCAGCACGTTGTTTGGCGCTGGCAGCAGCGGAGCCCGGGTACAAGGCTCAGGATTGTGTGGCACAAGGGCTCTTTCTCCCCTCCTTTCCCTCCCCAGGCTTTCCCCGTGCAGAGGGCTGTGACAGGGAGCCTGTGGGGCCCTGTAGCATCCCAGGGCTCTCAGTCCCCTGGGAATGGAGCTGCTCACTGCCCCAGAGCTGGCACCTCTGTGCCATCTCCCAGGCGGCCAAAAATCAAACCAGGAAAGGCAACTTTGGCCCAGTGAGGGGTCAGAGCCGTGGGTCCCAGCGAGGTTGGATGAAGGAGGCCCCCCCTGGATGTGCTGTGTCCAAGGCAAACAAGAGGGAGGGGTCCCAGCACTCCCCTATAGCGCTGCCTTTGTTCCCTGTTTGCTCTTGGCGTGGGGCAGCCACTGGGGTGGCAGTGCCAGGACAATCCCCCATTGTCCTCGGTGCCACTGCACAACCTTGCTCCCAGTGGGGAGGGCAGGGCTGGCCAGCACCCCACGGCTTTCTTGTCCCCTTGGGGAGGAGATAAGCACTGTGGGGTTTGCGGAGGGAGCGTGGGCTTGGTGTGGGTGCCTTTTGGGCATTCAAGGCAGGAATTCTGTGCCCAGATGGGAGCCACTGCGCCCTGGGCAGTGGGGTGCCAGAGCCCACGTCCTGGGGAAGGGGAGCAGCTTCCCCAGGTGTCACACAGCCAGGGCAGAACCTTATCCCAGCTTAGCTGGAGACAAATGCCGGTGAATGCAAACCCACCTGGCTGTCTGCCCCCAAAGCAGGCAGGACAGCAGCTGGCTGGGCACCTCCAAAGGCAGCCCTCAGGGCAACTGAGCCCATGCTGGAAACTGGCTGGGCACCTCCCAACCCAGCCCACAGGGAAACTGAGCCCATGCTGGAAACTGGCTGGGCACCTCCCAACCCAGCCCACAGGGAAACTGAGCCAACACTCCTGCACGATAGAGCCCCGACGTGCAGGAGGAGCAGGTGCCCATGGCCTCACTGCTGAAAAAACCCAGCATTTAGGCACTCCAAGCAGCACACTGCTGTGTGTCCTTGCTTTCCCTGCAGCTCCTGGAGGACTAAACCTATTACACAAGTGTTGTCATTTGTGGAACTGGCACGGCTCCTTCCTACAAGCACGTCTGCCTGCATAGAGGGGCTGCTGCAGCCCGAGCTGCCTGCGGGGTGCCAGGCAAGGGACCAGTGCCCAGGGTGCCACCTGGATGTCCAGAGTGCTCAGGGTGTGTGCTGGCTCCTGCTGTGCTGCCCCAAGCAGGGCCACCTTGCTGGATCTTCCCTGGGGTTTGATTCTGTGGAGGTGCTGGGCTCCCCTCTATTTTAATGGCAAAACAGAGCTGCAGGCAGCTGTGGTGGCTGCTGTGGTGGCAGTGGGGAGCCCATTAGCAGCTTGTTTGCCAGGTCCCACTGGCATTACGCTATGTCACGCTCTATTTCCATCTGTTTGTCACGGGTCAGCATGGCTGGCTCCTCACAGCCCCTGTGCCCCTCGCTGCCACCATCCCTGGGCACCCTTGGGTGGGCTCCTGAGCTGCTGGGAGAGCTCTCAGGGGAGCTGCTGGGTTTGGCTCTACAGCACTGCAGTGGGTTATTTTTGGGGTTTTCCTTCCACCTGTTTTCCTCCTCCTGCCAGGCACCTTTCTCCCGCTGCACTCATGCTCCTGAGCTGCAGGCTCCAAGCAATCCTTGTCCCAGCAGTCCTGTCCCACCTCTCCTCTTTTCTCCATAGGTTTACTGGAGTGCTGTGCCAGATGTCTCATTGGGGCACCCTTTGCTTCCCTGGTTGCCACTGGCCTGTGCTTCTTTGGGGTGGCACTGTTTTGTGGCTGTGGGCACGAAGCCCTCACAGGCACCGAGCAGCTCATCGAGACCTACTTCTCCAAAAACTACCAGGACTATGAGTTCCTCCTCGATGTGTAAGTACCCTGCTGCAGAGCACCCACCTCACAGCTTTGTTGTGCTCTGTGCCAGGCTGAGGTGTCTGGCTGGGCTGGCCAGGGCCAGGCTCTCACTGGGCACCAGGGAGACCCCAAGCTGCCTTTGCCCAAGGCTCCATGGCAGGGTCCAAGGGGCCACTTGTTTTCTTTCACACCAGTTTTATCTGACCCTTGCTAGGTGTCCTGGGTAGAGCTGGACCTTTGCACGGGGTAGGTATGGAGGATGTGGGGGTGTCTGTGGCAGCCTTGCTCCCCACAGCTTTGCCCCAGCTGGCTCCTCCTGTGCCTTCACCCTCTGTTTTGGTCCCCGTGGGGCAGCGTGGGGAGGGGAAGTGGCAGCAGCCAGGGCTGAGCTCTGGCACTCTGAGCATCCCTGCCCACTCCTCTCCCCAACAGCATCCACGGCTTTCAGTACTTCATCTACGGCACAGCTGCCTTCTTCTTCCTCTATGGAGCCCTGCTGCTGGCCGAAGGCTTCTACACCACCGGCGCCGTCCGGCAAATCTTTGGGGACTACAGGACCACCATCTGCGGCAAGGGCCTCAGCGCTACGGTAACTGGGGGCCCGAAAGGGAGGGGAGCGCGAGGCCCCCAGCGAGCTCACTCGTGGCAGCGGGTGTGTCATTGTTTGGGAAAGTGGCTAGGACATCCTGACAAGGTGATCTTAACCGGGGTTTGGCACCCCTTCGCGCGCCCCAGCGGGTTCACCACGCTCCGTGCGGCCAAAGGGCAGGAGACTGAGCCCCTCCGGGTTTTGGGATATCCCAAAGGGAAGCACAGCCCTGCTGTCCTCACCCAGGCTTGCTGTGTTTCCTGGGGACCAAAGCAGCACAAATGGCCACGTTTAATAAAAGTGCTTCATGTTTAAACACAGGCAGGGAGAATCTGAGCATCCCTGCAGTGCTGGCAGCTCAAAGCTCTGTGGCACCCGGTACCCCTGGGGTCGTCCACTCCACTGTGCTTGGTAATCATGACAGAGTGCTGGCAAGGGGGTCCTGTGGCCTGGGGGAGCAGAGGGGCATGGCTGTGGTTCCCTCGGGGGCTGGTTGGGGTGGCACCATGGAGGGAGGGCAGGAGAGCCAGGCTGACATGCCAAGGCAGCTTTTGCAGCTGCCCTCCCTCAGAGAACAAACCCTGCTTGGCCATGGCCACGGTTACCCCCTCCCCTAAACGTGGCAGCA
>NW_005054314.1:8153784-8158604 GCF_000277835.1 Geospiza fortis
CGGGCGTGGATCTGGGACTGGCCCTGCTCCTGTGAGCAGCAGGAGCCCCCAGCCTGGGCTGCTGTCCTGTGCAGCCTGCCTGGGCCCACGCTGGCTCTGGGCATCGCAGTCCCCACCTGCCCCACGCCCTGCCCTGCCTGGGGAACCTCGCGCTCCCCTGTCCGTGGCCTGGGCCATCTGTAACCACGGCTGTGCCCGGCTTTGTCCTGCCCCCTGCAGTTTGTGGGCATTACCTACGTCCTGACCATCATCTGGCTCCTGGTGTTCGCCTGCTCTGCCGTGCCTGTCTACATCTATTTTAACACCTGGACCACCTGCCAGTCCATTGGCAACCCCACCAAGACCTCGGCCAGCATTGGCACACTGTGTGCGGATGCCAGAATGTATGGTGAGTGCTGGGTTCACCAGCCAGGAGCCAGGGCTCAGGGCAGAGGAGAGGGGATGGAGGGCAGGGCCCAAGAATTTTGGGTGGGGTAAAGCAGGGCAGGTGCTGAAGAGCCCTGAAATTCTGGGGGGGGGTGTGTGACAGGTGGCTGCAGGAAGCTGGGTAGGGAAATCAGCTGTCAGCCATGCCTCGCTCACCTGGCTCCCACATCTCCACAGGTGTCCTGCCCTGGAATGCTTTCCCTGGCAAGGTGTGTGGCTCCAACCTGCTCTCCATCTGCAAGACCAGCGAGGTGAGTAACTCCTGCCACCTCACGTGTGCTCCCCTCGGGAGGACACCTTGGCTCTGGCCCCCCCAGGCAGCACGTGGGACCCCGTGAGCTGACCCTCCTGTTCCCTTGCAGTTCCAGATGACTTTCCACCTCTTCATCGCAGCCTTCGTGGGGGCAGCTGCCACGCTGGTCTCACTGGTGAGTCAGTGCTCCCCCTGCCCAGCCGTGCTTCTCCGCCTGGCAAAGATGTGGGGGAAAAGGACAGCGAAGGTGGTGGGCACGGATGGGACAGAGCCTGTGCTCGTGTCGTTTTCTGGCACGTAAGTGCAGATGGTGAGTCCAGGCCATAAGGCAGAGGTGGCTGCAGGAGGGGATCTGGAGAGGCTTTAGCAGACTGCCAGGGAGAGGTCCCAAAGCACAGAGTGCCCTGCCTTTCCCTGGCTCTCCTCTTGTGCACACCAGCGACACGGCACTCGGGGCTGCAGGGCTCTGCAGGGCACTGCTCTGTGGGGGTGTGGGGCTGGGGCTGCCCCCTCGCTCACTCTCCTCCCACCCGCAGGTCACCTTCATCATCGCAGCCACCTACAACTTCGCAGTCCTCAGGCTGATGGGCCGAGGCACCAAGTTCTAGCCCACGAGGCAGAGCCCAGCCAGACCAGACGCCCTCCTTTTGTCTAACCCCGAGGCTTTAACACTGCAGCCACCTGACACCAGGTCTCCTGCGTTAACTCTGCCTTCGCTGATGACTCCACTCCTCTTCCTCCCTCGCATCCATTGTGCTGAGCGTGACCAGGAAGGAGAGCTTCCCACCGATGGACGCCTCTTCATGCACTTTTCTCTCGTTGCTCATCCGTAACCAGTTCGCTCTAGAGCCAAGCCCATCAAAACCAGCCAGAGAAGAGGAGGGACTTTCTCCAGTGTCCCAGTGTTGCCCAGGGATGAGCAAAGGCCTTCAAGCTCCTGGGAGGAAGAAATCCGTGTAGGTTGCTCCATGAGTAGCAGGAGGCTACCTAGAGAGAAAAGGAAGTTGGCCCAGTCGTGGTACCATTGCTAAAGACTCTCCTGGAGCTGTCTGCTGTCACCACCCATGGATGGAGAATAAGAGAAGGATTTTTTTCCCTTAGCAGAGAAAGATGAATTTAACCTAAATCGCCTGCTGCAGCCACGGCAAAGGGAGTTCAGGCCAAGGATCTTCCCAGTGTGGAGAAGAGAGTGCTGATCCCAATGCTGATAAAGCCCTAACCCAGCTGCTCCTATTAAAGCCTAAAGGAGTTTGGTGTCTCTGTAGACAAGGGGGACTCTTGGCTTTACCCTCCAGGCAGCAGAGAGGCAGCAAATAGGTTTGACTGAGGAGGGGACACCTCTGCAGCAAGCCCTGGGAGCGTAAAGCCAGAGCCATCCCTCCGTAGGCAGGGGATAACCCTCGGGACCGCGTGCCTTGCCTGCCCTGCCAGTGCCCTTCACAATGGTGCTCTTCTCTGGGGTCATGTCTGCTTCTCTAACCTCCACTGGGCCACAGAGCTCGGCTTGCTTCTCCCCCTTGTCAAGTGTAACCGCTCCTCCTTCTGTCCCCCTCATCCCCTCACTTTTCTTCCTGCAAGTCAGGACAGCTGCCTTGCACCTGCCAGGGTGGGAGGGACTGGCAGCATCTCGCTTCCAGGTGAAACCCATGAAGGAATTGAGGAGGGAAGGAAAGGTGGCGGTTTGGGGGTCACAGGGTGCAAACACAGCCCGTCTCTGCAATCCAGATCCTTACTGGTGCCAGTCTTTTCCCATGGAGAGGGGTAGGGGGGCAAGGGGTTGGGTGGAGACCTCTCCTCCATGACTGTTCTCCTCTGGCTGGGTAGCATGGATCCAGCCAGACCTGCAGAAATGCTGTTTCCAGTCCTCCCTGACAACTGGTGATTTGTTTTGCTCTCCCTGCCTCTCTCCTTAGTGCTAATCTTTGTGTTTATTTATTGGAGAAACTAATTTCAGTGGCAGACTGAAGCTCCATCTTGCATGGATTTATTTTTTTTTCCTTCCATGTCTGTATTGTTGTTATATATTTTTAAGTGCTGGTTTCAGCAGGGGCAAGGATAAGGAGGCAGATCTGCTGAGCAGTGCATTTGAAGGATCCTTGCTGCCAGGAATGCTGAAATAGGTTGGCCAGGCTACCAACGCACACGGGATGGGGAGGGGGGAGATCCAGCAGGGGTGGCAGGGTGGGGAGAAACCAGTCAAGATCTGGAAATTCACATCAGTGCTATCTCTCTTGGGGGGTTGCTGGGGTTTTTTTCATATCCATTTAACAAAAAATAACCAGGTCCTCCTTCCCACCCTTGTCCCCAGACCCCACACACGCACACACACGTACACACACACATCCACGTGCAAAAAGAGTTAATCAACTGAAAGTGTTTCCTTCATTTCTGATCTAGAATTTCAACTTGTTAACCAGCAATAAAAAGGAGCAAGTTTTTAAAGACTTATCTTACAGGATGTATTTTATAAAAATTAAAGAAAATACATTAAAATTAAGAACATTCTGAACAAGATGTACGTCTGCCTGTCCATTTGTTGTGCTGGCTTTCCCACCTTCTGCCCCCACAAGAAAAAAAATAGGGGAGGCTTTCCAGGGAAAGGGAGGCTGCAGAAGAGAAGGTCTCAGAGGAGCAGTACTTGCTGATCCATGTGTGGGCCAGCAGCCCCTGCAGGGCTCTGCCCACTCCAGCCACGAGGTTCATAACTCTGACTTCAAAATCATTGTTCCCAGCTGGTGGGGGGGCCCTTAAAACCTCTTATTTCTCCTCCAGCCACCCTGAGGAAAGCTGGGGTCTTGTAGCAGCTGCTTGCTTGTGTTTGGTGCTGCTGCTGCCCTTTAACACTCAGCCCACGTGCTGACAGCCTCTGCTGTGTCTCCTCATGTAGCACAACAAAACCACAACAAAACTAACAGGACATCTCAAGCCAAGCTGGCTGGCACTAAGGCAGCATGTGTGGGATGAACATGGCCAGAGCCATGCAGGGTGGGCGATTGTCTCGCTTGCAGAGAGCCCTGTGTGGAACAGGATGGCCTTGTTCAGGCACAGGGGCACACTGGACTGTCACAGAGCCCTGCATGTCCTGTCTGTGGCTCTGTGGTGCCATTTGCTGCAGGATTGTTTACTGTGTCCATGATGCTGGTGTGTGGGAGGGCATCGGCTGCTGCTTTCTGCCCCAGAAACCCTTAGGTGCATCTTTCCACAGCAGATGCTCAAAAATGACTGATTCAAATGTTGTTTCTCTTGGAAATCTCCCCAAAAGCTGTGCCCAGGGGCCTCCAGGGAGTGAGGCCACAGAGGGATGCTCCCAGCCCCACGGGTCTGTCCAAAAATGCAGATTTCGGGCACAGCCCCATGCCCAGGAGTGGCAGGGTGGGACCTTCACTACTCTTCCTAAATAGGACCCTAGCCCAAATCCCACTCCCCCCTCTCTTCCCTGGCTTCAGTCCCCTCTGAACAGGCAGCAAAGCTGCCCAAGCAGCCCAGCCAGGGGAGGTTTAGCTCATGCCCTGCTGCTGCCCCAGCTCAGTGGCACAGCTCAGCCTTGCCCTGGCTTACAGAAACCCATGGGGCTGCAGCCAGCATCAACGGGGCCCTTTGTTCCCTGCGTTCCCAGATGCCATCACCCTTCTCTCCCCGTGCTGAAAGGGTCCTGTGTGTGCACAATCAGCCTCTGGGCAGCAGCGAGCTGGGGAACAAAACACCATCTCTGTCCCCTGGCAGAGACTGGTGCCCCCCCGGCCGGGGCGCGGGCTGGGGACAGCAAGTGCGAGGTGGCAGCGTGTGAGAGCGGCCAGCAAGGCCAGGGAGCTGGGCAAGGCCCCAAAGGTCACATGGAGCCTCATCAGGTGTGCCCTCAGCTCAGCCCCGCTGCCACCCCACCTGGGGACATGGGACCTGCCCTCAGAGCTCCTCTCCTGGGCACCCAGCGCCCTCCAGACACTGGCTGGGAAAAGACAGGGAATAAGCTCTGCCTCATAGCAAACCCCATCTCTGTAAAAAACCAAACCAAACCAAACCAAACCAAACCAAACCAAACCAAACCAAACCAAACCAAACCAAACCAAACCAAACCAAACCAAACCAAACCAAACCAAACCAAACCAAACCAAACCAAACCAAACCAAACCAAACCAAACCA
>NW_005054314.1:8158840-8166862 GCF_000277835.1 Geospiza fortis
AGCCCCGGTCCCCGTCCCTGCGCTGCCCGCCAAGGCTGATGGTGCTTCCTGGGGACCCTCCCCCGAGCCCCCCAGGACACACCAGAACCACCACCAAAGGCTCACTTCTCCCAGCACGGGTTCGGACTCAGCCCTGGAAAGGCTGTGTAGGACGATGTGCTGGTTTCAGCCGTGTTTTGGATAAGCCATGCCTGGCAAGCAGCTCTGCCTGCCAGGGCCGTGGCATGGTACTGACACCCACCTGCCCTGGCTGAAGTCCTCCTCGCCTGCACCTGATCAAGCAGCCAGCTGCTTTCTCTGCATCTCTGCATAGCCCAGCTCTGCCAGGAGCTTCTGTCTAAAGATGAAGAGGGAATAGTAAGTGGAAAGTCACAGAATCACAGAATGGCCTGGGTTCAAAGGGACCTTATCATCCAGCCCTTGCCACAGGCAGGGACAACTTCCACTAGAGCAGGTTGTTCAGAGCTCTGTTCTCCCTGTACTTCAACACTTCCAGGGATGGGGCAGCCACAGCTTCTCCAAGCAACCTGTTCCAGGAGTCCTGTACCTGCACGTGGCCATGCGCATCAGCCCCCAAAGGACCCCAGGAAGTCATGAGGAAAGAGCTGCTGCACCAGCAAGCACTGGGGCCAGGGGCTATCTCTGTCCATCCCTGATTGCTTTACATGAGCAATTGCCTCAGCAGCAATCCACCATTTCACAGATTAGCCCAATCTCCCTGTCAAGGGACTCTGACTCACCTGTGGCCTTCAGATAACCACTGATGGAGCTGCCATCACCTCCCACCTGGGCATGCTGAGTGCTCCTCAGTCCAGAGGAGAACACACCAGTGCTCCAGTGTCAGAGCTGTGCTCAAATCCCTGTTAGGAACTGGAGCTTGGAGTAGGGTTCAGAGGCTCCTAAAGGGGCATTTTTAACTCTTTATTCATCCAGCTTAACTTCACACAAGAACATGCTGTATCCAGAGGTCCCATGAATCTCCTCACAGTTTATTGCCTTGAGGAGCTGCCCCAGAGCTAAGGAGGAGCTGCACTCAGGGAACACCCCCGGTCACCAGAGAGCAGCCCCAGGGCATCTGCAGCCACTGGTGTGTCATCCCGTTCTTCTAAGTTCTTCTAAGCCTTCTGATGTTTACATTTTTGTACTGGAGTTTCTCACACACTTTTCATGTAAATAATGATTGTTTTGCATTCCTTTCTGGAGGAGGAGAGAATTGATAGACTGTTGGTTTGACCAGTGTGGCTGGAGAGGTGGCAATTTCGTCCTCCAATCCATGGTCACTTTTGAAAGTCTATAAATATTGGGGTTCAGAAATAAACTGTTCTCTTTTTACCTTGGACATCTCAGCTTGTGCCTGTTGTTCATTTCATGTCCTATTGTGACACCGGTGCTCCTCAGAGAGTGGCTCTGGAGGAGAACCCAGTTTCCTTAGCCCACCACCAAGCAGTTGCATGGCCTTGAGGGGCACTACCCAGCCCAGAGCAACAGAATCCTCAAGAGGGTCGTGGGGGAGAAAGATGAATGGGATCAGGACATTCCTCACCCCTCCTCCTCTCCAAACACACTGGGATATGCTACAGCATCTGTCCCACACAGAAGCAGCTCACTGCTTTCCTTTGGAAACACTCCTTTGCCCTGCAGGGACCCATCCTCTCCCCATGCCATGACAAAACCTACCGAGCCCTCTGCCACAGGTTACAGAGGGAAAGTGGGGAATGAGGGAATGGCCTCTCAATGGCTCCTGCCTCTGCCTGCACTTCCTTACAAACACCTCACACCAGGGGAGCCAGCAGCTTCTGGTGCTTTCAGGCAGACCCTTCCTGAGGCAGCCTCACCCAAACCCCACAACCTCCCATGCCAGAGCCATCCCCCACCAGTGTTGACTGTGCTTTCAGCTGCCTTTTGAAATGGCCGAAGTAAGATGTTGGAGGACCCCAGACACTCCAGCTCACATTTAAAATCCACAGTTTTCAAGGACTTTGAACCCTACACTGCCTCCTGGAATCATGGACAGCGCAAGCAGACCTGGGAGGAAAACAAACTAAAACATTCTGCCAAAAGAAACAGCAGGCACAAGCTCTGCAAACACAGAGAAAGCTTCCCAAAATAAGCAGCTATCCTGGCAGGACAGAGAAAGAGAACAGTCCCCATATGCTGATTTCCTTCTCAGCATCCTATGGAAATCATGCCTGGTTAAAACCCCCAGGAGCCCAAGGAGCCAGTTCCAAGATCACAGGAAGAATTCACAGGAAAGTACCAGACTTACTGCTGAGAGCCCAGGCTGAGAATTTAAGATGTAGTGACAGAAGGAAGCCATGTGGAATATTTCTTTTCTGAAACTGTTTTCTGATTCTATTGAAAAGACCAACTGGTCACTGGATTCAGCTGTTGAGTTCTGATCCTTCAGCTCCTGGTGCAGGTAGGTACATGAAGGAATATCCCCCTGATCCCTTAGTGACTTCTCTCTGTCAGATGCTGTAACTAGCCAGTTCTCAGAACAAAAACTGACTTCAACATGGACAAACCAAGAAGGCAGCCACTTCCCAAACTCACTCGAATACATCCATGTTTTATTTGCTTAAATAAAGGTAGACTCTTGGTTTTACAATTCCAGTTCTGTAGCAATAGCAACAACCGCAGCAGCACGAGGGGACATGGGGAGGGATGCCTGTTGGCACTGAACTACAACAGAGTTCAAAATCCTGGCTCCTTTGGGAATTGTGCATTTCATTTAAAATAAATTAAACAACTGAAATATATTATACTCTTTTATTAAAAAAACCACGTAAGCCTAATATAATGGGGGGGGTTTAATATAAAAAGTCAGTGATCCAATGTCAGAAATAAAAGTGCTGTGTAACACGTGCACAACGAGGCTCTTGAGCTTTAGCTGCCAGCATTGACACACACGGGGTGCTGCAAACAGCTGCACATGTGTCTCCTGCACTGTGGCATGCTGAATCTCTGCCCTCTTCCACAGCAGGTGCCAGTCCTCACACAGATCCCAGGAAATCCATGGCAAAGTGGCAGTTTCACCTGCAGGGAGCTCCCTCAGCAGCCCCCCTGCCAAGGGGCCAGCACACCTGAGTCTGTTCTCATCCTGAGCCCCTGTGCCAGCTCCAGCTCCTGAGCCTGTTCAGGGATGGAAACTGGAACCACAGGTCACAGAGCCTGGGCCCTTGAAGGAAATATCAAGCAGTGCTAATGAAGAAAAATCCAGAGGCCTCAGGAGGTCAGACACAGTTAAATAAACAGTAATATCCTGTAAAAATCTCTTTCACCTACAGAGGCAGAACCTTCTCCTTCAGGGAGCTGCCTGAATACCATTTACTCGTCATGAATACAACTGTTCAGACCTGTTTAGAAATTAGATCCCCCTAAAGCATTAATACTCCAGTCCCTTCTACACACAGGTGCCCTGCAGACAAGGGCAGTATCTCCCTGGGTTACCCCAGAAGAAATGGGGGGAAATGCTCATGCTCTGCACGCTCAGAGACTGTGCCTTGATGGGGACAAGCTGCCAGCACAGGGCAGAGACTGCCTTGTTTTAAAGCACAGCTTAAGGGAGGGTTGCTGATTTGAGCTATAAAATTTACCATCCAGCAGCTGATCACAGTAGGAATCACTTGGCAGCCAGTGGATACGTGCTCGGGGCAGGCTCCTACGTGCCTGTGGGCAGCCACAGCTTTGGCCAAATGCTTGCACAGGAGGTTGCAGGGCACGAGGTTTGAATGGCAAAGACAGCAGCCAACAAGCTCATCTCTGCTACACAGCCAGCCTGGGACTAACACCTAGCAGAGGGCAGGAGATGGGAGCAAAGCCTGGCATCCCTTCTAGAAGGCTCCTTGGGCCCCTCATGCCTGTTTTTCAGCCACCTTGAACAGAGAAAGTGGTGCAGCTTTCTCCCCACTGGACTGAACACAGCAGTCAGTTAACCCAGCAAACACTTGACCAGTCTGTCACAGGAATTACAGATAAAACATCCTGGGTTTCCTATGAGGGATCAGGGGCCAGGCAGATGGCATGGGCTAACTGTGCCTGCAGCATCATGCCTGACACACCAGGTGAATGGTTCCACACTGCAGCATTCACAGGGAACATCACACTGGAGCAACTGAAGGTGTGGCTGTGCCAGCTGATGAGGCACAGTGGTCACTGGTGCCAGACAGAGAGTGGGTTTAACAGCTGACCACACGTGAGGCCCCAGCCACCTGCACACCTAGGAGACAGCCCACCCACCTGCCATCTGGTCTGCTAGAGCACATCACCTGAACACAGTGATTACTTGTGACAGAAACCAGCTGAAGTGTCACACTCCACATCTCCTGAGTAACCCTTTGACATGACCCAGTGAGCATCCACATCGGTGTTTTTCACCCAGGGCTTCAAGGCTGAGCTTCCACAAGGGACAAGGAAACATGTATTAAACAACAAGCAGACAGTCTCTCCAAAAAATAACACTCACACAAGACAAAGTTAGAGGTGAGGAAAAACAGATCAGAAATAGGCAGCTATGAAGAAACAATACTGTCACATTCAAACACAGGCCCATCTCTCCTTCACATGTTGCTTCAGGTCAGAGCTCTAACAATTCTCATCACAATTCAGCCTCAGAACACAATGCACTTATCCCAAACAACAGACACACATCCCAGCCACTCCAGTATTTGGCTTTCTCACAGTCACAGGGGCCAGAGTCTTTATGACAGGTTTTGTTCAGTATGTTGAGTGGGATTTCCTTTGGCAGTATGGTCATGAGTGGGTCTAATATTTTTTTTTTAATTTCAGGAGTAAAATACTTCAGTGTCTAGGATGCTCTCAGCTTTGCTCTGCAGGCAGTTCTTAGTAGAGAACAAATCCCTGTTGTCTTTAGGGAATTTAAAGGACTTTAACTCAGCCCTTTAAACCTGCTAAAACAGGCAGAGATGAAAGCAACACTATGCTCACATGCTCTGTTAACAGCACCCTCCTGCAGATACATGCTCTGTGCCTGAGAACTCCAGGCAGGATTCAGACGGTGAGGCTGCAGCTCCCCAGTGAGCAAACCACCTCTTGTCCTTGTGGCCACTCTCCTCAGAGTGGCCCAGGGCTGCCCAGGTGTGTTTGATCCAGCCGCTCCCAAAGCAGCAGCAGCCACTCTCAGCAACAGGACGAGCCTGATTTGGAGCTGGAGTTCAGGTCAATGGTGTGGCCCAGCATGCAGTGCTCCAGCTGCTCCTCCACTGCCAGCACCTGTCGCACAGCTTCCTCAAAGGCCACTGTCACATTGGTGTCATCCTTGGCACTAGTCTCCAGGTAGGGATAGTTACCGTTTTCCATGCACCAGGCCCGGGCCTCCTCTGTGCTCACCTGCCTCTCCAGTTTGTCTATCTTGTTGCCCAGGACTACAAATGGGAAGTGTTCAGGGTCCTTCACATCAGCATAATAGATAAACTCCTTCTGCCAGTTACTGAGGTTCTCAAAGCTCTGCCGGTCATCCACGCTGAAGGTGAGCAGGCAGCAGTCTGCTCCCCGGTAAAAGGGCGTCCGCAGGCTCTTGAACCTCTCCTGTCCCGCAGTGTCCCAAATCTGGAGGGTCACAAATCGCCCGTCCACCTCCAGGTCCCGGTTCAAGAACTCCACCCCAATGGTGTGGAACGCCTGCGAGTCAAACTTGTTGGTGACGTAGCGGTTCATGAGGGAGCTCTTCCCAACTCCACCATCTCCAAGGAGAATGACCTTTAGGAGCAAGGACTTCCCACTCATTGCAGCAGCACGGAGGGGCAGGGTACCAAGGCAATCTGCAGGGTTCAGAAATAGTACAGAACAGCCATTGGACTTGTGGGTTCTGCAGAAGAACAGAATATGGTATTTCCATTCCCATTTCTGAAGTTTTCTATTTAGGAGGTGATGTCTGTTTTTAGAGAGATCTTATCATCCTAATCTCTCCTGTTAGAGAGCTTAGAGCTAGGAACTGGACAAACTTTCAGGCACTCAAGTCCTCCATCAGGTCCAAAATGGATGCAGCACATGACCCCTCTAAGTGCAAGGTAAAAACAACTGTTGAGAGTTCAGTATCAATTACAGCACTTTTGGTGAAAACTCTGTATCAGAAAGCTTGTCCAGTTTTTCCAAACACATCATCACTACTTGAAACATCTCTCCAGGCCTGTATCCTGTAAGGCTATCACAGAAACAGCAAAATCACCAGGAGTGGCCATCACCAGGCTTTCCTTTCCACTGTACCATCACCAGCTAAATAATTTCTCCTCTCTGACTTGCTCTACTGGAAGGATGTAATAGATGTGCAGGTCTAATATCAATACAAGTAATTTGTCAAGCCAGTTCTTAATCACCCTGAGGATGCTGACTCACCTTGCCAGCGCAGCTGCGCGTGATCTCGGTGCCTCGGAAGGGGTTTCCCAGCACAGGACCAGCTGCTCTTTGCTGCCAGCGCCTGTCACAGCCCAGTTTGCTCGGGCTCAGCTGCAGGTTCACATTGCAACAACCCAGACACCACAGGTTCCTTGGTCAGCACCCTCAAGGCCAAGTGCCAGTGCACCCTCCCCCTCCCAGGGATACTGTGCAGGCTAGGGTAAAGGCCTGACATGGAATAAGAGGTTTGTTGGGCTGTTGTACTGTACCTGCTCTGTCTCCAGGACTGTCCAGGGAACACCTTCCTCCAGTGTATCAGTCACTAAAAAACAAACATCAGTCATCAAGGTTACCAGGGCTGCCCTTGCTGTCTTTCAGTTTGTGATGCTGAGTGAGGATGGAAGGACAACAGCAGAGCCCTGGGAACCTGCACGTGCAGTACTGATGGCTGGAGTAAAACAGCAAGAGCAAAGCACCGAGGAGTTTCCCTTGCCCTGAGTGAAATGGAACAGAGCCCATTTCTGGCCAGGGCAGAGCCAGTACAAGGTGATGCTGAACCCCAGGTAAGAACAAAACAAACTGAAGGAACTCTGACATGAGAGCACAGGCTGTGCAACCTGTGTCTCCCCTCAATCCAGGGGATTATAACAACTGTGATCTGCTTGTCCTGCCTACTCACATGCCCTGGAATCTGATTTGAGGATTGAACATGCAACTGAATCTACTAACCAGCCAGCTGGGAACAGCCTGGGATGAAAAGACAAGGAGCTTGCTTACACCTGCTACCAACATTCCTGGGAAGGGTGTGGATGAGTAGTGCTGCTTAGTGATGACATCTCCAACACACTGAAGCAGGAGTGTGTGGCACTGCTCAGATCAGCACTCCTACTCCTTCCAGGCCAAACCCTGCTTTCTCCCTTAACCTCAGAGGGCCCTGTTCAACCTTGATTCTGCTCTTTTTGCAGCCCTTTCAAACAGTGCTTACCACAAAGCCAAAAGCAGAAACTTCTGCTTTAAGCGAGTTTCTTCACTTTCTGCACAAAAGGCTCGCAAATTTCACTTCCCTGCACAGAAACATCTCAAACCAAGCCCAGCTGAGCTAACCTGATGGGCTATTTGAGGAGCAGTGTGTGACCCAGTATTTCTAAAGCAAAGACCAAAATGCAAATGTCAGAAGAGACAAACAGGAACTGCAGCACAGATCCCCATGGCCCATGGCTCAGGGGAAATCCTGCCCTGTGAGCAGGTGAACTGTTCAATACCCTTGTTCCTTTCCAAACCTTCCTGAGGGATGTTTAAGACAGTCACTGCCACCAAAGCCCCTCCTGGAACAGGCCATCAGCCCCGACCAGAATTTCTGTTTGGAAATGCTCTGTTAGCAAGTGACTCTTTTTAAAAATGACTAATAGGTTATGTCGGGCTGCTCCAGAGCCTGCAGGACTCAGCAGCAGGGCTCAGGTCAGCACGCTGCCGGCACCGTGACACAGCCTTGACATCGCTGGTCCCGCTGCGAGCTATCCGGATGCTGAGCCCCACTGCAGCAGGGCAGACCAGCTCTCGCAGGGCGCCAGCACCTGTCTGCAGGTACCAACAGCGGGGTGGGCACGCCGGGTCCGACTCCCCCCAGCTCCCCAGGCCCCGGCTCGGCGGAGGCGAGACCCTCCGGCG
>NW_005054314.1:8167070-8172347 GCF_000277835.1 Geospiza fortis
CCCGCAGCCGCACGGTGCCGCGGTCGCTGTCATCACGGACCCGCATGTCTGCCCTGTGCCTCCTCAGTCCCCTCACGGTGCCGCGGTGGCTGTCATCACGGTCCCGCATGTCCCGTCTGTGCCTCCTCAGGCTCCTCACGGTCCCCCTGTCACTCCTCTCACAGTCCCACATGTCCCCCCGTGCCTCCTCAGCCCCCTCACAGTCCCACCTGTGCCCCATCGCTGCCTGCCCTGTCACTCCTCGAGCTCCCGTCCCCTCAGTGTCCCCCTGTGCCCCGCAGCCCCTCACAGCACCCCCCGTCACTCCCCTCCACAGTCCCTGCGTGGCCCCACTGTGGCCGGCAGCCTCGCATTGTTCGCCCCCGGCACTCCCCTCACAGTCCCCTCTGTCACTCCCCTCACAGTCCCGCCTGTGCCCCCGCACAGTCCAGTCCCCTCTGTCACTATCCTCACGGTCCTGCCTCTGCCCCCTCACAGTCCTCTCTGTCACTCTCCTCACGGTCCCCGCATGTCCCCTGACCCCGCAGCCCCCTAATGCCAGTCCCCGTCACTCCCCGATCTCCTGTCCCCTCACAGTCCCACATGTCGCACCACAGCCCCTCACCGCCCTTCCTGTCACTCCCCTCACAGTCCCACCTGTGCCCCCTCACTGCCTGCCCCTGTCACTCCTCTCATAGTCCCCCTGTCCCCACTTTGTCACTTCAGTGACAGCTGCCCGAAAGAGCAAGACTCCCCCACCCTCACGATATCCCACACGACCAGGAGCGAGAATATATTTAAGGACGTTTCCGGGGAAGAACAGCTAATGCAAACATTACATTGAAGGAGAAAATTGTGGCCAGCCTCGCCCAGACAGTGAGAGCAGAGGGAGAGGGAAACCAGACACCCAGGTGGCTGCAGAGGGGTTTTGGGGAGCAGCAGCCACTTGTGTGTTCCCCTGTGGTTGGCATCATCAACTCTTCTTCCTAATAGTGCCTGGTGCTTAACGAGATACACCTTTGAAACTTGGGGACACATCTCACTGGGGCTGCAACATGCCTTGGACGCCTTCTCCAGGGGGGACGAGCAGGGACCTCTGGTATGGACATCCAGGGCTTCTGGCCATCTGGATCCTGCACCAGCTCCAGGGCTGAGTGGGTGCCACAAAAGGGCATCAATTCCGTTCTCCCTGCGGGAAAGCATGAGATGGGAGGAGGATTTAAATTAAGCCAGGGATTATATTAATACTGGCCTCAGTGATCTGTCAGAAGAGATGGGGAACAAGGAAAGCCTAGCAGGGTGAGGAGGGGGAGGGCGGCACAAGGGCCCAAGGTCGAGGCTGTTGGCAGTAGGGGACCAGGGCAGCCTGGGGGAAATGTGGGAGCTCCAGGGGTGTGCATCTGGGGCGCTGCTGTACACAGCAGCACCAGGGCAGAAGTGCAGGATGCTGCTGGCACAAGTGGCAAACACAGCCTGCACCACCCCCTGGGAGATCCCTCCAAACCAGTCCAGATGCCCATGCCAGCTCTGTCCGGACCATGCATTGCTGGAGCGAGCCTCTGAGCATGGCACACTTGCCCCTGCCCAGTTCCCTTTGCCTGGCAGCCATTCAGTCCTGTAATTTGCCAGTATTTATTGATCAGGGATCTGATTTAGCATGTAAGGGGTGAGCCCTGATTCTGAAAAAGAAAGAGCCACCACAGCAGATCCTGCCAAGGCAGCTGAGGCATGGTGCTCTGCTGCAGCACTGTGCCATGCTCTGCCTTCCTGCACCACCCCTGTCAGGCCTGGCAGACACCTAATCCTCAGGGGATGCTGCCGGCAGGCTTTAGGGAGGGCAGCACATCCCTGCAGCTCAGCCAAAGATGCCACATGGCCAGTGACCCCAGGTGACCGTGCTCGTGCTCAAGGGGCCCCTGTGTACCTCCAGGGTAATCTGTGGGTACTGGCAGCTGGTGGAGTCACTTGCCTACCTGAGCAGGGATGTGCCTGGTCTGATTTGGCTCCCAGTGGCTGTGCAGTCTGGTTGTGTTGCTGAGCTGGATAACAACCAGTTTGGCATCTGTGGTGGACACCAGTTACCCACCAAGCTGCTCTAGCACTCCCTTCCTCAGCAGACAGGGCAGGGAGAAAGTAAGATGGAAAAGAACTTGTGGGTCAAGATAAAGGCAGATTAATAAAGCAAAAGCTGGATGCAGAAGCTAAGGAAAGCAAAGGATTTATTCTCTACTTCCCATCAGCAGGTGATGTCCAGCTGCTTTCGGGGAAGTAGGGCTTAAGCACTCATAGTGGTTGCTCTGAAAGACAGATGCCTTCTTGCGTCTCTACAGCAATTATATTGGCAGCCTTCTTGGGATTTCCTCCTCTTAACAGCTCTCTTGCCTCTCACATCTCATACATGGGCTTTCTGCTTAAATCTGGGTTCACCATCCCTCTGCTTGTTGTCCTCCCCTGCTCGGGCAAGAAGAAACAGAGCACATGCATCTGGCGCTCACTGTCCCTTTGAGCAGGGCAGGAGGGGACTGACTTCTGGGGATGCCCCTGACAGCCAAGCACTGGCTTATAGGCACAAGGAGGGACAGATATTTCATCAAAGTTCTGGAGCCAAGGTGTTTTCTTCAAAGCTGGTGTTTTCATATCTGAATAATACATTGCAGCCAAGCTGCCAGAATGACACTGGGGCACTCTGAATCATCTTCCTCCACAGAGCCTGTGTGCGCTGAACACCCTCTGCATCTCTGGAGACATCATCATTGCCCAGATTACTGTAGATGACCTCCAGCATTACTTAATTCTCTCAGGTGCTGGATGCCTTCACCTGTGCTGGTCCACTTTCCGGAGTAGTTCACAAAGTCTTCCCTGGATAGATATCTTGCCCTCACTACTGCAGAGACTGTAAATTGCTGCCACAAACCCCCAGTTGTTAATTAATAGTTTTAAACAGCCCATATGAGGGTGAACAGGGATCTCTTGAGCCTGCACAACAAAGCCACACACATCAGTCCTGGGTAAGGAGAGGGAGATGTATTCCCTGATCCTCTCCACAAGGCAGCTCCCCCAGCAGAGCAAGGCCATCAGTGCCAGGGCAAAGCAGAGAGCCATGGTTTGTACCAACATGTTCCCAAAGCCCAGCAAAGTAAAGAGATAAGAAATGCAGCCAACAAACACTGTGGCCCAACAGGAGCTGCCTACTTAGTAACTACTATGGCTAAAGCACATTTAGCACAAGTTAAGGAATGGGCTTATCTGGGCATGACCTTGTGCTGGTGGGAGCCCGCTGAGAGCAGCACTGCCCTGGCCCCACGGCCACGATGGGACCTCACCTGTGGGTCCTGAGCACCAGGGGATTTGTCTGGAGATGGGGATGTGGCCCAGGAGCCATGTGCTGGGTGAGCAGTGCCAGGAGGCTGCACTGGGGCAGGGACTCTGCAGGGCACAGGGCTCCTTCAGCATGAGAGGTTTTACTCCCCTGGCTCAGCTGCATCCCTGCCCAGAGAGGCTGCAGCACATGCATGGCTGCTTGGCTCTCACTGCCAGCTCTGGGAGTTAGGGCGAACAATGGCAAACTGGTGCCAAGGTGAGGAGCCCTGATCCAGCTTCGACCCCCTGCCAGCCCGTGGTCACACAATGCTGCCAGCTCATGCCTCGATTAATTCATCACACGTCCCCTGCTGCAGCTGGGGCTTGGGCCTCTGCTTTTGTTCCAGCCCCGGTGCACGGCTCTGCAGCTGCTTCTCCAAGGCGTGTACCCAGCAGAGCTCCAGCCTGTGGCATCTGCTCTGAAACAATTTCCAGCACAGGAACCCCCTGAGCAGTCCTGCCACCCCTAGCCTTGGCCACTCCATTTGCCCTGAGCCTACAGCTCTGAGCAACTTGTCAGGTACCACCATCATCCATTTATCTCCCCAGGAAGGAGCTCCATAGGTGGAGCAAAGGTGGGAAAGATGCATCGTTCATCCCCCCCTACCCTACACAGCTCAACCTGCCCTAAAAAAGTGACCTGTCTTGTTTTTGTGAGCTGGTGTGAGGCAGCAGGAAGGGGGACATGCCTGGGCTGCAGAGCTGCCTCAGACACAGCACTGCAGGCAGGGGCTTGTCCCAGCTTCAGTGCAACCGCAGGCCTGGCAGTGGCTGAGCCACGCACCACTGCCCTCACCTCCCCGCCCATCCCCTGCTCTTCCCAAGAACCCCTTGGCTGGTTTTTAGGGACGTGTTAGGTGACAAGGTGGCAGAGCAGGTATCACCATGGGAGGCAGCACCAGACATAGTTCTACCCTGGTGTAGGTGCACAGACAGGATGGACCTTTGGCAAACAGCACAAGGCATCTGTTGCAACACGCAGATCTGCTGCCCATGGCTCCAGAGCTGGTTCCTGGAAAACCACAGAGGAGTCTCCCAGGCTGGGCAGGGGGGAGTTCAGCCTGTGCTGCCACAGACTCTTTTCTAGGACCCACAGGAAAGGCAGCAGGGGCAGAGGAGGGAGACAGGGGGCACATGGTATCCTGGCTGTTGCTTGGCAAGGAAAATGCCTGGACAGAAGGACGGAGAGAAGCTGCTCCTGCTGCGGCTCTGGAGGTGCCTCTGCCCTGTCTTGAGGCGATTCTGAGGGGAGTGGCAAAGGATCATATTCCCAAGCTGACCCTCGGTTTGTACCCTGCACCCCACCCACTGTGCTGAGCTCATACCCTGAACCATGCTGTGGCCAGCCTGGCCCCAAGTTCCCCCTGGGCAGCAGGAGATTCCCGTGCAGTTCATCCAGGCAGGTCTGGGGCTGTGATGCCGCAGGATGCCACCAGTACTGTGTTCCTGTGGGGCACACAGGCTTGGGCAGAGGACACTGATCTCTGCCCTGGCCAGAGTGAGGTGACATTTCCTTACCCACCTTGGAAAGGCTTTGATTCTGTTTTTCTACCCCTCATATCATCAAGGTGCATGAGCAGTCTCAGGCACCCCTGGCAAACTCCTGACAGCTGTGCCATGACTTGGGCATTGGGTGCATCCCTGCTGCCATCACTGCCATGGCTTTGAGCCCCCACCTTATTTCCCCCTCCACTTCCTGGGATGCCATACCCCAGCTGTTGCCTATGGAGAGGAATAAATCACGGAGAGGGGGCTATGCATTGCGAACAGGGGAACAAAATGGCTTTTCATGCCATAATCCTTTGTAATAAAACACCAGAGGCGAGAAAGATGATAAACAAAGTCTCCTGTGTGAGCCAGCTGCTTCCTAAAATAAAGCGCTCCTCTGCTCCGTCAGCTGCCCGGCTCGGGCGCAAGTGCGGGCGGTGCCGCAGCCAC
>NW_005054314.1:8172416-8177333 GCF_000277835.1 Geospiza fortis
CGAGGCACGCAGCCCGGCTGCTCGCACCTGCGCCTCGGGCCGCCCCAGCCCCGGCACATGCGGGACAGCGCGGGCGGGTCACCTCCCGGCTTTGTGTAGAGCCAGGGGCTGGCAGCAGCCTGGTCCTGAGCAGGAAGCTCTGCGTGCTCCCGGTTCATCTCTACTCACGCTGAGCCCTCCTTGGCAGGGGATGAGTAAGCTCCTGCTGGTAAACCTGGCCTCCAGGGCATTATTTCAAGAGCAGCAATAATTTCTGCACTGCCGGGGAAGGTGTTGGGTTATGCTCAGTGTGTGCAGCGCACAGGTCAGTTTGCCAGCACAGGTGTCCAAGGGTTTCTGGCTCGCTGTGTGGGTGCTTTTGTGGGTGCAAAGGAACAGTGGCTTTCCCTCTCCATGGCCATGGGAGTTCTTCAGCACTGTGCTCCTCCCCACCACAGGATGGGGACAGCTTGTCTGTCCATCCTCCCCATGTCACCAAGTGGCCCCATCACACACAGCTCTCACACACCATGGTAGCCTACTCTCAACTCCTTTGCCAAAGGACCGTGGTCACTAGCCCACACAACACTTTCATTTCCCCACTATTGCTCCCTCTCTCCTGCCTTCCTCTTTTACAGCCACGTCCTTTCCTCTTTAACTATCCCCATGTACAGATCCTCCCCAAGCACTCCCAGCAGAGGTTTGCCCTGGCAGCTCATGCTTGCTGCCCCTTGTTCCCCTCTCAGCCTCAGCTGCCATGGGGAGGTTTGAGCTCTGTGCTTGGCCATGTGTCTGTCCAGGCAGCAGAGACCTGGCAGGAAAAGGCCAACCCAAGTGACACAGAGGTGTGACATGTTTTCCTTAGAGATGCAGGGAACAGGGAGGTGGGGGTGAGCAGGATCCACCCCTTGGGGAGCTGCAGCATTCACCTGTCTGTGCAGCCTGGCTTCACCTTATCCTGTTTGCTCTGGTGCCAAACACATATCTTAAAGGAGGTTTGCTTGGCCCATCTGCAGTTCAAGTTGAGGTTGGCAATTTCCTGCCATCCAGGAGCTGCCTTAGGCTTTGATCACTGACTGATCTTGGCTCTCACCACTTTCTGCTGCAGTTCTGGGAACTGCCAGACGGCAAGTGACAAAGGGAAAACCCTGGCTGCCAGAGTGCAAAAGCCTCCCTTGCCCTGGGTGAGTTGTGCCACAAACCAGTGTGGTGCTGTGGGACATCAGGAAGGTGCCACAGACTGGCAGGGAGCTGTAGGGCGCAGGGGAGCCCAGTACAGGGCAAGGCACAGGCTGACTTAGGCACCTCCTGCCAGAGATGGGGTTGTGATCCTCCACATGTGTGTGTTGGGCCACATCCTCTCCTGTTGGAGTCAGAGAGGATAGAGCAGTGGCAGGGGCAGACCCCCAGCCACAAGCCCTGATCTGAATTCACCTCATGCTGCTGGTCACCAGGTATTTGCCCAAATTCCTCCTGATGGTGACTCAGCCTTCTCCTCCCTCCTCTGCAGTGAGGCCACAGCTCACTCACATCTCACGGAGCGTGGGAGGAAACCGCCCCAGAGCAGCAGGATGGGCCCTGGATGGGAGAGGCATGGATTATATTCTCCTGGCATTGCCAAGAGGGGCTGACACGAGGAACTCACCTGGTGCCCTGCAAGGGAAGGGTCACAGAGCCCTGCCAGGAAGGCCCAGCTCCTGGAATGTCACCCTCTGTGTGTGGGTGCCTGCTGGGGCCGTCCATGCTGCTCAAGCCACCACATTTCTAGGGGACATCAGTCTGGCAGGTGTCCTGGCCTCCCACAGCACTGGCAGCTGTGGGCCCATGTGTGTCAGGGTGAAAACGTGAAAGGCTAGGATAGGGAGGGAAAGTGCTGATGTAAAAGGCTTTTCTGTAAAGGTTCTCCCCTTCCTGGCTCACGCTCTGCTGCAACAGGGACATTTTGGACGCTGGTTAGCAAAATAGGTAACTCTTTACCCTCAGTCTTGAGGACAGGGCATTTAGGCGTTGTGTTCTGGTACTTCCTGTGCACCATTCTGGCAGGGATGTGGTTGGGACAAGTGCCTGGACTGCCCTCACTTTAGGTGACCACAGGACATTGGCCATAAGACACACAGAGATGTGTTTGCTGAGGAGATGCTCCCAGCTCCAGCTGATGTCCCTGGGTCCAGACTGGGGTGACTTCCTTGGGGCACAGACCTGGCTGTGCCAGCATGCACAGCCCCGTGTCTAAATCTGTATTGCTACATGCTGGGGTTGGCTGCAGTGAAAAAGCAACCCAAACCCAAACCTGCATCAACACCTCTACGGCTCCCCAGGACACATGGGGGTGTCATGGGCTGCTTCCTCAGACTCAGGGTCAATGCTGGAGCACTGCCAGCTTCTGGCACCAGCCACCCTGCCACGTGCAGCAACCCACAGCCCTGGCCCTGGCTGGCAAACCAGCTGGCTCTGTGGGACTGGGGTGCCCAGCACCCCTGGCAGGCTCTGCTGCCGGTGTGCACAGCGCAGGGTGAGGGGGAAGTTATTGTAAGCACAGCAGGGCCAGGGAGGGGACACTCCTGCCGCGGCCTTGCAGACGTCCATGTGACTCAGGGAGAGATAAGTACCCCGGTGCTTTTCCATGCCCGCAGAGGGGCCCGTTGCAGCATGTCACAGGGAGAGGCACCGGGGCGGTGTCAGCAGCAGCCAAGGTGCTCTGGGCAGCCACTGAGACTCCCTATCCCCAAAAGCAGAACTGAGGAGGGGAGATCAGCCCTGACACTTTGTGTTTCTGTCCCAAAAGCTTTACTTGGTTCAACTCAGCCTCTGGCTCTCAGGGATGGGGAAAGGATTCAGGCTGGCTTTACCTGCCTGCCTCTGCTCCCTAAGAAAAACCACCCCTGAGCAGGGACACATTGTCACCCTGACAAACCACCCTGGCTGCTGGCACTGGGAAAACATTCCCATGTCCAGGATAGTGGTCTGTTCTGGGGACATCAAGGTGCTGAAGGGGCACAGCCACCCTTCCCAGTGCTCAGCCCAACAGAGCAGCAGCCCCAGCTGGGCCTCTGCATTGCTGGCCTCTGCCCTCAGCCCATGGAAAACCCCACACGCTGCCCCGACAGCGCACAAACACCAAACTCTTACCTGCAGCTCTTTCAATTCTGCTTTTTAAGGGGTGGAGGCAGTGGCAACCACACAGGCAGTGTTATTTGCAGTCCTTGGCAGGCAGTGTGGGTGGAGGCAGATAGATAGGCACTGTGTCCAGACAGGCACAACAGCCCTATGTGTTTGTCCCCAGCTGACCAGGCTCGTTAGGAACACTGACCAAAGCTGTCAGCTGGCAAGTTTTGGCTACTCTGCCTCACCTCCTTTGTAAGTGGGCTGGTGTGTTCAGTGACCCTCAAGGCCAGGTGGAGGTGAGGAAGTCCTAGCAGTAGCCAGGAAGCCTCAGCATAAACCTGGAGGCACTGTCAGAGCTCACCCACACTGTGCTGGCAGCCAACTGCAGGACCCAGGGATCTCCACCCCTGCAAGGCAGAGCTGGGTTCAGCCCAGAGTACCCAAAGGATTTACTGCATTCAAACCCATCCCTACAGGGCTGCAAAAACCACCTGCAGTCAAGGGTAGGGGTGGAGGTTGGCTCAAGGGAAACAGAAGGGCAGTGCCATGCAGTGATGGGAGAACTGTGCTCCAAGAACTGGGTGGGCAGAGCTGGCCTGGCCACCACACCAGCAGGACCCAGGCTAGAATCACCACTGCCAGCCATTCCAGCCCTGCTGACAAGGCACCAGCCCAGCTCCACGAGGTTTTAGGCAGGGGACACCAAGTTTCCCAAGGCAGAAGGCTCAGCCCTCACGCGGGCAGCAAGACACAGGTTAGCCTCTGCTTTTAGATGCGCCAAGAAACCACAATGGTGGTGGAGCACAGTGGCCATGATCATGCCAGCAAAGCTCCCAGTTCCCCAGGAACAGATCCCCAAACACCAAACTGGATTCACCCTGCAGGGAACCATCCCACATCGCCCTCTGAGCAACACTGAACAACCAGCACTGCTGCAGCACCAGGCACACCTCCCCACCCTCCACAGGGCAAGCCATGCTACAGCCAGAACCTTTGTCAGGGAAGAAGCCACAAGCCATAGGTAGATCATTACAATTTTTTATTTTATAATAAACGTCTCATTTTTCCCCCAAGGAAGACAAAAAACTGTGAGTGAGGCTACAGAACACTGTCAGTGAAGAATATGCAAGACATACCCAGGATGGAAGTGAGGCCAGAAAGGTTCCCCACTCCACCAGGCAGAAGGGGTCCATGCCCAGAAGCCTCCACAACCCTTGCTCATCTCCCCACTGCATCAGAGCAAGATCAGTGCTGTCTGTCACAAGAGGCAGCTGAAGCAGCAGAGATGGCATCAGGTCAGGCTACTGATGGACTGAGAGGACCACGCTTTGTCCCCCCACCTGCCAAAGCTGCCAGCAAAGTGGGACAGTGTGTTAGGTGATACAGCTGTTCTCTATACATGTAAGTGATGTAAATTTAAAAAAACCCACATGATTCATTTCAAAGCAAAATAATTGAGTAGTCGCTCTTCCTGCCAGGCAATCTCTCTCTAGGAAGACTTCACACATTCCTTCTCCTGCTCAATAGCTGCAAGAGAATAGAGGCCCATTAGTCTCTAGTGCCTTTTTTTTTTTTTGTGGAAGCACGAACTGGAGAAGGTTTCAGAGGATTCACTCAGGCCCTGGTGGCCAGTTTTATGGTTTGATCCCAAGTGGAGTGGTTGAACAGTCAAGTCAGAAGATGACAAGCCACACGTGTGCGTGGCAGCACGTCGGGCACCTGTCTGCGTATGTCCGCAGCAAAGCGATGCCCTGAGGGATCAGTTTGGCACCACAGCCCTCCCCGAGTGCCCATGCCCGCCGCCCCGTGGCTTTCCCCGGGCCAGAGCCCCGC
>NW_005054314.1:8178006-8180285 GCF_000277835.1 Geospiza fortis
GAGGGGCCTGAGGGACACGGGCGGGGAGGGGACGGCGAGAGAGGAGACACCGAGTGAGGGATCACCGGGGACACGGGCCACACACCCTCACAGCACATACGGACAGGCGGCACACAGTCCCCCGCACGCGCGGACACAGCTCCTGCTGCCCCCACCCACGGGCGTGGCTCCCACTGCCCCTCCTGTGCGCACAAGCACGTGGGTGCCAGTGTGAGGGGCAGCAGGCCGGTCCCTTTGTGACCAAATGGCTCCAAAGCCACTGTCCCAGCCTTGACACGCACCTGGGTGCCAGGTGTGAGGGGCAGCAGGCTGGTCCCTTTGTGGCCAGATGGCTCCAAAGCCACTGTCTCAGCTTCAACCCCCCTCACCAGAAGCAGAACTTGAATAAAGCAAGCTTTGGGCTAAAGCCAGCACCCTATTCTCACACCTGTTAGAGATGCTTGGCCACTGCCCAGCTCACATCTACACTGGCCACAGCACTTCCTGGGGAGGTCTGGTCACTAAAGCAGCATGGGTGGACAAGAAGCTGCCCATACTCACAGTCTCTTGCTTGGTAGCAGCAAGGCTGGGGAGCAGCCCAAACTGTGCAGATGGGCTGGTGTGCAAGTGGAAGAAATACCTTTGGTGGGAAAAAGCCAAAGGGTAGTGCAGGCAGCCTATCTGATCCCAGCAGGAAGGACAGTGGCAGTCTGGGGAGCACTTGCATGCTGGCCATAAGGATAGAGACGAAGTAGAGGGCCAGGAGGGTTTTGTAGGTGCTGAAGGGAATGAGGGGAAGGGGAGGAGGCAAAAGAAAAATTATCCTGACTGCAGATGAAGCTTGCAAAACCTTTCTGCAGAGATCTTGGTGCCATGGCGAACAGGAGCCTGTTACTGAGTACCAAGGGGTAGCAGCTGTGCTGCAGCAGCTCTCACCTCCACCTCCTCCTGGCCTGCCAACCTCTGGGTTTTGCTCAGGGCTTATTGCAGATTTTGCAGAGAAAATCCCCAGCAATCCGGAGGGAACACTTGCTTTGTGTTCTTTAGCAAGACGACTGCCTTCTTGGCAGGAGGGACCGGTGCTATCCAGCGACAGCAGGTCACGGCCGGAGGTGGCCCCATGCCGCAAACCCCGAGGCACCTTCTCCTGCCAGAATATGGGCTCTGAACTCTAGAAGCACCAAGAGTTGGCAAACGCTGAAAAGGCAAAGGCCAAGATCTAAGGCCAGGTTGCTCATCCAAGAGGAGTCTGGAGGAGAAGCAGCCTCCCGTTCCTGTGCCTGGAGGGGGAAGGAGAGGCTGCAGGCACAGCTCCAGGCCAGGCTGCTCCCAGAGCAGCTCTGATCTGGTGGTGCAGCCCCAGGCAGGGCCAGGTTTGGAGCTGCAATCCCAGGCAGGGCTGCCTCTATAAGCATCCTTCAAACCCACCCTGCAGAGCCTGCATCACACAGCCCAGCCCCAGTGAGAAAAGGCTCATCTTTCCTGCACAGCCAGCAAGAACCAAAACATCCATTCAGTTTCAAAATGAACGCAGGAAATGCTTTTTGCATTCATGCAAATAGTCAGACAAGTGTTTTACCATGTGTTTACTCTCTGGCCGTGCTCACCTTCCCCCTTTGCTTGCCTGTTCTCCACATGCTTCTCCTTTATGGATGCTGCAGTCTGATGTAGCTTTTGTCCCTGGCAGGCAGCGAGTGCAAACGAACCTGAACCCCATCCTGCCTGTGCACAGCACCAGCTGCACCCAAAAACCTGCTCACCATTCCCCCAGCCCCTCAGCTGCACCCGCCACTGGCGAGGCACAGTCCCTGGGCAATGTGTTGCATCTCCTGATGCTGCAGCACTTTGGAACCCCCGGGGCTTTGTCTCGGCACAAAGCCACCACGGTGGCCACGCAGGCAGGGGAAGGGGAGCTCCCCCTTCCTCAAGCCACACAGGCACCACCGCGCTCGTACAAACCACGGTCAGAGCAGCTTTAAAGCCCAGCCTGTGCACTGCCAGCAGGGGAGAGGTGGGGCTGCTGCTGGGGAGCTGCTAAAACCCATCTTGCACAAAGAACAAGAAAGGAGCTTATATCCCAGCAAGAGCTTTTCCCCGACAAATTAGCAAAGCCTCCCATAACAGCACAACCAGCTTCTTTCTTATGTCTTTTGGCATTTCTGCTTTCAATAATTTATAACAAAAGAACTGAGACATCAACAGATAGGGAGAAAGCAAAAACAGCCCTGACCTAAAATAGCACAGACTGACTGCCAGCCATTTTAGATGGGTTTTAAATCTCTCACAGAACAAAGCTGGCA
>NW_005054314.1:8180321-8193668 GCF_000277835.1 Geospiza fortis
TTCTCCTCTACAGGAAAGAGGCAGGTTTTCTCTGATCAGAGGTTTTTCTCAGCCTCCTGACCCATCTGCCTGCAGGGCACCACCATGACAGCTGCCAGGCTGAGCCACTCCACAGGGTGACAGCACTTTCCCCCATTTTCACCCCAGCCTCCTGCCACAACCCTTCACATCCATCAGGGCAGGAGCAGCACACTGGGGAAGGCAGCAGCAGACTGGGGCCATTGTGTCTTACAGGAGGGCTCATTCCTCCTGTGAATATTGCTGCAGCTCACAAAAGGGCTTGCTAACACCATTTTCCCCTTGCCCAACAGCAGCAAGACAAGGCGCTGCTTTCTTTAGATCACAGAAACACTGACTCCAGGAGACCTCCTTACATCAGAAAGGCAGGAGGGAGGTGCCAGCAAATTATTTTGAGGTGTGTCTCATTGTGCTTTTAACAGTGGACACATCCTGCTACCTGCAGGGCACACCTGGCAAGCTCAGCTCCCCCCCCCGTGCATTAGTTTCAGGTACCTGGGCAGGTAGGTGAGGCTGCTACAGGACTAGTGATTGATGTGTTCCTTGTTCTGGTGAATTAACAGGAGGCAGGCATGAGATGGCTACCAGCACCAATATCAGCATCCTCACAGCTGCAGCCACACTCTGGCTGTGCTGGTAGCAGAGGGAGCTGCTGGAGCCCTACCCTGCTCCTCCACACCTCCAACTGCAGGAGCACAGCAAATGACTCAGTTGAGATTTTCTCCTGGGAAATAACTTGTTTTGTACAGTAGTAACTCAGCTGTGAGGAAAGCCTAAGACACCCCACAGCTCACCTTCAGACTATGGTGAACTCTCCATCCCTTCTGATCTGAAGGCTTCAGAGCAGTGTAACTTTACACAGGTATGAGAACTCTCCCAAGGAGGTATCGCTCATCCTTTTTAAGAGCTACAATGTCATACAGCACATTAAGTCTGTGCCCTCTCCCAACTCAAATCCCTGGTTTTATTAAAGTAACTCAAAAAAAAACATTACTCACTAATAGCAATGGTCTCCTGTGTACAAATGGCTGTAAAGCTCTGTTCTGTTTTTTTATCAAAGGAAGGTGAAATCTGCTACATAATCCTGATGAGACCCACAGCACCCACCCTGCTATTTGGGGGAAAAAAACCCCACTTTTTTTACTTATTCAGTGGCCAGTACTGCTAGACATTTTAACAGATGGACAACAACTGTGATCCTCAGCAAATGCCTGCCTGAGGCCATGGTCATGTTCAATCTAGGCCTGGAGGTCTATTTGTAATGCCAAAGACCTTTCTCTAGACCTGCCATCTCATCCTTCTGACTTCATACTTCCCCATGTGCAACACAATGAGAAAGGATCAGGGTTTAGTCAGAACAAGTGCTCCTCAGGACATAATCCTACTGTGTCTGATCATCAGCTTTGTGCAAGACACTTACAAATTCTTCATTTGTACTTGTTAAAATATTCAAGCTTCCCCTACCTGAACATGATGGGAATGAATTTGCTCAGATACATAATTGAACAGTACTAGAGAATCTGCACTGCCACCTCTAACAATTAAGTCCAGGAAATCAAACACGGACAAAAGGAATTACTCAATGCTTGGTCCTATGCTTTTCCTTCCATGCAACGTGAGCAGAGCTAAGCTGAACCTCACAGCTGGCCACATGCACAAGGGTTAAACCAGATGACCTTCCAAGGTCCCTTCTAAATAAAAGTACTTGATTATCTACCTTTAAAATGACCCAACTCAGAAGATTCATGTCACTTAAGATGTTTAGAAGTATTTACAGGCAGAGGCCATGGTTTTTAAATAAAAGTTTAATTCCTTCATCAGGTCTTAACTTTAAACACAAATGCTGCTGAAAATCCTCCCCGCACTGCTCTGATGTCCTGGCCTTTGGCTCTCAGAGCAGCAGCAGGATGGCAGCAGGGGCTCCCATACAGGAGGTGGGATCACAGACTCTCAGGAGAGCTCAGTGCAGGATGCAAAGCAAAGAAGCAAGAGATGCACAGTTTCCAGACAAACACCAATTCTTATACAAAAAGAAAAGCTCTACACTAATAGAAGTGTTAATGTTGCCACAGGACAGGAGTTTAGGAAGGGAGAGAAGTCTTCAGTAAAAGGCACAACTAAAGAAGTACTTCCCTAGATTTTAACCACATCTTTCAGTTAGTTCCACTTATACCCCAGCCCCCAGCCTCTCAAAGCCATGCTGGTTACTGTAGAAAGTCATTTCAAGTTCCTTCTTTTCCCTTTTTCCCTTCCTCCAGCTCAAAAACAAATAAAAAAAGGAGTGCTTATTAAAAAAAAAAAAAAAACAAAACCCAAAACAAAAGAAAACCAGAAAAAACCAGTTTGGTCTATAAACCGTAGGAGTTCAAGAGAGACTTAGCAGTTTACCTCACGATTGTCTGGTACATTTTCAAAGTATTCAAGTTTCAGATGATACTTATTACATCCAAGAGCCTCAGCCAGCTCTAGTTTTGGTATTTTTCTTTCAGGCACTTTGTGGCCTGTCAGGTTGGTGTTAAATCTGCAGTTCTCCCAGTATTATGTATCACCAGCCTCTTCAACCCATTGCCATAAACACTCCTGGGAAGCATCAGACCCACTCCAAGGGCTCCTTCAGGTTTTGTTGTCCTGCAACCTGCAGTGCTCCTTGGCTTAAGGTATTTTGCAAGAAGCAAGGCTTTCAAAGAAAGGCAGACAGTGAGCAGGACAATGTGTCAGTAACTTCCAGGCTAACAGGACTGTAACAGGCATTGAGTGAGAGGCTGAGCCAGCTGGACACAAAGCTGTTGTGTTTCAGGTCACCCCAGCATCTGAGCAGGCACTTGCTAGATGCAACAACCTTGCTGCTGTTGGACAGAGGCTCTGTTTACTACTGTACTGGTAAAAAAAGAGTTGGGGGTTGCACAGCAGGTCAAGGTGCAGCTGCAGCACATGACAGCAGTGCTCTAGTTAGCTAGCAAGGCTAACAGGAAGCTGTGAAACTGAGAAGCTGGTTTTAGCCTGCACTAGAAACCAAAGCACACAACCACCACAAGGTGTCTATGTCAGAGCTTTGGGAAAAGAACACTTGTCCAGGATGCACCTTCCCCACTAAACTAGCACAGCACTGCGCAGACTCTGCTCTCACCCTCACTTTGCTGTGTAGTGCACTAAAGGGCATTTAATTTCATCAACAATTAAGAGAAATTCAAGTTTGCAAGCTACACTGATCTCCTTTTATGGGAGGAAGCTGTAGCAGAACTACTCCCATGGTGTCTCCCAGGGCTTCACAAGGGTCAAGCTTGGCCAAGACACAAGCCTTCCCCACCACTCTCCAAGGGCTGTGTCAGGTACAGAGTGGTAAGACAGCCAGCAGTCTCTTGGGCTCTTGCTGCAGATCCAGATCAACATGTCCTAGGGAGCTCTACTTCCCAAACAATTTAGGATGCACATGCCAGATCATCTAACCCTGCCCACAGACAAACCCTCTCCCTCCCCCCCTCAAAATAATTGTGGCAATTAGCCATGTGTCAGTCCTGCTCTCCACAGACCTGCAGAATTGAGTCAGTGCTACTGATCAGCTCCATGCACAGGGGTGCTGGTGGAGTTGGCTGTTATAAAGATGAGCTTTCCCCCTCCAGCCTCCCAGTGTTGGGAACAGAGCCAGTAAAGCCTGACTTAAGCAGGAGATGTGGAGAACTGCACTGGAACAAGCAGAGTCTTCTACTGAACTTTACAACAAGCTGAACAACTTTTGGTTTTAAAAAAAAAAGCCATACAAGCAGCAGCTGACATCTGTTGTTATAAAGGGACATGGCTGAATAGGTAGGAAACAGATTCCCCATTATGAGTCCTCCTGATGGCCTCTGCAAGGATCATGGAGATGTCAATCACCTGGAAGGGAAGAAAGATACATCAGTGCCATTGAGAAAAGGCATCAAGCCTGAAAGAACTGCTGGGAAGTCAGGGACAACCTAAAGAATAAACTCATCAACCACATTTTAACATGCCAGATGCAGATAAATTACTTCTACACAGGATTAGGATTTAATTACATCTAAGCCTGAAGATACCCCACAAATAGCACTACAAATATTCTAGTTGGTCTGTCAGAGTTAAAGTCTACTGTTGCCTTGCTTTGCTCAGACTCCCCAGGCTCAATCTGTTCACCACAGGACTCTCTTATTCACTTTGTGCAGAGAAGTTTGGGCAGTCTAAATCAAGATGAAATCGCTTCCCTTGAGCCAAGAGGTTTTACCACTGCTGCCAGCAGTCTGAGAGATGAAGCTGCTGCGCTGCAGCTCAGCTCCTGGGTGCTGTGCTGGCTCCATCTGGTGGGGTCAGAAAGGTAGCAGGAGGGAAAGCTGAGTCTCAGCCAATTCCCAGCTCTGAATCCCCACAGCTAAAGCATTTCAATATATGTAGTCTAGTAAGAATCACTATATTCATGGTGCATTAAGGAAATCAAGTGAAAATTGTATTTTTTATCTTTTAGATAGTTTGTCTCTGAAGGGAAGAAAAACTGAACAAGCTGCAGAGTAAAGCCTGAGACTTGTGACAAATCCTTTACCTCTGTGCTCTTCAACATCAGACACCAGTGTGTAAATGTGAGGTATTAAAGGAGAGTCTGGAAAACTGCTCCACTGCAATCTTTGGCTACAGCTACTTACACAGAGGTTGCCAGTTTAACATTTTGCCTACATCAGCTGCTGTGTGGAGCCTAGAAACAAGGTGAAGCACCAGAAATGTTTTAGAGGCTGCAGAAGTATCATTCAGAAATTACTGCTGAAAGAAATGCAACCCAACAGCAGCTTGCAATCGGCTTACAACATATTTCCAAAAGCAGCTTAAAAATGACTGCAGCTTCTACGAGTTCACCTCCCCTCTCACCAGCAGCCCAGCAGTGGGGAAGCCTCTACACCCACACCACAGTACTGGCTGAGGGTGAGCAGTGCCAGAACTTCTCCACATGCTTGTGTCCTAGCTATTGGTGCTGTGAAGCCAAGGCCCTTCTGGAATTAAATCTAGCAAAGGACGTCAGGGACAACAAGAATGTTTGCCTTTTGTTATTGATGTATTTGGAAAACCCTAAGAATAATGTGGGCCTGTTCCTAAAGGGAAGGGGGACCCTGGTGGCAGAGGATGCAGAGAAGGCAGTTAGTGAGCACCTTCTTTGCATCAGTCTGCACTGACAAGCAGGAGACCTGGGTAAGGGAATGCTGGAAGGAAGTCTCTTCCTTTGGGAGGACTGGGTTAGAGGACACTTGGGCAAACTTGATATCCACAAGTCCATGGGCTCTGATGGGATATATTCATGAGTACTGAGAGAGCTGGGAGACATCACAGCCAGGCACTCATGATCAGCTTTGAAAGGTCCTGCAGATCAGCAGAGATGCCTGAGGACTGGGAGAAAGCAAATATAACTCAGAACTACTGGCCAGTCAGCCCGAGCAGGTGACAGAGCACTTCATCAATCCCAGGGCAGGCGACAGAGCACTTCGTTCTGGAGGCCATCTCTGTGCACATGGGTGACAAGAACATGATCAGGAACAGTCAGCATGGATTCACCAAGGCAAATCATGCTTCACCAACCTGATCACCTATGAGGAAGCAACTACCTGCATGGGTGAGGGGAGAACAGTGGATATTGTCAACTTCAGCAAAGATTCTGACACTGTCTGTCATGAAATCCTCACAGGCAAAACTCAGAAGTGTACACTGGATGAGTGGATTGAGAACTGGCTGAACAGCAGATTCTGGGGCTCATTATCAGCTTTTAGTTTTCACATGGATGGCAGAGGCTGAGCCTAAAGTGACAGATACACAACAAAGCTGTCAGCACCAACATCAGAAGCTCCTGTCTACCTCCGTTTCAGCATTGCACATCAGCACATCACTCCTCCAAAGGGCACACATCCAACTACTTGCCTACATCGTGGCCCCATTAAATCAGACACCTGATCTAGGTAAAACAAGCCCTGAAAAAAAATCCTTTATGAACTGTTTGAGATGAGCTGCAACAGAAGCTGCTTTATATCAGTGTAACATGTCTGCTACCCCACAGCAATAGGGCCAAGAGAACAAGGCAATACTAATGACAGTACCAACATAATCAGGCACCACTACACAGTATTGTGGGATTTTCACCCCCAACAGGTGAACAGACAAGGCTACCACCCCCCAGGAGTGACAGAAAATAGATGCTCACCTGGATTTTAGGGCACTGCTTCATCTTGTCCTCCTGGGGTATTGTGTTTGTGACTACAACTGCCTCAAAACAGGCATTGTTGATGCGGGAAATTGCTGGCCCAGAAAAGATCCCATGAGTTAAGATGGCATAAACTTTGGTGGCTCCAGCTGACACAAGCCTGCAAGGGGGAGGTAAAGGAGAAGGATGAGTAATTCTCAGCAAGTATTAAGCTGACATAAGAGCAGAGCACATGGTAAGCATGACTGGAGAGACCACCATGTGCTAGGAACAGGTTACCTTTGATTCCCCCACTTTACTGATTTGGGGGAAAAAAACAGTCTTACAAGTACCATGAAATCCACTACAGGCAAAGCACACACTGAAAAAACCCCTTTGTTCTTAGCTCTGGAATATTTGGAACAGATCATACAAATGACCTTCTGTAATTTTTGCTTACACAAGGTAGCAGATATTTAATACTGTGTTAATACTTTAATACTGTATTTAATAAAGTATGAAATACTGTGCTGATTTTTTATACTGTATTTTACAGTTAATATGTTGCTGCTTCTAGTGTAAAAGGCATGAATGATATCAAAGTTTGAAGAGCTTATTTCTAATACAAAACCAGCTGATGGACCAGACAACACTTAGTTCTACCTGGCATGGTCAGTGATGGTCCATTTTCAATGCAGGGAAAAAAAGAGACACTATGGTCTTCTACCTATTCCCACTAAAAGGACTTTTATTATTCTTTTTTCCTTATTTTGTTATGACATGAATAATCAAGAAACTACATGAGCCTACTCCAAGAAATTTTACTGTGTTTTTTCCCTGATTTTGTATGACATGAATAATCAAGAAACTGCACGAGCCCTGTGAAACTTGTCATGCAAATAATCTGCTTAACCCATAACACGGTGCTCCCTAAGAGCAGGTTCCTGGGTTAGGAGGGCAGCAGCCAGCCCCACTCACTTGTCTGCAGCGTGGCAGATGGTGCCACACGTGTCTGCCATGTCATCCACCAGGATGGCCACTCTGTCCTTGACGTCCCCCACCAGCACCATGCGATCCACCTCGTTGGCCTTCTTGCGCTCCTTGTGGATGAGGGCAAAGTCTACGTTCAACCGATCTGCAATGGAGGTCACTCTGAGGAGAGAACAGTTCCCAAACAACACTTAACTCACACAGCAGCTTCGGGCAAAGCTCTTTCAATATCAAACACATTGCACTAAGAGGAGCTGTCACCACATCTGCTACTGCTCCCAAGCAATTAATAGAAGGCACTCTGCCACCTTAGTTTCCCTTCGAGCAGCTAAACTGCAACCTCTAATCTCTCTCAGTGACTGCAAATAGATCTCATCTTTCATCATGACCACTGTAAACTAATTTGCATTTAAGCTGAAAACAAATCTTAACCAGCAAGGTCAGCAAACTTGAAGCGATCCAAACACTTGGAAAGTTGTCATCATTGTAACACTACACTGGAAAGGCTTAAGTTGTGCTATGACAGGGCTTTACTGTCACTCCTGTGAGCACTCAATCATCATGCACACAAGCACTGGCACAGATGGTGGCAGGATTACATATCCAGGAAATTCAAATACACCACCTCACATTTATTTCCATTAAAGTGACTGCAGAGCAACCTTACTAGAGGGATCTTAACTTTATATATTGATACTGATGAACAGTAAAGAGTTTAAAAGTGGAAGGAATAGAACACACATGCCCCCAAGAAACTCTTCACTTGAGGTAAGTAGACTCTTAGCCCCACTAGATCAGACTTATCATCCTGGTGGTCCTACACAGACTGTTAAACTAAACTGAAGTATTTGGCTTTGCATATCTCCATAAAATACTGCACCAGCCAAGATCGGCACATTTCAATATAAGAGGCTTTTGAGCAGATTTTTAGAAGAGTCAGATTATATCTGGCTGGTTTGGCACTTCATATACTGTGTTATGCAACAAGCTACAGAAATAGCTGAATGTACAGGAGGTCTTGCCCAATCCATGGACCACAGCAAAGCTACAGAAGACATACAGTGACCTCCACCGTGTCTCTTGGCTGCCTGTAACACATCACTTCAAACATTCTGAGGCATGTGAATCACATCAGCACCCACCAACATTTTGGTGTGACAGGCCTGGATTAAAGAATACATCTGTGTCCCTCTACTGTTCACATGTAGCCCTCAGACAGAAGCATCAAGGAACAGCCTAGTTTCTCCCAAAAAGCCACTGAGAACATTCTGGGCTGCCCACAAACTGGCATGTTTGTCTGCAGGGAGATGGGAGATTGTAAGGCTATCAAAATAGAAATGTGCTATAGCATATGCTGCTGCTTTTTGGAAAGGAACCATCTATCTTCCTTGTTCTCAGGGAAGATGAAGAGAGGGAGCAGGCTTAAATCACAGCTAGATATTCAAATCCAAGGTAATAAAGTAAGAAAATACCCCACAGACCAAGTTTAATTCTGCAAAGAAAGCAGCCTGGATAAAAATGTATCATTAATCATCAGCAGTAAGCTAGCCTTGGCATAGGGGTGCAAGCAACACTATTTCCTCCTTCAGTTGGCATAAACACCCTTGTACAAATTGGTTTACTCCAAGGGAGGTAGCTGTTGTGCAATTCCTACCTATGCAGCTGTGATTCTAGAAGCTATTAAACGTTCCATGTAGCCCAAGAAACCTTCTAAACATTCCCTAGGAAGAATATCTGACCACTCTTCACCAGCTGTCCCAGACTGTGTGAGAGAAGGCAGACTGAAAGAAGGAACATGTTTTAAAAATAGTCACAAGTATTCTTAGGAATTGAAGTAGACACAGAAGCAGCATCTCAAGCTACCTGTCTGACAGCTCACCTCTTGGCTCCACCAGCATCTGGTGAAACAATGGTGCAGTTCTTCCACTCTGGAATATTCTCTTTGATCCATTTCAGTACAGCAGGCTCAGCATATAAATTATCAACAGGGATGTCAAAAAAACCCTGCAAGGAAGATAACAGGAACAGATATAGCTGAAAGCCCCATTCCAGAAACAGTTGTAGGAAGCCTTCTGTATCATCAGGCATGCAGTCATCACCTTTCCACAGCTTTCAGCTTTCCTTTTTACTTCCCTTGATGTAAGGGCAGTAGTCTTTGGGATACACAGTATAGTAATGTAAGAAGTCTTCAGAGCCAGAAATAGTTCAGCAGCATAAATAACACTTTATATTTAACACCTCCACAAAATGAAACTAGTTCTGTCCTGGGGGCTGCAGAAAGCCTGCAGCAAACGCACTCATTTCCAGAGCAGCTGGCTGCCTGTTTACAGTCAGTCTTTAAAGCTCATTACCCAAACTGTTCACATCTACAAAACAGGCTTGAGTAATATCTGTCGTTAAAGTAATGCAGCTGGTTCCATAACTTTACAGTGACCCTGCAGACTTCTGCAAATCTTATAGGTCACCAAATGCCAGAAGTTAACCCTGGAGAAAACAGGCAGGAGAGTGAGGGGCAGCTACTCCTGAGGAATGCATCAAGGTACAGGGTAACAGACCCTTCTCACCATCATTGCTTCTGTGCTCAGCAACACAGCAGCTCCAGGAACCAGGCTGAAACCAGCCAGCTGCTGGAAGCACATGTGCACAAATGATCCCATTAAATCCCATCACTGCTGCTGGTGCAAGGTCAGCCCTTTCAGTCACACCAATTCCAAGCCCTGTAGGAAGAGGGGACCCCCTTGGGCTCAGTTATTTCATGCTCTTTCTGAGAGCCTTCTCAGCTGTGCCCCTACAGATTTTTTTCATCTGAGACAGTATTTCTGGGCAAATCATACTGAAGTGTGAATGACTGCACTTCCTAGTGTTAAAACAACAGCCAGCCCACTTACTTCAGCAGGCAGTAGCTACCTTACCCTGTGCAGCAATACAACAGACATCCTTCCCTCTGCCACGCCCCTCTCAGCAGCGCTGAGTTGGTTTCTTGGTCCTAAGCACTTGCTCAAGGTAGAGAAAAACAAAATCAAACTGAGCTTGCAGTCTCTCCTCTCCCTGGAAAGCACTCCTGCCAGCTTTCTTACACAGCCCAAATCAAGACTTCAGTTGCTCTGTGAGATATTTTGTTCATAAGCCAACAAAGCCTATGAATGATTTTCAATTCACTGCCAGCTTGGGAGAGAACCAAGGCCAGCCTGTGTGGGAGGGTGGCACTGAATGAATCCCACAAGTGTGACTGCCCATCTTGCCAGAGGCAGGCTATCAGATCACTGTCCTGGTCAGCTAAACCCACAAATGCAGCTGTGCCAGGACACCTGAGGGCAGAACTAACTGCTCACCTCTCCAAGACAACACACAAAGTATCAGAAACACTGCTCAGAATTTAAAGACACTCTCCATCTCACATTCCTCCAAGGTCTAGTGAAGAACAGAGTCACTGTGTGGCAACAAAGCTGTAGTGATCCTTTACTAGCTCATTTACACAAACTCAGTCTGATGAAGAACAACTGTACTTTCATTTACAGGTTAACCTGTTACCCACCTCCCCCATGCAGTCCCAAATTCCCAAGTCTTGATCACTGCAGTATCTCCAAAAAGCAGATGACTGGAAAGGTTGCAAAGCAGCCAAGAGGCTCCGACTGGAACTAGTTAAGCCCCTTCCTGATTTTTGTTCCTACCTGAATCTGAGATGCATGCAGGTCCATGGTGATGATGTGATCTGCACCTGCCACAGACAGCATGTTTGCAACCAGCTTGGCAGAGATTGGAGCTCGACTCTGGTACATGAGAAAAAAAAGACAGTATAAGACAAGTTCAACTCCTTCATCAAGATGTCAGCCTTCTGCTTCCAGGCAGTGATTCACAAGCAGTTACTAAAAGGAGCACTCATTAACATTGCATCTTCTCATCAGCTAGTGATTAGACTTTAGTGTATTTTCAAGAAGAACTAGATCTTTATGAGAAGATCATTTTGCAGTTCAATGTTCTGAAGTTTAACAAACTGAAGAGAGGTTAGATATTCAGAGGAGGCGACAAAACTTCATTTAAATCCTCTCCAGCTGTCAGGACTTTCAAGGTGTGCCTTTAACTTCCCTGCAGAAACCTTTCCCACATCCCTTACCTTGTCCTTCTTGTCCTGCCGGGCATAAGGGAAGCAGGGGATGACAGCTGTGACTCTGCTGGCTGAGGCAATCTTGCAGGCATTTATCATGATGAGGAGCTCCATCAGATTGTCATTGATTTCCCCACAGCCACTCTGCACAATGTAGACATCCTCCCCACGAACACTCTCGCCTATTTCCACGCTGGAAACATCAGAAGAGAGTTGGAGCCAAACACAAATTAAAGCACAGCCATTACCTGTGCCTGCAGAGCAACCAAGGCCCTGCATCCCCAAGGTCCTGTGGGTGACAGTGCCATATAATCAAGGCTGTTGAACAGGAACACTGCTGTTTATTTGCTCAGTGGCTATTTTACAGCACTCACTCATCAGATTTAATGGTCTAGCCAGTAAGGCTAAAAGCACTCACCTGTACTCTTGATCTCAACACAAGCTGAGCATGTAAACACCCCAGAGCAGGCCTTGTTCCCCTGCAATCACAAGCACAGCCACCTCTAAAAGCAGCAGTGCACAAAGGAGCAAGGACCCTGGCCAGCCACCAGCCAGAGTGGGGTCAAACTGCTACCAGAGCAACACTGCAGCCAATTATCACATTGAGACTCATAACAGCCATTGGGGGCTCCAGCAGAGGAGCACTCCAGCCTTTCACTCTGGAAAGGCTTCTGGGGTTAATTTTCTCCTGGATGCAGTGCACACTAATCCCTGCTGATGAAGGGCCTGAACACAAGCCAAAGGTCCTGTTTGCCAGCAGCAAAATGCCAGCTCCAGTGCATGTATGGAGACACCTACACCAGAAAGAGTGGGAAAGAAACCACTTCAGTTATAGAGCCCCTCAGGGTAGAGCTCTAATTCTAATATTTCCTTCCCTGACCTTTCTGATCTCTTCTTCTAACTTTTTTTGATGACTGTTATCTATTTATATCTTACTGCTCAATATCCATCAGCGAGCTGCTGTCATCTTTACTGCCCCCTGACTTACAGGATGCATCCATCTCTCATGGAGAGCTTCTGTCAATGAGAACTCTGCTGGGGAACTGTCTAATTATCAGCAGTTAGCATCAGTGTCATCTCCACTATTGGGGTGATTTAAGATGTTTATGGTACAAAAAAGTCTATGAATTGCTCTGTTGAAACAATTTTGGGGAAGTACCTGCTGCCAGTTTATTGGGTAAATAAGATGTTTTTTAAGTCTCCAAGTCACATTACCTGCTGACATGGGAACCTGCTGGCCAGCCAGCTAGATAGGTAAGAGCAGGTAATAAAGAACAATGAGAACAGTGCAAGGGCTGTAAATCAAACAGAACTTTTTATAACTCCTCTACAACTCTCTGTACTACCTCTGAGGTTTCACAATCGATATCCATGGTAAGAGAACCATAATACTGTATGTCACATGTACATCCTGGATTTTCGTGGAAAAATTCTGCTTCCAGAAGGAGTGGGTTGGAGCAATCAAGGTTCTTTATATTATACTCTGTGGTGTATACATGGTTAGTGTATTCTCTAAAGCAAGCTTAATGAGCTCTGAACAAGTTTAAACCTCTTTTTTAGCTTTACGTAGGATGGCAGCAAGATTTTTAAAGCATAGCTACATAAAACAAGGCGAACATTAGGTTTCAAAGCTGGAGGGAAACAGTCTGCGTGACTGCAAATGCACCGTGGGATGCACGGAGGTGTGAGCCTCCTCTCTCTCCTTAAGAACTCCAGCAATACTTTCTAAGACTCTGAAGCTCTTCAGCGAAGTTTAAAGGCACCAGCTACACGCTAAACACAAAATTACCAAGCCTCAAGTCATCAGAGTCTAGATTTAAGCATGAAAAAGCCTGATCGGTGTAGGTGTAACTCCGAGATGTGCCGTCCCATCAGCTCGCGGCTTCGGGGTGGAGGGGGTAAGGTCCGGGTGGCGAACTGCACTGCTCTAGCACTGGCCACAGCGGCCAGGTCACACAAACCCTGCAAGCTCAGGAGCCCCGCGCGGCCCCGGGCGCTAAGGGAGCCCCAGAGGGGGCGGTGGAAGCCCCAAAGGCGGCGGCGGGGGGGAGCCCGCGTGGGGCCCGCG
>NW_005054314.1:8194739-8211334 GCF_000277835.1 Geospiza fortis
GCTGACACCGGGTGGCACCGGGCCCGCTGCGGCACCGCCGAGCCCCGCGACAGGGTGCCGGCCCTGCCCTTCAAGGGCTGTGCTGATTTTGGGTCAGGGCTGCAGCCCGCCTGGCGGCTGATTAATTCCTGAGGGGTTTTTATGTTTGTAGTCGGGATTTTGTACCCAATTCCATACCAAATTATATTTTTATATCTATATATATAGATACATAGATAGATACCTATATCTGTATGTATACATCTATCTGTCTTATAAATATATGTACTTAAATATGTAACTAACTTTAGACTAACACCACTATAGACTAACATCAGTCTTCTGTGAATTATTGGTCTGTATGTGGCTGCATTATGCACATTAATTTATCTTTGGCAAAATTAAACATTGTGCTTAAGGGTTTTTAACCTTTAAACCTGGATTGTTAACCTTTAAATCTGGATATAATTGAATCATAGAATATCCTGGGTTATGAGGGAATCACAAAGTCCTGATTCTTGGCCCTGCACAGGACACCCCCAAGAATCCCACCAAAGTGGGATTCTTTTTATAGTGGTTTATTCTTGTTCTAAATTTCTGATCCAGTCTCCAGTTGTTAATAGGCCAACATATTCCTGTCCTTTTTCTAAGACTTAATTATCTCAAATTACCTTTCACTACTTTGAAGGAAATGATGCTCAAATTTTAGCTTGTATACATTATTATAAACCCCTTCAAAATAAAAAGGCCCTGTGTTTCATCACAGAAAATGCAGGAATTAATAATTGCTCACATTTCTGTGTTTCTGTCAGACACACAACAGCAGCAAGTTCAGGGTAATGATGAGACCAAGCCAGGGACTCTGCACTCCCTGTCTGTGCTTGTTATTTCCCCACAAAATGAAGGAGGAAGATTGACACATTTATATAAATGTACAAAAAAATATATAAAAATAAGCCACAGCTTCTTCAGTATTTTCATGCAATTGTGTAGCTCCTACTCATGTTACTTGAATTTCTGAGAGGCAATAAACTTCTGCAGTGAATTTGACATTGATTTGCTTCCAGTCCTTGAGAATTCAACCAGAAGAAACCATCCACAATCAAGGGGAGGTGGGGCTGGCCATGTTTTCTTTATTTTCTTAAACTCCCCTGGCCCCAAATGCTGCTGCCACTATCCCCAAAGACCCATAAATTAATGACTGCAATACCATACTTGGAGGAGGTTTTCCAGAACACTTTGTACAGTGTCATTAAATTTGGAATTCATCTGCATAAAAAATAGATATCGATTCCCATTCTTTGCATTGATGGAACTGGAATATTAATACTGGTAATTTTGATTATTATCTGGTGTAGCTGCAGCAGTTTTGAGACGCTGTGATAGACAAGAAAACCAGGGAATGGGGAAGGCAGAACAGAGCCCTTTGCTTCTAATTTGTTGCTAATCATTGCTCATTTTAGCAAAGAACAGTCATCTTAACAAACGAAATTAATCTTAGCAGTGAAGAAAACTTCACAGGAGGCTGGCTACCCGATGGTTCAAGTGATGGGATTTGAGGCTACCTCCTAAATTTCCAGCAGACACATTTTTGCCCCAAATCCACATCCCTGCAGCCATTCACTGCTGCCTCCAGGCCTTTGATCTGGGGCACACCTTGGTTTTTGAAGTATTTGCTTAAAACTCTTCTTTTAAATTCCATTTAATTGAATACAGAACGAGAGTTTTCTATGCCCAGGCACAGAAAACAGAAACATCTCAGTTTATTTGTGAACCAGGCACTGGGACCCTGAGGCTGAAGGGAGCAGAGGATAAATTTAAACATGCAAATTATGCCTCTCATTGATGAGCCCTGCCTGGGCTTCTCTCCACGGGACTTTGGAAGCAGCTTTCCTATCAGGATCCTCCTGGCATCACAGAGGTGTGATTTGGGGGAGTGAAAAATCTGACAAAAAAACCAAAAGGAATTAAATCCTTAATCCTAAAACCAGGATCTAGCAACCTGTTCTGTGTAAAATCAAAGATTTTTTTTTCCCTTTCTGAGCTGGCAGCCAGGTGTGTTTTCACACCCACCTGCTCCCCTCCTATTTCAGCCTCCACGGAGCCTTTGTAGATTAGCCAGCGCTTTGTTGTGAGGACAAAAGTCCACCTCCACTAACGACTCCCCGAGCTCTTGGAACAGGATAACCTCAGGGATTTGCTTAAGGAGAAGCTCTTAACGCACCAGAGTCTGAGTTAAACAAAGGCAAAACTCGCTCAGGAGGTTCCTCAGCCACAGCTGGTCTAGAGCAGGGTGCTTTGCCATGCAGGGACAAGGAGGAGCAGCTTTGAAGAGTGAGAGGTTTATCTGGTTTCTGAGATTAAAGGAGAGACTCTGCTGGCATCCCTTGAAAACCAAACCAAACTGGCTTGGGAGTCAGGATTTCTGTTAAAGGATGCTCAGGGAAATAATCACAGATCAGGAAAAGAGTGCATTGGAGTGTCTCAGCTCTGGTGTGGATGCCCTTATTCACCTCAAAGCACCTCATTGCAGCTGGTGAGCCTTGTTCTGAAAGCAAAATACAAGAAATTGAATTATTTCCTTTCAATCGAAAGGAGTTTATTTAATTTTCCAGTGGTTTACAGTAGGGACAAGCACAAGCTGGCCTGGAGAAGCAGAAAGGACAAGCTTATAGCCTGAGGTGCTGTGTTCCGTCGAGTTCTGAAAATTGTGAATTAAATTAGCGTCCAACTGAGGAGAACCTGAAAACACACAAACAGCCAAAAAATCTTTACTTACCTGATTCGAAGGAGGTGCAATTAGTCAGAAATACCTTTGTGTGTCACAAGCTGAGAATGAAATCCCCAGGAAGTTTCCAGCAGCACATTAACAGCATCACATTTCATGGCGACGTCAATCAAGACAAGCAGCCCTCGTCCCCCTCTTGGCACTTTCCTGCATACAATTGCCACTCAATTACCACCAGCCACTAATCAAGAGCACATTTTCATGCAAAAATCCCGTGGCTGAGGGTTGTTATTTCTTTCTGTTGCCTTGTGACTTCAGTTCTCACAGCCGGTTCTGTTAATGAATGGCACTTGATGGAAATTACACCGGGCTCTGCCCTCTTGCCTTGGTGGCTGAAAGTAGGAGCTGGGAGAAACTGGAGGTAAAAAAAAAAAAAAAGTAAAGAAAAATAGAGGTAGAGAAAAGGTGGGAGGATGGATAGGAAAGTAGATGAGGAAAAAAAAAAAGCCAAAAAGGTTGGAAGGCTGAAAAGTAGAGGCTAAAAAGGGGAGGGAGGTTGAAAATTGATGCCAAAAAGGGGTGAGAGACTGACATGAGGGCAGGCGGAGAGGAATGGTGCTCATCCTTAGCACTGTAAATATTCCCAGAGTTACACAGGACATCCCTGGACCACAGCCACCAAGGAAAAGCACATGGTTTATCGGGAAAAAGTGAAAATTCTGGGAAAGAAATGGTATTGCCAAGTCTTCACTGGAACCAATACAGACTTAGAGATCATTTTTAAAGGATCCTGACTGGTTCCCTTTGTTCCTGCTCTTTCCACTCAGCGTTTTTACTGTGCCTTTCTAAGGAACCCAGGTAAAAATATGAGGAATGAGCCCTCTTGCCTTGGGAAGAGGTGAATATTCATTAGATTTAGGAGTATTTCCAAGGTGCTTTTTGAAAGACGGATTTAGTAAAGCATTTTAAAGTGTCCTGACCTAGAGCACATCCCCAGCCCTTTCATCTTCTCAACTTTAGAGGGGCAGCACTGGAATTTCTGCCACTTTAGGCATGGTGTGTTTGCTTTTTAACAACTTTAATATTGCAGCTGCAGGAACCCCCCTCTGTCCATTCTGTGAGTAGGGGACAGGTGACAGCCAGGGGTACCATCTCAGCTGGCCTGGGGGGTTCTGCAGCAGCTGCAGTGGGGTGAGGGGTCTGCTCGTGCCCTGACATGGAATTACATAACATGACACAAAACCTCTGGGAAAATTTCCTAATATACACGAAACCAGACAGTTTTTGTGTATATGAGGCATGTTTGGGTGCTGTAAATAGGCTGAGATGACTTTGCTCCCTGGCAGACATCTCCCACGTGCACAGAAGGCCATAGGTGCCCTGGCCAGCCCCACTGTGACTGCCCACGTGAGGAATTTGTTGGGATATTTCACACAGGAATCCAGACACTGTGCTTTAAATGAAGATAAAATTTAGACATTACTCACTTCCATTTGACTGTCAGCTCCCCTGGGCATGATGAAAGCAGCAGTGGGTCCCAGTTATTCAGCTTGCTCTGCTGTTGTATCTGGGGCTCCTGCAAGTCCTGTGTAGTGCTGCCAAGACCTTGGAGAGGGTGGAAATCCTGACAGGAGAATGCGACTGCTCTGCCATGGGGATTAGAGTTCAAAGTGCTCTCAGCCATGGTGCCCGGTTGTTGTCTCCAGCTGACAATGACCAGCAAAGTTCATGGAGACACAAAACCTGTCTTGGGACTGCTGCTTGAGGCCTACTGGTTTTCCAGCCTCTGCCTTTGACACTTTAACCCCTGACAGACAGGTAGGGGGGTTTTACCTCAGCTGGCAAAGCAGCACCACACAGCTGGACAGATAAAGCAAAAGCTGCTCAAGCAAGGAAGGCAAAATAAGGAATTCATCCACTGCCTGCCATGGCAGGCAGGTGCTTCAGGAAGGCAGGGCTCCATCAATTACTTGGGAAGACAAACTCAGAATGTTCCCCTTCCTCCTTCTCCCCCAGCTTTGTGTGCTGAGGGTGATGCCATGAGGTCTGAGGTGTCCCTGGGGTCAGCTGGGATCAGCTGTCCTGGCTGTGCCCCCCAGCTCCTCACTGGTGAGGGTGAGGAGCAGGACAGGCCCTGGCTGTGTGCAACCCCTGCTCAGGGAGAGCTCAAACATCCCTGGGTTATCAGCACAAAACCAAATCCAGCCCCACAGCACCTGCTGTGAGGAAAATTAACTCTAGCCCAGCCAAAACCAACACACTAGGTCCTCTGTTGGTCTGAGCATTAGAGGGACCAGCCTGGCCCAAATTTTGTTCCTTTTCTGTCCGTGGTCACTGACAGAGCCTTGGTGAAAATTCCTTGAGAGTAGACATAGATTAGGGGAGATTAAGGCAGGGAGCAGACTGTGGGGATGCAGGGACATCAGATGGCCAGGAGTGCCTGCTGTGGCTGGGTCCAGGAGCTGGGAAGGTCCTGGAGGAAATCTGCACCAGCAGTGAGGCTACAGCAGAACACTCAGGGGAAGGCAATGTGAGAAGGGCAGGTACTGCTGGTTTGCTCTGAGAAGCTGCTGAAGGGCAGCAAACACAATCTGCCACTCTCAGGCAGATTGCTCTGGTGGGAGGGGATGCAGAAAAATTGGTTTATCACACAGTATTTTAACTTTGACTTCCCGGGGCACAGTGGCTTTGAGGTGAAGAACCGTTGGTGCTAAATGAGAACCAGGCAGTCTGCAGGGAGATGGGCAGTGAAATAGGAACTAGATTTGGAGGGAAAAACCCCACTTTTCTCTGTGCTATGTTACTGAGATGCATTTTTAAAAAATAGCTGTGATTCAGAACCATTAACAGGAACGTTTTACCTGGATCATTTCCTTTGAGAGTATTTACAAATCCCCAACAAGAGCAGGGACCGAACCTAAGATAGGAATACAGCAATGTCATCCTGCAGGGAATGTACCAGTCCAGCTCCTCTGCTCTCAGAGGGACATCTGGCTGCTCCTGGATAACATTTCTGTACAAATAACACCATTCTGATGGTGTGCTTCTTGCCCTCTAGATGGTACCAAGCACCGAGTCTGAAATCGCTGATTTAACTGCCTGCTGTCAATAAAATTTTCAGACTCTGGGGGTTGTTAGAAAACCTCTTGGCTTTTCCATGGTTTTGATCCATATCCAGCTTTATAAATAGGTGGGTTTTGTGCCATTCAGTGTCACTGTTAGTTCAGCATGGGAAAGGGTGTGATGCAGATTAAAATAACGAGCCTGGAGGCACAGAGAGCTCAAGTGCTGTGTGAGTCTCAAGTGCTGCCGCCTTTGCTTTAGACAACACGTTCAACCCCCGTCTAGAGAATGACCCAGTTCCTATAGGGGCTTTTTTTGGGTTGGATCCTTATTAGACTTGGCTTTTATAATTCCTGGAGGCTTTGGGGTGTATAGAGGGAACACACATCAACGCCTTCCTCCCTGATAAACAGAGAGCAGTTCATGGTGCCAGGCAAAAACATGTACATTGGATATCGTCTGTAGCTAGGAAATTGTTTGCCTGGCTCTGAATTCTCCCCAGGTCTGGCATTCTGCTCTGCTGGGCTTTCCCCTGCAGACACACCAGAGCAGTCCCAGAGGGCAGCAGAGCCATCGGGCCACCGATGGCAGGGCCACACTGTCACCTCTTCCCAGGCAGAAAAGATGGGAAAGGCTTGGGTGAAAACACAGACTGGAGCTGGTCAGTGGGTGCTCGCCTTGGCTCACCTGAGAGGGATCAGGCAGGGCTTTGTTAAATCCCCCCTTTCTCCCCAGCTTTAGGGCAGGAGGGTGTCCCAGCACAGCCACACTGCCCAGTGCCAGCACTGAAGGAGTGACTGCTGCTGCCTTCCCCTTCTGGGGGAAAATTAAACCAGAACAGCTATTAGCAAAACAAAAGTGACCTTGGCAAGTCAAACAGTTCATTTCAAACCTGTCTGTGATACCTGCATTTCTATAGCAACAAAAATAGGAGGTTTTGCTTACAAACAGTGTCTTGTACATCTAAGAATAGCCACATTTCCACAAAGTTCTTTAAAAAAGACACAAATTCCAGTTTGGATATTAAGATTAATATATTTAATCTTTCTTGTTTGTAAAACAAGACATAAGTTTGTGTATAGATATAACATATATTTTTTTTATTTATATATAATATATACAGACAATAAAAAAATTTTCCTCTGTATTAGACTGAGAGATTTATGGAGGAATGATATAGGCATAACGGGGAGCTTTGAAGAAACTCAGAGTTTCATACTAGGTAATTCCCAGGGAAAAGGAAAACACCCTGTCAGCCTTCAGCACTAAAACAGGCCTTGCCCACCATGGACTGAAGTCCCAACTGGCTCTTCCACTGGATATTTGCTACATGGTTCTTGAAGTCAGGAGGCTGTCCCCACAGCAGGATGCTCTGTGCCTTGCTGACAGCCACGGGCCAGGGGAGGTTATTGCACTCCGAGGATGCAGTGTTAAAAGCACATTTGTGCATTTCCATAGCTCCTATGGAAGAACGAGACATTTCCAATGTGCATATTTATCAAAAATCATAGAGATGGGAAGCGACTGCTCATCCCCAAGGGCTGGGGCGAGCTGCCTGGCTTGGAGAGCTGCCCTCAGCCCCCTGAGGCCAGGGCTGTGCCCTCCTGCCCGGCCAGAGGGGTGGGACAGGGACAGGCACCGGGATCCCGGCGGGATGTGAGCTGCAGTGGGTGGCAGGGTGAGGGCAATGCCATGTGTGACCTTGCATTTCTCTCCTTGCTCTCTTTTGGAGGGTGGGTGGCTGCAGGGAAACACCAGTTAAGGCTGTCTCAGTGATTATGTCTGTTACTAGACTGGGAGGAGCAGGAGGGGAACCTTGGGGTGGGGAGGAACACAAGTAGGAACCATTTTACCATTCACCTAGGAGTGAAAACAAAAACCCCAAAACAATAAAAACCCCAACTCCAAGTAAATAACCATCTCAGAGAACTAAATAATGCTTCTTATGGCAGTCAGCCTGGTGAAGACAGGAGAAGAGCCCCAACACCCTGGCAAGGAGGACAGCCCCTGCCTGGCTCACAGTCAGAGCTGATCCAGGGCTCCTCTCTGATGGTCACAGTGAAAAGAAATAGGAGAGGGTTTGGGCTGAGCCTTGGGGCATGAACCTGACCTCTGGAGAATGGTGTGGAAGTGGTCTCCCCTCAGCTGCTAGCCCATCTTCTGGCTTGCAGTGGTCAAAGATCAATCAGTCTGGGTTCCTTGCAGGGTCTCTAGCGTGGATTCAGCCATCCAGAAGAGGAACACAGAATTGTTTTGGTTGGAAAAGACCTCTAATATTATTGAGTCCAACCATTCCCCCAGCACTGCCAAGGGCATCACTAAACCATGTCCCCAAATGGCACAACTAAAGGTCTTTTAAACACTTCCAGGGATGGTGACTCCACCACTTCCCTAGGCAGCCTGTTCCAAAACCTGACCACCATCAGTGAAGAAAATTTCTTACATCCAATCTAAACCTCCCCTGGCACAACATGAAGCCCTTTCCTCTCATCCTGTCTCTGGGGGAAGAGACCAATCCCCACCTGGCTGCTCCCTCCTGTCAGGAGTGGTGCAGAGCCAGAAGGTCCCCCTGAGCCTCCTTTTCTCCAGACTGAGCCCCCTCAGCTGCTCCCCATCAGAATTGTGTTCCAGACCCTTCCCCAGCTCCGTTCCCTTCTCTGGACACGCTCCAGCCCCTCAGTGTCTTTCTTGATGTGAGGGGCCCAGAGCTGGACACAGGATTTGAGGAGTGGCCTCAGTAGTGCCCACGCAGGGGACAGTCACTGTCCTGGTCCTGCTGGCCCCACCATGGCTGGGACAGGCCAGGTGCCATTGGCCTCTTGCCCACCTGGGCACACCTGGCTCCTGTTGAGCTGCTGGTGAGCAGCACCCCCAGGGCCTTTCCCACCAGGCCCTTTCCAGCCCCTCTGCCCCAGCCTGGAGCTGCAGGGGGTTGCTGTGACCCAGGACAGGACCTGGCTGACCTCAGCCCATGGAGCCAGCCTGGCCAGATCCTCTGCAGAGCCTTCCTGCCCTGCAGCACAGCACTCCCACCCAGACTGGGGTCATCTGTAACCTGACTGGGGGTGTCCTCAAAAGGTACTGAACAGGACAGGCCCCAGCACTGAGCCCTGGGGAACACCTCTGGTGATGGCCCCAGCTGGATTTAACTCCATTCCCCACCACTCTCTGGGGCCCATCCATCCCTCCATCCATCCATCCATCCATCCATCCATCCATCCATCCATCCATCCATCCATCCATCCATCCATCCATCCATCCATCCATCATGTTTCTCCAGGAGAATGCTGAAGAACACAGTGAAGAACACAGTGTTAGATTTTTTACTAAAATCCACAGTTTTTCCCTCACCCACAGAGAGTCACCCTGTCACAGAAGGAGGCCAGGCTGCTCAAGCAGCACCTGCCTTTCCCCTGTGCTGACTGGGCCTGATCCCCTTGTCCTGTGTGTGCCATGGCATGGCACTCAAGATCATCTGCTCCGTGACCTTCTCGGCACCGAGGTCGGACTCACAGTCCTGTAGTTCTCTGCATTGTTCCCCCTTGCAGGCATTGAGCCCTTGCCTGTGGCACAGGCAGTGCCTGTGCTCAGGACTGGAGCACAGGGGCCTAAGCTGTGAGAGCAGAGCCCAGTAGGGTGCCCCAGCTCTGTGCCAGCATGATGGCAGCCTGCCATAACCTGCTAGGACTGCTTCCCAAGCCCTAGCACAGCAGCAGGGGCTTGCACCTCACAGATCCCTTCTGCTGCTAATTACGTTGTGTTTGTGGGCCAGGAAGATCCTGGAGGCAGAAGAGTTGTTTACGTGGCAAGACACTGGTTTGGCTCCAGAGTGCCCAAGTGAAGCCAGGAGATCTCAGCTCAGCTCCTGATAGCTCACTGGCCCGCCACAAACTGTGACAAAGGTCTGCAGGAGAGAGGCCCAGAACCCCATGGAACCACACTGGCATGGGGATGGGGTGCCTGTACCTCCCGAGTACTGTCACCAACGAGCCAGTGTGGGACAACAAGCAGAGAAGCTGCTTGAGCCCCTGGACCAGCAGATTGCACAGCTTGTGGCAGGGCACAAATTCACCCTTCAAACCCATCACCAACACAACCATGCATTCTGCAGAGATCAAAGAGTGTCTTGGCTACCACAGACCCCGGTCAGCGTGGGTCTGCAGGCACCGCATCCTCACCAGACCTGTGAGATGTGACAGCATGGCCTGGCACACACTGCCTCCTTGGTCTTCACAGCTGGCTTTACTTATTGATCAGCGTCTTCAGGGAGCGTGTCAGGGTGCTCATGACCGTGGCCACCGTGGCTGACTGGCGGGCGAGCTGCTCCACAGTCTGCTGGTGGCTCAGCGTCCTGGCCGTGGACTCCTCGGCAGCCTTCAGGAGGAAGGTGTAGTTCCTCACCACCTCCTCCACCTTGGTCAGCAGCTCTTGGCGCTGGGACTCGGAGCGCACGACGTACACCAGCCTCACAAAGGTCTCGATGAGGCTGCTTAGCACCTGGAAGCTGCTCGTGATGGCCGAGAGCATGTGGGTGGGACTCTTGTCGACGGCGGCCACGCGGCGGCAGGATGCCCGGAACTCCTTGAACTTGAGGGCCAGCTCCTGCTTGTACTCAGCCAGCTGGGAGATGTAGGGCTTGCAGTCCCGCACCTCGGGGCTCAGCACACACTGCCTCAGGATGGTCAGGAGCTCGTTGGTGTCCAGCTGCACCTGCAGAAACCCATTGGGGAAGCTGTAGGCATGGCCTCGAAGGGTGTTGATCTTCGCCAAGCTCCCCTCAAAACTGGAGGTCCTTAAGTCTATCTCCTGGGTCTGGCTCTCATTGGGACTGCTGCAGGCTGTTGCGTCCAGGACCTGAAGAGTCCTGCTCATGACTGGGACCATCTGACTGTCCAGCTTCATTCCTGGGAGTATCTGCATGGGGATGGAATAGGACAGCTCATCCTTCTCGCTCCCATCATCTGCCACATCGCATTTCCTGTAGTAGAAGCAGTAGCGGATGGAGCAGCACTTCTCATCCTCCATGTCTTCATCCCGCAGCTCAGCAGGACTTGGGTACATCTCCTGCTGCACAGAGAACACTGCTGACCCCTTCTGGCTCTTTTTGTCCTGTGCTATCTGGACGTAGGAGGGGTCAGCCACTCCAGAGGCTTCCTGGATTTTGCTCTTCAGAACAGGACAGAGGATGCTGGGCTCAGGCTCTTTCTGGGGGCCTTTCTGCTTGGTTGTGTAGATGTTCTGGTACACATCAGAGGACAGGGATGTCCTTTCAGTCTTATCTATTTCACTGACACTGTAGCGACGCAAGAGCTTCCTGTAGTGGGGCGCACCCATGCACTCCCCCCGGGAGGTGCACGTTGTCAAACAGGACATGCCGTTCTCCGGGTCTGACCGGTTGTCTCGGGACTCCAGACTTGTGGATCGGATCCGTTTGCCTTTGGAAGGGCTGCTCATGCTGGTCAGCCTAATGGCTTCCACCTGCTTCTGGTCATCTGCAGCTTTATCCCTGCCTCGCCTCTCCAGTTCTGGCACCACCAGCTGGTTGGGGGGTGGCCTCATTCCCCTGCAAATCCGCTTGCAGTCGCAGCTGCGCCTTTGCTCCCTGGACATCCCTGGGACTTTCTGCACAGGACTGCTCCTCAGCTGGCAGCTGCAGCGCCCAGGGGCAGGCGGGTGCAGGTACTCCTGTGGTGGGAGGTCACCTTTGCTCTTTGGCTTGAGCAGCTCTTCAAGGAACTCCAGCTCCTGCTGCTTCACCTTCTGCAGCTGGGCCTGCCGCTCGTCCGTCTCCTTCTTCAGCCGCGTGGGAAATGTTGCAGAGAACAGGTTCCTAAGCCTGAAGGGAGCTTTTGGGGCTTTGGGTTTAGCTGGGACATCAGCATCTTGCTGGGTTACCTCCAGGACTTTCTCTACTTTTTTGGAAGGCACAGTGCTAATCTGCAGGCTCTCGGATCTGGGCATCAGCTGGATTGGCCCTTTGGCTTCCTCACTGGTGCTCCTGAAAATGCTACCAGGTGATGGAGAGTGCACATTGCTGCTCTCAGCTTTTAAGATTTTGGCCGAACTTTCCTGTTGTATTTTCTGTCCTTGGTTTGAAGGAGCTGAGTGTTTCTGCAAGACGAGGCTTGTGGCTTCCCCACCTGCCTTCTGACCTGTCTCTCCGCTTGCAGCTTTTCCTGGAGCATCTCTACTGACTTTTTGCTGGTAGCTTTTAGAGGCAAAAGTCTTACTGGACATCATTTCCTCACCTGCTGAGGCGAGGTGGAAAGCTTCAGCCTGACTGCCAGGAGCTTCCTTAGGACTTGGAGAAACTTCACAGTGCTGCTGCGGAGAGACCTGCTGCTGCTGCTGCTGCTGCTGACAGTTGCACAATGTCTCTGCAGTTTGTAGACCTCCTTTAAGTGTCAAAGGCTTGCTGCTGGTACCATTCACGTTCTGGTCTTCTTTTAAGGCTGATACCACTTGGGGAGCTGAGGCTTTTGCATTTGCCACCTGCTGCAGAGCAGCTGAAACCATGGCTGGAGTTACACTGCTCTTCTGATCCAGGAGCAGCTTGGAGCTCGGCTGCACCTCTTTGGGCATCTTCTCTTGTAGATCCTGTGCCTGCTCCCTGCTCGGGGCTGCTGTGGCATGCAGAGATACCTCAAAGGCAGCTTTTGTGTGAGCTGCAGCTTTGCACTCAGAGCTTGGCACGGCAGCCCCCTTGCCCTGCTCACTGAGCTGGGGGCTCAGCCCTGGCTGGGCAGCCGAGGTGCAGCTCTGCTCCCTGGGCTGCTGCTCCTGCTTGCTCTTGCAGTTGCTAAGGCTGGGACTTTGGATGGAGAAGGCTGGCTTCAGTGAGGGCTCCTGGCGGCTCAGGGGGTAGGGGGAGGTGAGAACAGCCTGGGCAGCACAGCTCTGGATTCGGAAAGGCAAGTCCTTCCTGGCCAGAAGGTTTTCTTTGTTGATGTGCTGGGTGAGGAAGTAGGCTGCGTTCTGGTGCTGCTTCATAGCAGAGACCATCTCCGAGACATCGGTCAGCTCCGAGGAGTTCGTCTCGTGGCCAGAGTCCAGGGATGACTCAGGAGTGATGGCAGCCAGGACAATAAGACCTGAGGAGGGACACAAAGAAAACCCCACAACAACCCTCACACCACAGTGCTGTGTGGAGGAGAGGGGAGCTCCTTGTGGCAGGAGGCTCCCAGGAATGCAGGGCACATTGGAGAAACTTCTGTGGCTTCTCACAACTAAGAGTTAAGGTTTGTAAGGGAAATCATTTTGTCAGCATTGAGCTGGCTTGATAGCTCAATTCAGCAAGAGCTTCTGGCCCAGGGAAAGATCTTGAGGAGCTTTCCACTCCTGGTGGAAAGCAGGAGCAGTTGGTGGTAGCAGAGCTATAGGGATGTGTCTGGCACAAGAAGGAAAATTGGGCAACAGGTACTCTGCCACAGTGAGTAGGGCAGCCAAGGTGGGAAGAGGGACAAAGGACTGTGCTGCCAGCAGGCTGGTCCCAGAGTCACCCATCTGGCAGCAGGTTTGCGTTGTGAAGGGCTCACACACTGCAAAATCTGGGTGGGAACCTGCAGAGACCGATGGCCAAAGGTCCCACTGAGAGGGGTCACAGTGGGCAGGAACTCATGCTCACAGTGCTGGCTGGTTAGAGACTCGCCCCAGCATCGTGGCATATGGCAGATCTGGGACAAACCAAGAGACTCCTTCAGCCTCTGTCAGGGACAGGAGTCCCACCTCAGCTTCTCAGAAGTCTTCTGAGCAGCAACTTGACTGCTCCTGCTACAGCCTGCTGCCACAATCTAGTTTTTACTAGAAGCTGCTTCACAGTCACTTATAGGATGGGAGGAGACTAAAGGGAAGGACGTACAGTAGGAAAGAAAGGCTATAGGGAAAAAAGGGAGTCACAGCCACTAAAATACCTGCTGTCTGCTGTGGTGGGGGATGTGGACAATCCTCTGAAGCAGCCAGGGCTTCCAGCGCCTGCAGGGTGGACACCAGGGCATCATCCAGCTCCTGGGCGTGGTCTCGGACGGTCCGTGGCTGCACGCTGTCGATCAGGGTGACCGGGATCTCGTCGTAGAGGATGCCACAGAGATGCCGGCCCTGCTCCTGGCTCTGGGCAGCTGCCCAGGGCTTGGGGTCATCCTCGTCGGAGCTGTTGTCTCGGAAGCCAGGAGGGGGAGCGGCGATGGCGGGGAGCAGGGATGTTGTCTCGTCCTCTTCCTCGTCGTTCCCGGGAGGGGGAAGCGACATCAAGTCCACGGTGGTGTCGCGGGTGCTGCCGGGCTTGCCCGCCGCGCCCGAGGCCAGCCGGCTCCTGATCTTGGCTTGGCAGGACTCGCAGTACAGGTGGGCGCTGTCGCTGCGCAGGTGCGTGTCTATGGTGTGAGCCCTGGCCCTGCTGCCCTGCCTCTCCTGCTCAAGGCCAGCCGGGTCGTACTCCTTGGCTGCCCCGTTGTAGCCTTGGCCAGAGCTTTTGGAAGTGGGGTCAGATTTGGTCCTGGGACGAGTTTCCTCAAAAAAGATCAGGTTTTCATTGATATCCGTGGCGCTCTCCCTCTCCTTCCTCTGCTCTCGCATGTGCAGGTAGCAGAAGCGGATGAGCTCCGAGTCCCTGCTGGCAGCAGCCCCGGCTGCTCCGGGGACAGTGGCAGAGCCACCCACCAGCCCATTCTCTTTCTTTCCCACGTGCCCTGCCGTGGCAGGCCGCTGGAAGTTGTGTGCGTTGATGTAATCTAAACCAAAACCACAACAGGCACGTTAGCAGCAGCACCCGGGGCAGGGGAAAACAGCTGGGGAAGCTCCTGCCCACCCTGGAGCAGCACCCCTGTGCTCTCTGCCCTCCAGGGGGACACCCACGCTCCCTGCAGCACAGCCAGGCCACCTGGCTGTCCTTTGGAAAACCTGCTGGGCCTGCCTGCCAGGAACAGGGTTGGAGAAATGTCCTGCACCACAGGAGGAGCTGGAAGGGACATTTCAAGGCCATCTGGTCCAATGGCAGGGACACCAACTAGATCAGGTTGCTCAGAGCCCCATGTCCAACATTCAAGGAAACCTTGAATATTCCTGTGCCTATACCTCACCACCCTCATGATAAAACCCTTCCTCCTTGTATCTACTCTGAATCTACTCTCAATTTAAAACCACTGCCCCTTGTCCTATAGCTACAAGCCCTATTAAAAAGCCTCCCTGGAGCCTTCTCTTCTCAAGATTAAACCTCCAACTCTCTCACCTAGGAGAGGTGCTCCAGCACTCTGATCATCTTCATGGCCTCCTCTGGACTCGCTCCAACAGCTCCATGTCCTTCTTGTGCTGAGGAGCCCAGAGCTGGAGGCAGCACTGCAGGTGGGGTCTGACCAGAGTGGAGCAGAGGGGCAGAATCCTCTCCCTTGACCTGCTGGTCCTGCTGCTCTTTGGGCAGCCCAGGACACTCTTGGCTTTCTGGGCTGTGAGTGCACATGCCTGGGTCCTGTCCAGCCTCTCAACCTTCTTGTCAGGATAAGCAACAGTTAAAATGTTCCTGGCTGTCACTGTGTCCCTCAAGCATTTCAACTGAATGACTCAGCTTGGTGTCATCTGCAAACTTGCTGAGGGTGCTCTCAATCCACTGTGTCCTTGATGAGGACATGAAACTGTCCTGGTCCCAGGAGAGGTCCCTGAGCTCCATCCCTCTGCTGGGGACAGGGTGGGCACAGCCAGAGGAGGGCTGGCCAGCACAGCTGGCACTGGACACAGGGATGTGGGTGTCATCACTGACAGGGATGTGGGTGCTCATCACTGACCCACCAGTGTGTCCAGAGGGCAGCAGGAGCAGCCCAGCTGCTCCAACAAGGACCTCCAGCCTCAGCCTGCCACCTCACATGTAATATGGCCAAAGGAATTGTTGCCATTTTTGGGTAATGTTGGCCATACCAAGCAGTGTTCCTCAGGAGACCACTAAAAGTGGAGTAATATTGCCTTTTGGGGAGACATCCACTGCAGTTTGGCTGTGTTCCAGTGACAGGAACAGCCCCTTGTCCCTCACTGCCTGTGATCCATGTGCTATTTCTATCAGGCTGACAGCTATTGGATCAGGCTGGCTATAACCGAGCCTGCTGCTCTTGCTGTTAAGCATCTCCCAGTGACAGCCTCCCCTTGTTCCCTTGTGCAGGGAAAGTGCTGAAATACTACTTGAATTTCTGGCCAGAGGTCCATCCCTCAGGAGGGGAATCTGTCTGCATTGCAGGTTGGATTGTGCAGCTGTGCTGAGAGCCAGGGGATGCAGGTTCTGTCTGACCAAGGGGAAATTAAATCAAATAAATCCTAATTAAATTCATTAGCTCGACAAATTGGACAATTTGTCTCCCCAAACACATGTTTGTATTATACTGTTCATCACCTGCAATGCTAAAATCCCAATAAAAACAAAATCTCTTTGCTGCCTGGCCATGGCAGCGCTCAGAAATGACAGCTGGGTGAGGGAGCACAAGGCTGCCAGAGCTGGGGAGGTGTGGGCTCTACAGGGGGAGCAAAGGCTGAGGCACAGGCTTGCTGGCTGCCCATGCCAAGCCAAGGCCTGCTGCTGAATGGGACCAAACCCCAAAAATCCAAAATCCAGCTGCTGCATGCTCAGGAGGGAGGAAGCTGCCTGACAAGGAGCTGAGAGAGCAGCTAAGGGCACAGAGCTGCCTGGCTGATGATGGCTGGTGGTGAGAGTGGGGAGAAGAAGGGACAGGGAGCTGAATCACCTGGGTAGCTCCAGCAGGGCACAGTGGAGGGCAAGGCTGTGGCCTATGGCTCCACAGGGAAATGCAGAGATGGATCTCACTGACAACACTCAGGCAGCGTGTGCATT
>NW_005054314.1:8211344-8220901 GCF_000277835.1 Geospiza fortis
GCTGTGCAGCAGGAGGCTCTAATGGGCCTCAGGGAAGATGGATGTGCTCCTCTTCTAGGTAAAAGCATGGGCCAAGGCTTGATTTTTACATTTAAGATTCTGGCACAGTCTGCCTGCAGCCTGGGAAGTCTGGGCTAACTTAATTCATCCCGGTGGGGCTCTCTCCTGCAAGGATGTGCTAATGATCAGCATCCCTGCTCCCTGTGATCCACCCAGCTCTGACAGCTCAGCCTGCAGCCCTGAGGAGAGCAGGATGTGAGCAGACTGTTTGCCCAGCACACCCTGAATCCACTCCTCCTGAAGGGTGACTGGGCTGAGTGCCCTGGGTCTGCAAGGGACCTGCTCCACTCCACGGGTCACAGAGGTTTTCAGTGCACCCAGGAGGATGGACCAGGCCACCCTGAGAGGGCTGGCACAGACCCACTGCTGCCCTGCCCACTCTGTGACTCCTCTCACACTCACTCCCACCCCTGCAGGGTCACTGAGATTGGTTACTTGAGACTGACAAGAGCAGGGCAAGATCTACAACTCTTTTTGCTAGAGGTTTGGATGAAGACCCTGAAGCAAAACCTCAGGAAAAAGATTCTGGCTGTTGTCACAGTAGCTAGAATGAGGGAAAACAGCACTTGCACGTGCTGAGACATCCCCAGAGAGGCCAGGAACTGTGGGTGCTGCCAGCCCCCTGCCAAGCCCTTGGGTGTGGGACGCTGTCCCCTTCTCTGACTCCCCACAGCCACGTGTCCCTGTGTCCCTGTGTCACACAAGCCAGGGAAGGATGGCAGCTAAACTAGCTCAGTTGTTAACACCCTCTGCTCACAGCAAAATGTGATTAAAGACATTTCCACAGGGCAACCAGGGCAGAGCACAGTGACAGCTGTCAGTCAGGGGCACAGAGGAAGAGAGGAGAGGAAACTGCTTGTACTTACACCAGAATCACCTGCCAGGCCCGTCCTGGATTCACTGAGGCTGCTGCAGATGCTTTCCTGATCCCTCTTGTGAGTGTGTCCTCCCACAGGTGCCAAATCCATGCCTGGGTGCCTTCCTCAAAGGCACCGAGGGCTTTCCCAAGGGCCCTCTGCACTCCTCCCACCTCCCCAAGCCAGGCCCATCTTGGGAAGGGAATTTTGACACTGGCAGCTAAACTGAGCACTTGTCACAGCCCTCTGGAGCTGCAGTGTCACTTGGGGGGTCTGGGAGTGACCTTGGGTTGGTATTTTGCCTATTTCTAGTCACTAAACCCATATTTTATAGTTCCTATACAGAATATATTGGATGTGAGCAGCAGCATGTGGTTCATGGTTGGCTCTTGTTTGAAATCACTCTTGAGAACCATTGCTCTTTTTGGAGGGTGACTCACACCTGCAATCCATCCTTAAGGGACAGCATTGGTGCCTGCTGGGACAGAAGCTCCTGCTGTGTCCAGACCAGCCTTCTGCTCCCTGAAAAGCTGGGACAGCCAAGCTGCCTTCCTGATTTGAGAGATGAGCAGAGCAGCCACACTCACAGGGCTGCCCCTGAGGCTCAGAGCCCCAGGCTGGGGGCAGCAGTGTCAGAGGCGCCAGGAATGCAGCCCCTGAGCTCACACACTCAGCTGGGAGCAGGATGCCAGCCAGGGAATGCACAGGCTGCTCTGTGAGCCCCAGCTTGTGGCTGGCAGCCTTACAGGTCTCCTCAAACAGCACCTCCTGGAGCTGCTCCAGCAGCTGCCAGCACAGCTCACGGGGAGTGTTTAGGGCCTGAGCTGACACCACAAGCCATTGTGGCTGACCCAAAACGAGCACCTGTCTCCCTGCTCCTTGCTTTCTGGTTAAAGAGGGAGCCTGCTGGTTCTGCAGTGGATGGGAGCAGAGGAGGTGTCAGGGAAAGCCTTTCCCTCCCTGACGCTGCAGGGGAGGCCAGGAGGCTGGGCAAGGGGCTGGCACAGAAAGCAGAGGCTGAAACGTACCTGCCTTGATAATCTGAGGTGGGGGTGGCTGGCTGGGGGCCCTGGACAGGATCATCTTCTTGGAGTCCACCAGGAGCCGGCAGTAGCCCGCGATGAGGCAGGCGAAGTTGGTGGCTTCAGGCCACTCCATCAGCAACACCAGGGGCTGCAAGGCAAGAGGGACAAAGGGAGTGAGGGCCCCTGGCTCAGCTGATGGGCACCAGAGCTGCACAGGGCTCTGCTGGGCCCTGCCCTGGTGGAACTGGTGAGCTGCTGCTGCTCCCAGCCCTGCCAGGTGAAACCAGCCAGCTGCACAGCCTGGCTCCAGCTCACCCAGCTGAGCACAGGAGAGTGCCTGGCTGCAGCTGTGATTCCTGCTTGCTGAGGGACCCACAACAATGTCCTTCTGATCCTGTGTCTCCATGTCAGTGCTCTGAGCCCACCTGTTTAACCATCAGGGCCTCTGGAGGAGCACAGGGAGCTTGGGAGTCTCCAGAGGTGCCAGAACCCCTCTTTCATTGCAGGCACCGTGTCTCCCTGCCATAAATTAAAATATCTGCTTCCAGCAAGATGCCAAAAGGGCCAAACCCCATTACAGGTTCCCCCAGCTACCACTCTGAGACTGTGGATCTTATTTAAACCTAACCCTTTGGAAAATTAAATTTGTGCTTAGGAGCAGATGGTGCCTTCCCTTTTAGGAGAGCATTTATTTGCATGCTAAAAAAGATCTTTGCTTTAAAGAGAAATAAAACTCAGACATGATCAGTGTGACACATATAACCTCACAGCACAATCTAGCAGCAGACAGTGTGACTCCCAGTTCCCAGATTGTCCCAAGGAGAAGATCAGCTTGCCAGGAAAGCTGTTGGGGTGGCATTCACTGTTACCACCCAGTGAGGTCCTGTGCACTGCTGGGAGCAAGCTGGGCAGAGCAGCCCCTGTCAGCACAGCTCACTTGGGAGGTCCTTGTTCCCTCTGAGCCCCCAGCACTGCTCAGGACAGACCCATGAGATGGAAAAAATCGACAAGTGCCTTCAACAGTTATGGCAAATGCAGCTGCTGCCCTCACCTTGCACAAAGCACCTCCAGGTACTGGGGATATCTGAGCCAGCTGGGGATGCTGAACTGCTGCTCTCTCAGGCTGCCTGTCCTGCCACACTCAGCCTCTTGCACACTGAGAGCCCTCCAGGACTCAGAACTACTCATTTACCACACTCAGGGAACACCAAGGCTGTTTTACAAAACGCTTGAGCCTACACAGTGTGAAAAGCATTTAAGCTATTTTGGTTTTCTTGTTTTATAACCACAAGAGGTTCCTGGTACCCACTGGCCAGTTTTGTGCTCTGCTTAATATTTCCTTCTGTGAGCCACCAAGCCCATTCTGGCACAGCAAGGCCTACCTCAGGCCAGTGTCATGCTCTGGACCATAAAGTGCAACAAACTTGGGTGTGAAGCCATCAACATGAGATCCCCAAGCCATGCCAGCCCCTGGCAGATTTCTCCCAGGGCCAGGGTGAAGAAGTTCCCTCTTTGGCTGCTGTGCAGGAAGATAAGAGGAAAGAAATAACTTGATGTGGAAGAGAAGCAGCCTGACAAGTGAATGTGCTCTGCTGAGAGGCTCTGCCCCTGCCTGCTTGACAAGGCTCTTTCTGAATCTTGGAAAATAAACCTGAGCTGACACAGATCAAAGGGGAAGTACCAAACCTGAGAGAGAGGAGTGAAGAGGTTCTCAACATAGCTCAGAGGAGGCAGGCAGGCATGCAGTGGTGGGGGGTGACACCTCTTAGCCCAGCTCCAGTCTTGACATAAGTGGTGAAAGGAAACCATGTGTTCTGTGTATGAAGCATTTTTTTATCCTTAAAACAAGTGGCTTCTCAGTAGGGCTAAGCCCTCCTGGATTTTTCAGGCCATCTGTTGAATGAGGACATATTTGTGCATTTCTCCTGCTCTGCTCTGCAGGATTTGGAGTGCCAGCAGCAAGGGAGGGAGCAAATCCCAGTGGGAGGGAGGCAGTGGCTGATGAACACCCACTGCTGGGAGATTAAACCAAGAGGCCAAGGTGGGCTGAGAGGCCCCCTCCAAAAGGAGAACCAGGCCACAGTTTCCACCATGTGTGAATCCCACCAGGGCAGAGTGGCACAGGACTGTGAACCTTCACTGCCTGCCTGTCAGTGCTCACCCTGCAGCCCCAGGGCAGCCCCAGCTGGTGACCAGCATCTCCAGGACCCATTTCCATCTTTCCCAGCTGGTGACCAGCATCTCCAGGACCCATTTCCATCTTTCCATATTTCCCAGCTGGTGACCAGCATCTCCAGGACCCATTTCCATCTTTCCATCTTTGCTCAGCTGCCTCTGCCTCAGGATGCTCCCATCCATCCAGAGATGGGACTGCAGGTTCTTGCTGGCAGGACACAGCCCCTGGATCAGTCCTCCTGAAGGGTGACAGGACTGAGATACAACAACCCTGACTGATGTTTCTTGATTACAAATGAAACACAAGGGTGCTGTCAGCTCCCTATCAGGTCTCCAAGCAAGTCCAGCCTCCAGAATGGCTTCCAGCAATAAATGCATGGCATGCAGGGGTTAACTGTGGCACTCTGCTCTGAAAAGGAGGCATCTTAAACCTGGTTAATGTTACAGTTTAGAAAAGATTACTCTGATATACTGACAGGGAAGCTCTGTGAGGGTTCTTCAATTGTCAAGCATTTAAATATTGTTATTGGGGATTAAATCACTTCAGGTGCAGCTTGGAGCCATCCACCTGTGCTGTGGATGTGTCATCTCCCCATGGCCTGGAAGCCCAAAGTGACTGGGTGCTGTCCTGGTTTTTTTTCCTAAGCCTTCTGATGTTTACATTCTTGTAATGAACTTCCTCACACACTTTCTGTAAATAACTTATTGTTTTGCATTCCTTTATGGAGGAGGAGAAATTTGATGGACTGTTGGTTTGTCCAGTGTCATTGGAGAGGTGGCACTGTCACCCGCCAATCCACTGTCACTTTTGGAAATCTATAAATGTTGGAGTCAGAATAAAACTTTACCTCTTTTTTACCTTGGAGAGTCCAGTGTCATGTCATTTTATTTTGTGTCCTAGAATGACACCTGGGTCTGTGTCCTGCTCATGGGTTAGGAGCTTTTACAAAGCCACTGATGGTGAGCAAAGCTGCTGCAGTCAGGCTGTGCATCCCCCCTGGCCCTGCTGGCTCCTCTGCTGCTCACTGACAGAGTTCTGGCACAGGATCTGAGCCCTTCCCACACGGGGTTACAAGACTGACTCACTCCCACTCTATTAAGTAGTTTTGCTGAGATTGCAACAGCTCAGCTGCTTTGGGATGTCCACCCTGCTGCCACATCCTCCTGAGAGTGGCCAGCAGATCTGGAACTGATTTATGGGGTCAAGAGGCAAAGAGACATGATTGCAGCAGCCCTGTTCCCTTGGGACATGATTCCACAAGGAGGAGGTGCCAGGGCTGGCAGCTGTTAATAATGGAGGTGTTATTTTTAGGCATTGGCACCCTTGGCCACCCTGCTCCTTGTGGGCAAAGCAAACGTAATCATTTGGACACAGCCAGGCACGGTGAGCTGAGCAAATATTGACTTTGTGAGCAGGTGCACCAGGCACTTCCAGCTCAGGGTGCTGAAGGTTTTATATGGGAAATTCAGGGGAGCTTTGTGGGGAGCTGCTCTGAGTAAGAACAACCCTGAAGAACTGCAGTCTGTGCTTTGGGTTTCCTTGGCTTCTTGAAAATGGGATTCACCTCCTTTCCCTCAGAAACATCCTGCAAGAGGCAGTGAGGGCTCCTGCCTGAGGTCAGGACTGGCCTGGTGCCCACAGGGCTGGGGTTTATTGTGTTTATTATCCCTGTTTATCTCCCTGCAGTTTTCTCAACTCGCTGCTCAATCTCAACCAAACCCAACAAAAAGGCAGCAACCTGGAAGAGCATGTATCTTCCTAAGCTTCCTAAACCCAGGGGTGCAGCAGGGCAGAGACTTGTGAGAGCAGCTGGAAGGCAGGGATGGATGCAGCAGGGGCAAGAGCAGTGCTGTTCCCCTGAGCCCTGCTCAGCAGCACCATGGCCACACGATGCAGAGCCCTCTGTCCCAGCTGCTGATCAGGAGATGCTGTTGATCACTGATGGGGAACAGCTTATTGTTCCAGATTGCAAGGCAGGATGTTTTCTATTACCATCTGTATGGGAGTTGTCTTTTGTCAAGTGGGCAGTTTGCCTTATCTAGGAGCCAAGCATTCCTACCTGGATATAATCTGGAGATTCTGGAACACCAGCACGGCTTCTGCACTGGATTCCCAGAGGAACAGCAGCTGCCTCTTCCCCTGGATCTCCAGAGGCAGAGACTGCACCTTTCTCCAGGATCCCTGCTCCAGCAGAACCACCCCTGACACTGCAGGAGGGCTGAGCCACAATTCCAATGGCACTGCTGCCAACACCCTGACCCACAGGGTGTCAGGTTGGGTTCTGACTCTGGCAGTGTTGTTCTAGTTATTTGCATTGTTTATTTTATCCTTTTATTTTCTTCCCTAATAAAGAACTGTTATTCCTGCTCCCATAATTTTTGTTGCCTGAGAGCCCCTTAATTTAAAATTTATAGCAATTTGGAGGGAGGGGGGTTCATTTTCTCCATTTCAGGGCAGGCTCCTGCCTTCCTTAGCTGGCACCTGTCTTTCCAAACCAAGACACTTATCAACCTGGAAAACCCCTGGCTGTCCTCCCACCAGGCTCCTCTGGCCTGCCTCATGCCCACCAGCCCATCCTCTTCCTCATTCTCACGGGCACATTCTTGCTGCTCCAGCTCCTCAGCAGCCCCCAGGGCTCTGCAAAGCAGAAATGCCTGTCTGTGTTTTGTCAGCACAGCAGCACCTTTAGGATGAAAACTCCAAGTTTTACTGGGATAACCCTACTGCTCTATAAAATGGCCAAACATCACATTCCCAGGTAAAGGTTCATCTCTGACCTCTAATGTGCCAACATGTAAAGTAGCAAATTTTCACAAGGATGCTCTTCCTACATCTAAATGTGTAACACCAGCCTGAAATTACTGATGGTTTGATCTTTCATGCATAATGGTTTCCTAGATTTTTTAGACCTCATGAGGAAAGGACACCTTTTCATTCAAAGTTTCCTGCTTGACAACCAGTCTCTCTGTGAAGTAAAACAAAATATGTTTATACTGGATAGAAGAAATTACTTTTGCATTAGCTTATAATTGATAAAGTGATTTTTCTATAATGCTCTGCTTTTAAATAAGATCTCAGTGTCCTTCTGGAGGGTATTTTCTTGCTCAAAGGTCTGTAGGAAATTTTCTGGCCAGGGTTATGCTAGATGATTTTAACAGTCCTTACTGAAATTAATTTATGACCCAATCTATTCATACTATAACCTCTAAGATGATATGCATTTCCTTTTAATCTCCCCCCTTTATCATGTACTTTGGGTCCTACCCTGCTTCCTTTAATGCAGTGCAGCAGAAAGATGGGAGATGAATTTACATAATTTATGTTCCTTGGTTTACTTGAGGTGCACTGCCAAGTTTTTATTTAATAATACAGGCACCTGGGCCTAACGAGGCAGCAGTCAATTTTTCACTTCTGCTTTGACCTTTCCTTCTCTCCCCTGCAGCATTATTAACTCAGGTCTGTCAATGCCAGGCTGCTTGTGACTAGGACCACTATTTCCCACTTGTTGATCAATAAGGCCACTGCCTTGGTTAGACCTGCAGCTTTCTCCTTCCTTAGAGGGCTGCATTTTTTGGTTGGGTTTGGGGCCTTTTTTTTTTGTTTGTTTTTTTAAATGAACAAATAAAATTTGGCTTTGCAGGCTTGGAAACTCATCCTCTCCACCTGTTGCCTGCCTCTCCTGTTTCTGGCTGGCTCCTCTCCTGGCTGCCTGCAGGCAGTGCTCTGGGTGCTGCTGGAGCTGGGAAGTGCTGAGTTTTGCATCCCAGTGCTTTGCTTTACATCCCATTCCTCTGCTTTACATCCCATTCCCTTGCTTTATATTCCATTCCTCTGCTTTACATCCCACTGCAAGCAGGGATCTGTGTCTGCCCCTCCCACCCAGGTACCGAGCCAAAGGAAATCTCAATCCCTCCCTCCCATGAGATGATGATGGTGTTTCAGAATGGTTTCATGCAAAATTCAGTGTAAGGAATGAGAGCTGCAGGCCCATTGTCTCTCCAAAGCCTCGCTCTTCCTGCAGGAGGAATCCCAGGGGCTTCAGTCCGTGCTTGCAGGAGCAGGAGGAACGTCAGCCTGGCCTGCCCTGGTGACTTTGCTGTGGCTCCCCACTGTTTTCACACTGGGGGCTGGCAAATGCACATCAGGCACTGGGCTCAGCAGCACAGCCCATCCCTGCTGTGATCAGCCCAGCGAGCACAGCCAGGCTTGGGGCTGCCTCAGAGGGCTCATCATCCATCACCTGTGAGAGGAAGGGGCTCCTTGGCTCCTTCCAGGAGGAGAGGAGAGGGCTGAACCCAGCTGTGCATGGTGCCCTGTTTTCCATGGCAGGCTGGAAGCACACCCTGGGACACCAACACCAGTACCCACATTCCAGGCACAGCAGCAGCAGCAGCCAGGGACCTTTCTGAACTAATTTTTCCTTTGGTTTCCTCTCTCAAGTCTTGATCTCAGCTTAAGCACCAGGCTGGCTGCAGGCCCTGCTGGGAGACCAAAGTCAATTACCCCAATGCCTTTGATTGAATTGTGCCTGGCCAGCAGCCAGTGCCACAGGCTCCTGCCCCAGAGCCCAGCACAGGGACAGGCACAGCCTGGGCCAGCTCCTCTGCAGAGCTTGCCCAGGCTCAGGTGATCCAGCTGTCCCCCAAGCACCTCCTGTCATTCACACTCAGAGTGCTTCAGCAGCCTTCTTCCCAATGTCAGGACTGTTAATAACAAAAAGCCCAGCAGTGTGCAGCTGTGTAAATCAGAGAGGAGAAATGCTCCATTGGAAAAGCCATTTCAGAAAGAACAAACCCTCTGCTCCTGTGGGAGCTGTGGAGCTGCACAGCCAGGGGAGCCTGGAGCTGAGCAGCTCTCCCCACAGCTCCTGGAGCCTGCACTGGGGAGCAACCACCTCCTGTGCCCCTCCAGGCTGCCAGGCTTGCCCAGGTGCCAGGCAGGAGATGCTGGCATTGTCCTTCCTGGCGGGTACAGGAGGAATTTGCAGTGCTGCACCAGGGAGGTGCATGCCTGCAGTTCCATTCTGAGCTGCCTCAGAAGCACTGGCCACTCTCAAATGCTGGTCCCAGCACGAGGGGGAAGCCCCTGGGAGATGCAGAACCCCCTAACCTGGCAAGATGCACTTAATAAAGACGATGTAAAATGCATAAAGATCACAGGAGACACCTTGTGCCACCTCCCTGCCCCCAGCACTGAGCTCCAGCATCAGTGCCCAAACATGAGGAGGAACAGAGAAGCAACAGCCCCAGCAGAAAGGAGGCTTTGTCAGGTGAGAATGACCACTGGAACCTGCCAAATGACCACTGGAACCTGCCAAATAACCACTGGAACCTGCCAAATGACCACCTGCACCACTGCAGTGCAGCTGGGCATGTGCAGTCCTGCCCCCAGCTGCAGGCTGGGAACTTTCTCAGCATTCCCAAAGAGCACTGCTCACTC
>NW_005054314.1:8220911-8241727 GCF_000277835.1 Geospiza fortis
TTGAGACAAAACCTGTTCCTGTCCTCCCTGCAGCTCTCACAGACCTTGCAGGGAACAAAAATCCTTGGAACCAGCAGGAGAAGCCTGGAGGTTTTTGTTTTTCTGTCCCGAGGTTGTGTGGCTCCTCTCTGAGGGCTTCTGTCAGCATCTGCCCCCCTCTTGCCACAGTGGCAAAAAGCTAAAGAAGGCAAAGCAGAGGTCCCAGCCCTGGGTTTGTATCCCTGGGCTGTTCTAAACAGAAATTGAAGCCCAGGATGGAAAAGCTCCAAAACAAACCAATTAACTACACCTAGTGAATAATTCATAAGACAAACAGTATTTCTTTTCCGCTCGAAATAAATGCAAATGGTTTATGATCTCCTCAAGCCTGTTTGTTACCTGAAAATCTCCCCCAGCTCCTTCCTGGCAGGTGAGTCTGGGCTGTGGGTGCAGCTCAGCAGCAGGTAGGGATGTCTGGACTGTGCTGGCTGGTTTGGTCAGGGTGTTCAGACCCCCCAGCTGAGGGCTGCTCCACGACCTGACCCCTTTTTTAAGCCATTTTAGCTACACTTAGAAATTCAAGATGGTCTTTCTGCACAAAACCCTAAAGCATCATTGACCATCTGTGTTTCCACAGTAACTCAGTGAGCACCTCCTACAGATTCAGGCTGGGAGCTGCCCCAGCACCAGCATCCCCTGACAGCAGGGTGAATACCCAGGGGGACATCCCCTCCTACACTGGAGCTCTGACAGGCTCCCAGGGGTGACATGGATTTGACAGGTCCCCAGAGCAGCCAGGACACCGCTTGGAGCCCTCTAATGGTTTGCAACTCACAGCAGAAACTGATTGATTTGCGACCTGGGGCTTTAGCCAGTGACACGTTCAGTGCAATAGAATAATTGCAGAGAGCAGATTAGCACTGTGAGGTAATGATCTTTTTGCCTGCTTTTCTTAGCCTGCCTCATCCATCGCTGTCCTGCGTGGGATTAGCATATGCCTGGTTTTGGAGCAAACATTCTGCTTTAAAACCCAGCCCTTCAGATAATGGCTAAATGAAGACAGATAACAGCAGCCTCTGCCCTGGCACGGTGCTGTTGAGCCTGCTGAGATCCATAAATGGGGTTTTTGCTCCATTCCAGGCAGGCAGAGGGGCTTTTGGTGGCCAGAGGCAGCTGCCTGGAATTTCTCCTAGAGATAAAGGCATCGTGCATGCTCGCAGGAAGGTGTGAGCTGCTTACCCCAGCGAGCTGGCTTTTCTCCAGCCTCTGGGGGGCTGGATAGCAGGGTCACAGGGGAAAGTCTGCTCCTGCAGCAGGAAAGGGCTGGTGGAGGCACAGAGTGGATTTCTGCAGCGGGGAATGGCTGTGGGGAGCAGCGCTGCAGGATCCGTGGACAAGTGCGTGGGAATTGCCACCTAATTTAGAGCAGATGGGTGCCAGCACCACCCAAGCCTCCAGAGCATCTGTCCCTCCTGTGGCCAGCCTGTGCTGGGGGGGACAGTGCTCTCCTCCACACCAGGGAGGGGACAGAGTGCCATGGAGCTGGGTGACAATGGGACAGCCGTGCTCAGAGCACTCAGTGAGCCACAGGAACAGGGGCATGAGCAGCCTGTTATTAATGCATTAATGGGGTGGTTTTATACACAAATCCTCCACTATTAATGCATTAATGGGGTGATTTTATACACAAAAATCCCCCATTATTAATGCATTAATGGGGTAGTTTTATACACACAAACCCCCCATTATTAATGCATTGGTTGTATACACACAACCCCCCCATTATTAATGCATTAATGGGGTAGTTTTATACACAAACCCCCCATTATTAATGCATTAATGGGGTAGTTTTATACACAAACCCCCCATTATTAATGCATTAATGGGGTGGTTTTATACACACAAACCCCCCATTATTAATGCATTAATGGGGTGGTTTTATACACACAAACCCTCCATTATTAATGCATTAATGGGGTGATTTTATACACACAAATCCAAGGGGTGTGGGCAGCAGGAGGAACCAGCAGGGCTGCTCGTGGTACAGCCCATATCCCCTGGTTATTCCTGCTCTGTAAGGAGAAAATGGATGGATTCCTGCACAGCCCAGGCAGCTGGAGGGCTTTGAGCAGGGGAGGGTGGGCACTTTGAAGGGTTGGGACAGGCACAGCAGGACACCCAGGCTTGAACTGCACAACAACTGACCTCGGTGGGATGCAGAAGAAGGAATGTTAAAAATGTTACAGTTGACCAAATAGCCACTGGATTAGGAATTCAAAGAAAGGGCTTTGTGGATGAGGCTGTGGAGGGGATGAGGATTAGCACAGCTCTGGCAGAGGCTCCTGGGGTGTTAGTGCAGGTGAGCAGAGCTGCTGGAGCAGGCACAGTGGCAGCAGGAAAACAGACTTGGAGGAATTAATGAGCTGGGTGGGAGAGAGTGCTAAAATCCACCAGGACAGGAGGCAGCAGGAGAACCCTAAACAAATCCACCATGATTACAGCTGTGAGACTGCGACTGAAGCAGTGCAAAGAGGCTGCAGACAGGGCTGAGGCTTGGAGACCTTGCAGGAGATGAAACACAGACAGCTGGCAAAACAGCTCAGCTTCATCAGTCTTGGGGGGAAAAAGGGATGAATGCAGGGGCAGGAAAGCTGACCCACAGCCAAAGGCTCAGAGGGTTTGTGCAGCACCTCCCTGCCCCACAGGGCCCCGCTGTGCCAGACTCTCTGCCAAGTACTGCTGACTGATTAACTGCAAACTCAATCCTAACTCTGCCCTCTTGAATTCAAGGTGGGAGGAGAGGAGAAGGCTTGGCATTTATCAGTGAGATCTCTGCCTCTCAGCTGTCCTTCCCCAGGGGGCAGGGACACCGAGGATGCCCTGGGGACACACACAGCTATGTGCCTTTGAGTCTGCCAGGGCCCTGTCCCAGCTTGTTGGAAACCTCAGCAAAGGCCAAGGGAAGATCTCCTTAGCATCTTGTGGCTCCTGTACCAGGGCCCAAAGAAGGAAATAAAGATCTTACTGTGCTGCTGACACTTTTCCTGGAGGGTTTGGGACCCTTGAGGGGTGAGGAGGGGTGGCAGGGGCTGAGCACAGGGATTGCCCATCAGAACCAGCAGTGCACTACACAACCACAGCAGGAGATGGGGGATAACAACACACAGGGCTCAGGCTGTGCCAAGGAGTGCCCTGGGGGCTGAAGGGGGATAACAGGGGCAGCTGGCAGGGTACCCAGGGGGTGGCTGCTGGGCCAGGGACACACAGCCATCTGTGCTCACCCTGAGCCTGACACCTCCTTCCCATCATTTCCACTTCATCCAGAATCCTCCCTGGCTTGACAACTTCCACAAGTGCTACTAATGCATAAAACCTCCCAGTCCCCTGCAGTAGCTGCAGCCAGCCCAGCTATGGCCACGCAATGCTCCTCTCCAGCCCTGAGCACAGGGGAGGTGCTGTCCTGCTACCTGCCTGGCCTGTGCCACCCCATCTGCCCCAAGGACCCTGCTTGAACCATTAGGGAGGTGTTTGGGTCATGGCCAGAAGGGCACCATGCCTGCCCTGTGACCCTCAGCAGCCATTCCTGTGTGGCACAAGCAGTCAGAGCAGCAGGGGAGATGCTGCAGGCCCTGCTGTGAAGGGGTTTTGGTCTCTAGGGCTCCCCAAGCAGATTGTCCAGCACACAGCTGTGATGTGAATCCCCTCGCAGGCTGGCCCCAAAGCCCCAGCCTCATCCCCACGGCAGCCATGCCTACCTTGGCATCCAGGATGCTGGTCTCCACCCGGGCCACGCCCTGGTTCTCCCTGAACAGCTGGATCTTGCTGACCTTGCTGAACTCGGACAGCACCGTGGTGAGGTTGGTTTTCAGGTCAATGACGTGGCTGATGCCGTGCCGGGGTCCCACCAGCAGGGTGGTGGCTGGCTGCTCCTCATCCTGCTGCCACACGGGGGGGGAGAGACAGACAGACAGACAGGCAGGGTGAACAGACACAGCCAGCGTGGCACAGCCTGCACATGGCTCTCCCCATGGAGCCCAGCCTCAATGCTGGCAGCCTGCTCAGGCCCAGGATGGCTTTGGTAGAGCAGTAGGTGAGGCTGGTGCCACCAACCTGCCTCCCTGAGCCCCCTGGCAGGGCTGGGAGTGCTGTGCAGGATGCCAAGGCTGTTTAAAAGTAAAGCTCTGAAGTGAGTGTCCACATGAAATATTCAGGCTCACTGGTGTCACTGCACTAAAGGAAGTGTGTTACAAATCTGTCTGATCTCACACTGCCTCTGAGAGAAGGAAGCAAAGCAGGGAGTGAATGGATTTCAGAAAAAAAGAAAGACCAAAGCTGGACTGGAAATAGGGATGTTTCTTGCTCTGGTCTAAAGGATGCTTCAAGCCAGGTGTGGAGGGGAAGAGGAGCTGGGCAGACCCTTGCAGAAGATAATAATGGAATACTTTTCACCACTTCAACACAGTTCAGCTCACAGGCTGGCCCAGAGGCATTGCTTTGGTGTCAGAGATAAAATAAATGCTGTCTACTCAGTGTCAGGGGCAGGCTCTGAGTGCTCTGCCACGGCACCAAGCAGACACCATGAAGCTGTGCCTGCACTGAATTCCTGCAGGCAGCCCTTCGAGCTGTGAGGGAGAGACAGAGCAGACCAAAGGCTGCCAGAGATGGAACCCAGCAGGCAAAGCACGGGAAGGCAGGGAAGTGCTGAGACCACGAGTAGGGGTAAAGGGAGGGATGGCAGAGAGGTGACACCTACATGGGGATCTCTGGGTGGGAGTGGAGTGAGAGGGATGAGGGGTGAGCCAGGTCCTGTTTGTGCTGGTGGCTTTCCCCCTGCTGAGGTGCTTTGGTGAGCAGGGGAGATGAAGGATCACTGTGGCAGGGATCAGGCTGCAGCACCTGGGCAAGCAGGGACCACAGTGGCCTTGGCCAGGAGCTGCCCTCCTCCAGGATGGATGGCAGGATGTGCCAGGGCACATCTAGCTACAAACACACGCCTGAAACTCCTCCAACTTCACTGGGCAGGTCACCTCTCTGCCCCACAGGCTGGCAGGAACAGAGAGCAGAGCAAATCCTGACCCTGCAGACCCAAAACCCCAGCTGCTGACAGCAGAGCATCCAAGGCTTTCTGGTGGGCTTGGAGCTCAGCAGGGCAGAGCAGGAGACTGAGGGGAGTGATTTCTGAGGGAGCCTTGTGTCCCCTGGCACAGTCAGGGGCAGGCACCCCCAGCCCAGCCTGGGTTACCGTACCAGTCCCACTGTGTTGAAGAGAACCCCGGCGAAGGTGGGCAGCTCGTTCAGGATCCTCAGGTACTGCAGCTTTGCCTGGGCTGTGGAGACCTGACAAAACACACACAGCTGATCACTGTGAGCACAGCAAAAGAGAGGCAGCAGGCTGGGACAGAGCTGGGGCAGAGCTGGGGGGGCACAGCAAGCTGTCAGGCAGCTCTGGGCATGGCAGTGGGTCTGAGTTGTGGGTGAGGGGGGGTCTCCACTCCCCTGCCATCCTGGGCAGCTGTTTGTTGGGAGGTAACTCAGAGCAGGGCACAGCCAGGAAGGAGCCCCAGTGCTTGATGTATAACCCCCATGAGATGCACAACCCACACTCCCTCCATCCCTGGGGAGCTGTGAAGGCTGCAGGGACCAGGGCAATGGCTCAGCTGCCACCTCCAGAGCTTTCCAAGCCCGGAGCAGAGATAACAATGAGCTGGTGTGTGCCACTTCAGCCAAGCCTCAGCTGATCTCAGCCCTGATCCTCACTGCACTCCCTGCAATCCACATCAGCCCCTGAGAGCAGATTCTGGAGACTCTACCTGGCTGTGGGATTTATCTGCCATCCCAGGGGATTTAAGGAGTCCCTGAGGAGCTGGGGACAGCAGGCTGGGGTGGAGGGCAGGCTGCCACCCCCCAGCCCTGGACAGGGGCTGGGCTCACCTTGGTGCCCCCAGGCTGGTGCTGGTGGGCTTTGAGCTGCTGCGAGAGGGATTTCCGGAGGCTCTTCTCTTTGATGAGCTGCAGGAGCGAGGGGGGCAGGAAGGGCTCCAGGCCCCACTCCTTCCTGTGGGAAGGGAAACCTGCATGAGCTGCCAGGTCGGAGGCGCTGCCAGCGAGCACAGAGGGACAGAAACTGTCCCAGAGCATCCTCTTGCCGTCAGAGGGAGCTGGAGCCACAGCAGCACTTCCTCGGCACCGCAGACCCTGGGCCCCACTCGCAATCATGTAAACTCAGGGATGCAGGGCAAATTCCCAAACCTCTTTTGGGGTGACCCCTCCCTCTCCCTCCCTGCGCCAACTGGGCAAGGCCAGCCTGCACACATGGGCTGGGTATGGGTTTAGGTCCCCCAGGAGCCCCGGGAGGGCTGAGCCAGTGCTTGGTGACAGGCTGAGGTTACACAGCCACATCTCCTTGCCTGGGATGGAGGTGGAAAACCAGCCTGGGTTCCCATGGAAATGATCCTGGGCTCACAGCAACTGTCCCCAGCCCTGGCTGCTGCATGTCAGCGTGAGGGGGCCTTATACAGCCCCGTGGTGGGACCAGGCATGGCTGTCACTGCTGCCAAGCCCCTGAGCCACCGCCCAGCTCAGAGCATCTCACGTTCCACACCCCAAAACGTGGCTGTGACACAGGGACACGGGGAAGGGACAACAAAGGAGGGCTGTGTGGGAGCCTGGGGACAGGCAGGAGGACTCACTCCACGTTCTTGAGGGAGACCTTCTGGCTGGGGCGGGTGGCTGAGACGGTGATGTAGATGTGGAGGGCAGCCAGCCCCAGCAGCATCTCAGGCTTGGGCTCGGTGCCGAAGCGCTCTCTGATCACATCGTTGCGGCTCTGCGGGAGGGAGAAGAGGGGTCCTCACACAGCCCCAGGGACAGCCACTGCCCCCTGAGGGTGCCACCGCAGGGCCCAGCCTTGGCAGATGTGCACCAGCAGCCCCCAGTCCCCAGTACCTGGATGTAGAGGTACTCGAAGGCTGCAGGGTCCCGGCGCAGCAGCTCCACCGGGTCCTTGGGGAAGAAGCTCACGCGGAAGAGGCATCTCATGCCGTGGTAGTGTGTTCTTTGCACCACCTGTGGCAGGAGCAGAGGGGAGCAGTGAGCCCAGGAACCATTGGCTGCAGGGCATGAGATGCCCTCTCCTCTCTTCTGGTGTTGTATTTGATGTCTCTCCTCCATGCACCACCTTTCATCCTGACAACATCCCAGCCTTCCTTGGTGGGATAGCTTTGCCTGCTGCTGGAGGGTTTATGCCACTCAGGCTAATGTTTGCTCCGTGATCCCCATTTTCTCCCTGGTCTTATTGGCTCTTCCAGCCAAGGATGCTCATGAGTGCTGTCTGCAGCTGCCCAGGCTGGAGCACAGAGCAGCTCCATGGTGCTGTCAGTGTGGGGTGGATAAACCCTGACTATCTCCCTCTCTGGCCACCCTTTTCACCCCTGAGCCTGCAGGACCATGCCAGAGGCAAGGAGAGGCTGTGCCACCCCACAGCACAATCCCAGCCTGTCACAGCACATGTCACATCTGAAATGGCCTCAATACACAGAGTGTCACCATACAGTCTCAGAAGGCTTCAACCCAGACAGAGTGACATCAGGTCACTCCAGAAGGCTGTAAGGTGTAAGCATCTCCTCTTTCTTGCTCTTTAGCCCAACCCTTTACACCCCTCATGTTGATGCAGTGCCCCTGGGTGCCCTCTGTTCCCTTTGGTGGTTGCTCAGCACACCTGGGCACTCCATGGCTCATTGCTGTCAGTGCTGCTCACCTGCTTTGCACAGCTGTGCCCACAGGGGATGAGGCTGGGCCAGCCCATCCCAGTGACCCCAAACTGTGCCTACAGCCCCATCCCAGTGACCCCAAACTGTGCCCACAGCCCCATCCAGTGACCCCAAACTGTGCCCCTACTCCAGCCAAGCCCACACTGGGGGAAGGGGAGGCTCTCCAGGCCCAGCCCCTCACCTGGGCTGTGCCACCACCCTCCCACCCCAGCAGCTTACGTGGGCCAGGGGCTGCTTGTCCAGCAGCAGCAGGAAGCGGTGGCTCTGCTCGGGGCTGGAATACTCCAGGACCAGGGCAAAGTGCTCGATGTGCCTCAGTGACAGGCGGTCCTGCAACGTCACCATCACGTCCTGCAAACACCATGGACAGCCCTGGGTGCCAGGCACTGGCTGCTTCCCAAGAGGGAACTGGGACCTCGCTGAGAGCCCACTCTGAGCCCACTGAGAGTCCCCAGCAGCCGGGGCAGTGCCAGGATGAGGCTGAGAGGGTGCACAGGTGGCACCAGTGACCTTGCAGAGGGAGGTGGCCAGCAGCTCAGCACCTGGGCTAACCCTGGGTGTGCTGAGGGGGCTGCCCCTGGCAGGAGCACTCACAGGATATCCAGCCTGGATGGAGGGCAGGCTCACAGCAGGGAGAGAAGTCAGGAGAGGCAGAGCCAGCAAAGCCCCATCCCTGCCAGCTGCAGAGCGTGCTGCCTGGGGAGGCAGACGGGTCATCCATCATGCCAGAGCGGCTCACAGCCAGCCCAGCGCTGCTGATCGTGCTCGGGAAGCAGAAATGCATCGGGCAGGTGGGAGGAGAGGAGTGCCACGGAGCCCCGGGGGAGAGGAGGGGCTCACCTTCACAGTGGTTCGGCCATCGAACGTGAAGGATTTGATCTGCCCGTTCTCCAGGAAAACCTTCAGCACGTTGGGAATGAGGAGGAGAGCTTCTTTCTTCAACATGTCCTGGCATGTGGGGCCAGCAAAGGGGGAGGCGAGGAGGGTGGGGGGCACGGAGAGATGGAGGGAGGGCGGGGAGAGAGAGAGAGTGTCAGTGATGGAGCACTCGTGGCATCCTCTGCTGCTCTGGGCTTTGTGCAAAGAGGCACATTTCCCCTGAAAAGCCAGCGTTCTGTTGAGCCATCAAGAAGCGCAGAGCTGAGGCAATTCAGAGCTGCCTGACAGATTCACCTGCTCAGCTCCCAGCAGCTGCAGTGCAACAGAGCACCTGGCTCTGCCCAGCCCAGCCTGTCCTGCTCCCCAGCTGCTGTCCCAGACAGGACCCATGGCTGGGGTGGCTCAGAGCTGATCTCCCCTTCCTGACCCTCATCCCAAACCTACCCCCCCTCAGCCCTGCCCATCCCTTCTGCAGAAAGTTGGGAGAAGGCTGATTTTATTTGGTGAGAAGCTTTTCAATCAGATAATTACCTAATTGATTTTGCTTTAAAATAGAACGTGCTAGGAGCGCTTTATAGGGTTTTTTTTTTCCACATTTGTTTTGTTGTTAATAAAACCTTTCTGCAATTAAGAGATAAAAGCACTGGGCTGGAACTCTCCAGCTTCCACAGCCATTCAGCAGTGCCCTGGTCACCCTGGCCCACACAGAGGCATTCCAAAGCTTTTGGGATCAGGCTGGAAGCCACAGATCTTCCTCAGAGCAGGCACTGGCATTGCCTGGGTGCTCAGGGGGACTCAGCTGAGAGCAGGTTTCTGAGCCAGTTTTTGGGGCTCCTTTAGAAGGACAGGGGACAACCACACAAAGTCCCCCCAGCAGTGACCCAACACACTGACTGTGCCCAAGGGCACCTGTCCTGTGGGGCTCCCCAGGCCCGACAGCTGCTCTCACCCAAAGCAGGCACGAGGAGCCCCGTGGCCCTGGGGACTCCTCAGGGGGTGAGCCACAGGGGAAGGCAGGGCAGGACTTGGCAGGACTTACTGGGTCTGTCTCGCCGACCGTCACCTGCTCAGAGAATCGGACTTTGGCCGGGTTGGACCTGAGCTTCGCCTTCTTGGCTGCGCTGATGAAAGCAGATTTGGGAGACTGCAAAGAGAGCACTGGGTAAATCACCTGCCTGCCCTGGGAGCCATGGTGTGGGGAAAGGCAGACACACAGAGGAAACCCCTCTGGAGCCAGCGTGGTGATGGGGAGTGGGCAGCAAACCATGAGATGGGGAGGGTGGAAGGCAAATCCCCTTGGCTGTGGTTACACAGCAAACCATGAGATGGGGAGAGTGGAAAGCACCTGGCTGTGGTTACCCAGCGCTGCAGGCATGGCCAGAAGGATGAGGAGCAGCAGCCCCTGAAGTCACACCAGCAGCATCAGTGTGGCAGGGAGGCTGCACCCCAGGGCCTGGCAGCCCTTGTGCAGGCTGAGCTCCAGCAGATGTCAGCCAGGACTTGCCTGGAGGCACTGGCACCAGTTGGATGGGACAGATGAACCCCTTGGATGTGGGTTTGCAGCCCCAGGGAGATGGCAGCACCCCGGGCATCCCTGCAGGATGTTCTGGTGGCAGTACTGCACACACTTCAGCACAGAGACAGTCGTGCCAGAGCTGTGTGTGTCTGATGGTGCCAGCACCAGCTGAGCTGCCTGTCCTGGCTGGCAGCCATCCTGGGCTGGGAGGAAAAAAGCTTTTTTAGAGAGTGGCACATGCCCCTGCTCCTGACAGGGCAGCGCTGGGTGGGGCATCTCCTTTCTGGAGAGGAGGGCAGCACAGGAGAGCTCTCACTCCTGTCTTTTCCCAACATCAAAGACTCGGTGAAGCACAGATGGTGCCTCTGGTGTGACAGCTCGGTGTGCCCCATGCACCATCAGCATCCCCAGCCCTTCCAGCTCCCCGGGGACTCCCGGGCCACCAGAGACCCCTCCCTGCCACCCCTGCCATGGTGGGTTACTCCACTGGACACACGGGATGGGGATATTTTCCCTCCCTCCCTCCTGGTGACAAGCACAGGGAGATGGCTGCACACCCACTGACCCCAAGGGGCCGTGGCAGCTCTCAGACCCCACAGCCTGGAAGAGCCTCGGGGATCAGTTGAGCTGCCCAAATGGTCTCCAGGTCTCCCAGGGCCTCCAGGGACCCTGCCTTGGCCTCCAAAAGCACTTTTCACCCCTGTCCTGGCTCCCCTGGAGCTGGCCATGGCCCTGCCAGTCTCACCTGGTGGGTGTGCAGGACCGTGAGGATGATGAAGTCCTTGGCCTTCCTGTGACAGAAAGGAGGAATGAAGATACACGGAGCCTTATGGTGATGGAGCTCAACATGTGCAACTGGCTACTGAGAGCACATCCCACCCTTCCAGCCCAGTGATGTCCAGGACCTTTGCGGGCTCCTTGGGGTGCTTGACAAGGTGGCTGTGGATTCCTTCCCACTTCCTGGCCAGCTGGGAACGGCTCTGGCACTGGCTCCAAGGCTCTCCCCCTGCTCAGGCTGGGAGTTCCCCACCCCAGCAGTGACCACTGGTGCCGTGGGTGTGCACTGGCACTGCGAGGCTTTGGGCTCTAGGGGCACAGCAGCCTGGCGTGAGCCCCTCCCCAGGGGCGTCATCCTCACCTGACAAGCTCGATGAATCTCTCTCTGGGGGCTTCACTCACATCCTCATCGTTGATGGCCAAGATCTGGTCTCCTGGCAGGAGTTTATCCTCAGAGGGGCCGCCTGCCAGGAGAGAGGGTCAGGGCCAACGCGGGCATCCCGGAGCTGCGGGGCGGAGGGGAAGCACGGGGGTCCCAAGCATCCCCAAAGCATTTGCCCACCTATGTGGCCGTGGAGGACGCCCTGCAGGAGGCCCAGCAGAGGGGACAGGAGAGGACAGGAGCCCAGGGAGGGAGGCAGGGCTGTGTTTCCCGGCACACTGCAGCCGTGTCCAGGAGCAGCCCCACACCCTACCTGCAGCCACCGAGCGCACCACCACGGGCCTCTCGCTGCCAGCCACAAAGCCGAATCCGTGGAGGGGGTGGCGCTGGACCGTCACCTGTCGGAGCGTGGCCGGAGGCAGCTGCCCACATTCCATATCATCGCCACCGCGCTCCTCCGGCATCACATGGCTGCGCTGCAGGCACAGGGACAGGCTGGATGTGAGGAGCCCCTCCGAGAGCCCTGCCCGCCGCTCCGAGCCCTCCGGGGCTGCGGGACAGCCCCCATCCCCCTGCAGAGCTCCATCCCCTTCCTGGGGCAGCCCCGATCCCCCTGCAGAGCCGTGCTGCTCAGTGCCTGTCCCTGCCACTGCACCGCCACCTCGGGCAGGGGACACTGATGGAGGTGCCACTGAAGGGTAAATCACACCATCCCCTCCCAGCACCCCACTGCCCCAGCACTGCACTCATTAGATGGGAGATCTCAGTGGGGTAAACCACTGCTGGTGTGGCTCTGGCCATTCCCTGAGGCTCAGGGCAGACAGCAGCAGACCGAGAGCTCTCTCTGCCATTCTGCAAAGCTTTCAGAGCAAACCCCAGGGTCGGCTTATTCATGCTATGTAACACAGCTCAACAATATCAGAGATAAGTGAAAACAAGTTTAGGCAGTCTAAAAACTGGGATTAAGGCAGGGTCAGCCGTGTTGCTACAACCAAATCTCCACCATCAGCCCAGGGACTTCTTGGAGTGGAGACAACCAGAAGATGGGAAGGTCCAGCCCAGGGCAAGGTCATGTCAAAGCTGCCCTTGGCATCCTGGAGCAAGGCCAGCCATGGCTCCAGGCTGTGAGACTGCCATGGGGGAGCAATCCCAGCACCACGGGATGGCCACAGAGCACAGCACAGATGGCAACACGCACAGCCCAGCCAGAAAAACAAAGTGGTGAACGTGCTGTTGTTCCTGTGCTGCTCATTGCTTGTTCCTGTCCAGACTATTTAGTCTATTTTAAAGAGATCCTTCCCGGCCTTTTGACAACACACCAATTGTTCCATCTCTTATCAGTATAGGATTTGATGCATCATCCATCTAGTGCTATCTGTCTGCATTTCTGACACCCCCACCTGCTCCCAGCACTGTGTTTGGCACCTGCTGCAGAGCCAGGAGGAACAGCACGTGGCGCTGGAGGGGACAGGAGCCCCTGGCAGCTCCACACCAGCACACACAGCTTGGGCCTTGAGGACATCACAATGAGCAAAGAGAGCCCTGTGCCAAGCCTGATCCCCAGGTAACCACCCAAAACCCTCCAAGGGAGGATGCCATGTCTGCCATGGGAGCACAGGTGAGTCTGCCCAGGGTCAGGGATCCAGCTGTGCTCTGTGACAATGGGATGCCACCACAGCCAGGTGACCCATTCCCAGTGCCATTTCCCCTCCCGCATGCAGCGGCACATGGCTGGAGAAGAAAGCAGTGATGCCTGGGGCAGGGAACTGGTGAGGAGCAGCAGGCTCTGGGCACCCCCGAGCCCGGGAAGTGCTGCACCCATCAGTGCTCCCAGCAGGAGCAGAGCCAGCCCAGCCCAGCGCCGGGAGAGTGCAGCTGCAGGGAAGCACCGCCGAGAGCATCTCCCCAGCCACCGTCTCTGCACCGCCTCATTAGCTGCTCTGCTACTCCCATGAGCATTCAAAAGAACAACAGTAACAACCACAACAAAAAGAATCACGCGATCCAGCCAATTTTCTCAAACAAACGTTCTCCAAGGCCATTGTGTGCAGCTGAAAAGGCTGAATGCAGCACTGCGTCTCCACACGCCTGGCACGGCCAGGGAGGATGCCAGAGCTGGCTGCCACAAGACAGCGGGCACCGAGCTGCTGGCTGCCTGGGGACACTCCTTTCATGCCACCCGTGCTGCCCACAGCCACTGCAGCCCCCCAGCAGATGAAGATGAAGATAAGCACAGGGCTCAGAGCAGTGGGATGCTCGGAGATGGGGCTGAGCTCAGTGCATGGCTCCGGGGAAACAGAGGCAGGGCTTTGCTCACCAAGTCACAGCAAAGTGTGTGGCGAGTCCCAGGGCAGAGCTGCCCAGCTGTGTCCCCAGATGTGTGCGATGGGGGTGTCAGTGTCACCAGCGCCCCAGGGACCCCGCGGCTGAGGCACAGCCGGTGACTGCCCAGCACCAGGGACAGCGGCGGCTCCCGCAGCCCAAATTACCATCAGAATTGGCTAGCCTGAAATCTTTGCAGCTTTAACAGACAGAAGGAAAAGAAAGCACACCTCACTTCAGCCACAACCAGCCTGCCATCCAGCGTCAAAGGGAAAAGGGGAATAAAGAGATGGATACTGACAATAAAAACTCCTTTACCGGCCTCTTAAGCTGCTCCTCTCCTGATAAGACTTGGACGCTGCAGAAGCATTACCAGGAAATTAAATAAAAGAGGACGAGTGTCCTCCTAAGCAGGACTTATCCACTCCTAGAGAAGCAGTAATATGCTCAGCAGCAGGTACGACATGCCTTCTCCAGGCTGTGGCTCTGAGCATCCTCCTGCAGCAGCTCTCCCTTGCCAGGCTCGGGGATTAACGTGTGCTCACTCCGGACCAGAGGGAGAGGTCAGAGAAACCAGCAGCAGCAGTGGCTAAGGCAGCTCTCTCCCTAACACTGGTAATTGGCTGCACCACCCAGGAGCTATCACTTCCTTGGAGCCTGATTTTTTTTTTGGTGTTTCTTCTTTTGATTTCTGGGCAGAGCGCTGTGCTGGGCTGCAAAGCTCATGGGCTCGCTCTCCCAGCAGGGAGTGAGGATATGAAACAATCCCCGGAGCTCAGCAGCTCTGGGGCCATCAGCAGCACCCAAACCCAGCCTCACCCTGGGGCCACACTGCCACCACCCTGGGGCAGGGACCAGCACTGACCCCATCCCCCTGCAGGGAGCCAGTGGCTGTTTGTGCCCCTGTCCCCACCCTGCCTGTGTCCTTACCTGCCTGCTGCCCACCCTTAGCCCAAGAGCCTGCTCTGCATCCCCTTGTGACCACCATGGCACAGTCACTGGAAAACAGCTCAGCACAAAGTGAAAGGACTTATCAGGAGAAACCTCTCTGTCCCAGCAGCAGCAGGAGCCCACCACAGATGTAGCCCTGTGGGAGCACCTGGCTCTTCACGTGGCATGAAGATGTCCCACTCCTGGATGTAGCCCTATGGGAGCACCTGGCTCTTCATGGTGTCTTGACTCACGTGGCATGAAGATGTCCCACTCCTGAGGCTGGGACACTCATCTGCTGTGCTCAGAGCTGACACTGATCTGGTCACACTCTGCCACCCAAGGTGAGAGAGACATCAGCTCAGTGCTGATCAGTCACTGCCCATCATGATTCACCCACCACCAAGGGATGTGCCTTCAGCCTCCTGAGCACCTTCAGACCTCCCTGCCATGAACAGGGCTGAACACAGAGCCCTCACACCCCCAAACAGATAAAGGCAGAACAGGAGTTACTCCAAAAGCTGACGCATCCGTTTTTAATTTCCTACCGCAATAAATCTCTGCTCCCTCTGAGGACTGATTTTCTGCCTTTGCTCTCAATGCTGCCTGGCCATCTGCCACCAGAACAAACCAGCACCACCTGCCTGGGAGGAACCATGGTCTCCATCTACCCAGGACACTCACACCATTTCCAACTGCCTTTAAACAAGAGCACCAGGTGAAAGAACTTTGTGCAGCCCAGGAAGGGCCCACAGCTCAGCTCTGGGATGGGGAGGTCTTGTCCCTTCTGCAGAGGGGCAGTTTGCAGGTGTGCCAGCTCTCCTCCCCCTTCCTCTGCTGCTGTGAACAACCCAAGAACAAGCAGAGTCCTGCCTCTCCTACTGCAAGCCCATGGCTGCTCCTCCATCTGCCAGGCTGCAGTTGGTGAGTGGCTGGTGAGGCATGTGGGATCCTGAGCACGTGTGGCAGTGGCTGGGAGGGCTGGGGAATGGGCCAGGAAGGGTTTTATTGGGCAGCAAATGGCAGCTCCAGCCTCACAGCCCAGTCTGCATCTCAGATGGAGCCGTGGGGTGCCAGGGCACGTGGGGACCAACAGCAGGGACAAAGGCAGAGCAGGCAGAGCTGGCTGGCACGGGATCCACCACAGTGTGTCTGCTCCATCAGCCCTGCATCTGCACCCAGCAGGCACCTGGGCACCTTGGCAGTGCCATTTGGCCCACGTTTAGGTGTCAGACACCCCCAGCACAGGCAAACAGATGCTGTCCTTCCTGAGGAGCTGCTTGGCCACACAGACCCAGACAGGCTGGTAGTGCTGCCCCTGCTCTGGCAGTGTTTAACAGCTGACTGAAGGGAGGGGAGCTGGGTGAGGGGCGCCAGCCCGGCTGAGACAAACACCAAGGGCAGCACAATAACCCTGGCCTTCACGGGTGAAATCCCCCATGGAGCCAGCCAGGAGAATGCAGCCTGCACACAGCTCTGCCATATGGCCCACGACTTTCCCCCCTGCGCTCCAGCTTGGATTTGCTGTCAGGATTGGGAAGCAGTTTGAAACCAGCAGAGCTCCTCAGAGGGAGCTGGCTGTCCCGAGCTGGCAGGCGAGCTGAGAACACTGCTGGTACAAAGGTGGGTGCCAGATGGCACCCTTTGGAGGGCACAAATACCCCTGGCTCTCAGAGCAGGGACAAGCAGACAGTGAGCAGTGTCCAGCAGAGCTGCTGGAGAAGCTGATGAGCAGCCAAAGGCAGCTGTAAATAACGAGGCAGCAGCCGCAGCCTGGCTCCGGGCAGCAGCCGCAGCCTTCTGCTGCTCAGCCTGCAGCTTTTTAAATGCTCCTGGCATCTCACCTAGAGATAAACACAGGCTAAAGGGCCAGCTGAGTTGGGGGCTAGCTGGAAATCCTCGGACTTGTTATATCCTGGAGGTGGCAGAGATGGATTTAAATCCCCCTGGCAAGGAGTGGAGCCAGCTCGACAAGGTGCTGGGGGAAAGAGGGGCTCAAAAATTCCCAAAGTAATGATGCCAATTCAAAAAAATAGAGTATAAGCATGGCCAGCAAAGACCCTGTGTGTCACCACAACCTCCAGCCACGCTCAGGTCACCAGAAAAAACAGCTTCTGCAGAGGGAGAGGCTGTCCTGAAACAAGCCCTGGGAGACACAGCCAGAGGAGAATCTGCAGCCCAGCCTGTATTGCACTTTCCAGGGGCAAACACACACAGACATTGCCTTCCCCAGCTGAGACCTGGCATTCCAGGCTAGAAAGAAGCAGAGGGACCATGGTGGTCCCTGAAAGCAGCCTGACACTGGGCAGGGAGCTGGCTCTGGTGAGAACTGGAAGGCACCTGTGGAAGGAGGTTTGACACATGGAAACGGCAGCACTTTGCCACACAGCAAACAGCTAATCCCAGGAGCTCCCTGCCACAGGATGCTGGGGAGGCTGGAAATTCTACTGGGTTTGAAAAGCAATTCCCAGCTACTAAAGCCAGAGGCCTGCACATTTTCCTTGCTGTAGCTTGCCAGATGCTTTGAGAATTTATACCAAGAGTTGTCTGATCAATGTGCAGCAGGAGAGAGGACCCGAGCCCACCTCAGTGGCACAGCGCACCTGCACGGGCTGCCCGAGGTGCACCTGGGTGTGGCAGAGGTGGGACTGAGCTGAGTGTGCCACTGGGTGCCCTCAGGTCCCCAGGTAAGCACTCAGCACCTGCAGGAGTGAAGGATGCTGAGCGTGAGATGATGACAATCCCCAGATTGCTCACTCACCCAGCCTGGCCATGGCTGCACAAGTTTGGGACAGCCTGGGGTGCTGTGGAACCTGTCTAAATGCCCTCCCAAAGACAGTGGGTTCTCTCATCTGTGCAAGTCTCCACCACATTACAAACACCATTCTCCTCCAAACTGTTTAATGCTATTACAGTCACCATCCTCCTCCACCAAATTGTTCCAACCAGGGGCTCCCACTCAGGTAAAAAAATTCTCCTCCAATCTTCCCTACGATTTTTGGCTGTTTAAGGGATTTTTGTTCTCCCCAGCTGGAGAAGAGGATCAAAGCAAAATCCTTTAGCAACAGGGTCAGGCCCAGAAGGCTCATGCTCCTGACTCAGCCAGCTGCAGGCAGAGGACCAGGGGGCTGCTGGCAAAACTGTGCAGAGCTGGAGAGCCTGGGCTGGAGAACAGGGACTTGAGACAGGCAGGGCTTTCCTTGCAGGGCTCTAACAAATCTGCCTGCAGTGAGAGAGGGGTGTGAAGAGGAAAGCCTGTCTCCTCTCTAGTGCACTGAGAACATGCCCTGAGCACAGGCTGCAAAGCCACAGCAAGGGACAATTGTTTTTTAGGCTATCTTTCTTTGCATTTGGGGATGCCCAAGCAGCTGGGCATTAATCTAGGGCCTGGGAGAAACTGGTTTCCAGCCCCTCCTCTGCCACCATCTGCTGTGGTGACCATGGGCATGTTGCCTTGGTCCTCCCCTCTGTGGTGCTCCACTGGTGCCAGCCCACAGGAGCCCCCCCTTGCCAGCCAGGCAAGACTCAGAGGGATTTCTGTCTTTGTGAGGACTACAGAAATACAACAAACAGACAGTCAACACTGGGATAAAATGAGATGAACACATAAGAGGATTAATCAGAGATAAGGAGCAATAGAATAAAATTTGCAGCATTTTTCTCCATTCTTTGTGTGATGCTCAGCTGCATGATGGGGGCTTGGAGTGATACCAGTTCCCCACCACAGCCTGGCCACTCTCTGCCTGTCACTGCTGCAGTTGTAACTCAGGAGATCTCTGTGTTTTATTTGCTTTCTGGTGGTACTGGAGGCAGCCACCCCCGGCCCTATGGGGAGGAGGGGGATGACACCAGCCCCAGGTGTTCCTGCACCTCTCCTGCTAGCACAGGCAGCTTGAACCCAAACTGAGCCTTCCCTGCAGGAGCCCCCAGGTGCACCCAGCATGTCCCCAGAGCCTCGTGCCCCTCAGGGACAGGGTGTGTGCTGCATGGCACAGCCAGGAGAACGGCTCCCCCCACACCTGCGTGGGCACCAGGCACCCAGGGCCCACCTTGCTCCAGCAGGTTTGCAGGAGGAGAAATTTATGGCTGCATATAAAGTTCAGGGGGGAGTTAAATAAGGCAGGAGATTTACACGTCCTTTACATTCCATTAGCGAGCAGGCACAGCCTGCATCCCCTCCCAGGCACCAGGCAGGAAGATTCAGGGAGGCTGTCAGCCCTCCTCTCCCACAGCTGGCAGGGAGGCTTGAAAATCCAATCAAGCACTTTCCTCTGGGCCTTCAGGAATCCCAGGACTTTCAGTGTGGATTTACAGGGAGCAATTTCCTCAGTGGATGACTTGGACTGCTATCTCTACCTAGCACAGTGCATGGAAGGGACCTGGGGGAAGGAGTGCCAGAGGAGGCAGGACAGATAACAGCATCCCCAGCCCAGACTGCTGGGGACAGCCCTGGCTGCACAGGGAGCCTGAGCTGGACTCAAAGCAAGCTCCAGCAACCCACAGCCCTGCCCTGCCAGCCCATCCAGAGGTGGCAAACACTGGAGCATTTCTGGCACTACAACATTGGGGAGATGGTCCCCCAGGCTGTGACACAACTGGCCCAACAAACTCGCCTGCATGGCAGCAGGGGCTGTCCCAACAAGCCCCCAGTACTGCCACCAGCCTTGGCAGGAGCTGCACAGGAACCTGCCCATGGAGGTGACAAACAGCCCCAGAGAGCCCCCTCCACCCCTGCCTTCCCTAGGATCCCTCTCCGTGCTCCAGGGCTCAGCAAAGCTCTTGAGCTGATGCAAGATAAAGGCAAAAACATTAAAAAGAGAAAAAGCACCAGAGCAGAGGAGCCTTTGTGTGTGATGCTTCCAGCCTGGGGCTCCTGGCCTTTCCAGCAGAGAGGCTTAGTTTGGACTTCTTTATAATCTCCTCACAATCAGCTCCCAGCTCTGCTGCCTGTGCCAGGGTGGCCCTGGGGGTGGCAGGGTGGGGAGGGGACTCTGCAAACTGCAGAATCTGTGTGTGCTTTTAGAAGCACACCTGCCCACGTGGACTCTGTTTTCAACATGTGGGTGTACAAATGCTGCACTGAAGAAGCAGCAGCAGCACCTGTTGTGTACAGCCCTGTGACTCCTCACCCTCAGGGCACCACAAGGTGCTCACCTGGGGAAATGCTGCAGGAACAGCACCACAGATTGGCCTGGGTTGGAAAGGATCTCAAAGCTCATCCAGTTCCAGCTCCCTGCCATGGGCAGCAGCACCTTCCACCAGGCCAGGCTGCTCAGAGCTCCATCCAACCTGGCCTTGAACCCCTTGAGGAATGGGGCAGCCACAGCTTCTCTGGGCAGCCTGTGCCAGGGTCTCACCACCCTCACAGGGAAGAATGATTTCCTAATATCTAATCTAAATCTGCTCTCAGTTTGAAAGAGACATGGGGACACAGAGCTGCTCCTGGCACACACACTGTCCCCAGGGGAAAGCCCAAGGGACAGCTCCATGCTGGCCCCACTGGCACACAGCCCCCCTATTGCCAGAGCTCCCAGGGTCACACTCCCCTGGCTGCGGCAGGGAAGGGGCTGCCAGCACAGCCCTCTGGTCCCTGGGAACCAGATGGGACCAGAGCAAGAGGCAGGAGCTCATTGCCCACGTGCTGTGGGTGCCCACAGCTTTGCTTTACCCACAGCCCTGCACTCACCAGGGTGCTTTGAAAGCACCTGTAATGACAGAAACGCCCCAAGAGGATTCTAAACAAGCCCAAATCATTTATTGGTGTCACAAGCTGGCCAGCTCAGGCTGGGGCTGGCCAGGTGCTGAGTGCAGCCCCAGGAGATGCTGCTGAAGGCACAGCAGCGCTGCACCCCAGCACCATGGCAGCAGAGCTCAGCACTCCTGCTGCACAGGGATCTGATGATTTTCTGAGTTCCTGCTGTAGTAATGAGCTTAATCAGCCCATGCAAATCAGTTTCCATTTGAAACCAGCCTTATCTAATGGAACCCACTCAGTATTTGCCTCCTGGAGTTTTCACACAGGTCGATCTTCCCCGTTGCAGGTGTGAAAGGCAACTGGGGCAGGGAATGGTTTCACCTTTCCCAGCACTGGACTGCAGCTTGGAGCTCCATGGCAATTTCTCAGCTTCATTTCTCACATTCTCATTGTTCCCAGAAACAAAGGGAATTAGGCTCTGAAAACCTCTCTCCTCTGGCAACGGATTATGTCCTTAGATTACTGCAGCCATTCAGAGGAGCATTTGGATAACGGAATTTACACAAT
>NW_005054314.1:8241745-8250629 GCF_000277835.1 Geospiza fortis
AGCAGGAGAGCCCCTCCACCACGGCCTATTTTGAATAAGCAAATCAACCACGCACAGGGAGATTCATTTTGTAAAGTGCAAGCGGAAAAAGCAATGCCAATTCCCATGCACTCCTGGCTGACATTTTATTTAACAGGTTATTCATTTGCCCCAGCATCCTCAGCAGCAGCAACAACCACTTCTGCCACCTCCCATAACTCACTGCCAGCTCCTTTCCCAGGTGCCTCCCCCTCCTCCCCAGAGGTAATTAGCAATTAGGAAGGTGTTACACAGCAACCCCCCCATGCTGTTCAATGCCACAGCCCCACTGCTGGCTCACGGGCAGCACCATGTCCTCCAGAATCAAATGACACCCCAAACCTCATCCCTCAGGCTTGATCCTTCCAGGCATGCAGAAACCTGAGCCCTCTTCAAACCTCTGGGACAGTGTTGCCCTGAGCTCCTGGGCTGGAGCCCAAACTGACCCATCAGACCTGCACACACCCTCCCCAGCTCTGTGCACCCTGGACCGGGTGTTTTGGGGCTGGACCCCAAGGTGTGCTCAAGGCCACTGCTGGAACCCAGGACATCCCTCTGGCTGCCCTGGAGGACTCCAGACACTGGCAGGGGGCTCAGAGACCCTGGCACAGAGTCACAAACACCTGTGCCTTTGATTTTAACCCATGGAGAAAATTACCAACTTTGTGTGAAGAGTTACAAGCCACAAGAGTTTGAGCAGAATGATAGTGAATTTACCACAGGGTGAAAAGGTAGAATTGTGGGGATTTAGAATGGGGGTTCAAGAGGCAAGATGGAGGAATCTGGGCATGTCCTGTCCTTCTCCTTCTTCTTGGCCTCCTTCTTCTGCTGGGATGGTGGCACTTTTGGGTTGGTTTAGAGTAGAGACAGACTGTCTAACACAGGTGATAGGTATTGGAAAGTTATTGTAAATAAAGCACACATAGTTTTTAGTATAAAAAGCCAACACCACCCCAAGGGTGGGCAGTGTGCCACAACCCAACCTGCTGGACAGATCTCAGCAGGCCAGAGAAAGAATGTTACAGATAAGAGAAAATAAACAACCTTGAAAACTAGAGCCAAGGAATCTTGACTTCTTCTTTGGTCACGAGGCTGTGAAAAAAGAGACTTTTTAATACCTCAGGAGCCATTTCAAGCACACAAAACCTGAGAGGCCACCAGTGAATGAAACCCATGGGGACACACACAGGTCTGCTCTGAGCCCCTGCCCACACCCAGGACCCCTCCTGCTGCCCATCCTATTTATTTCCTGATCTCCAGAGCCCTGCTGTGGTGCTCTGGCTGATCCACCAGGCTGGGCAGAGACAGAGAGCAGGTCTCAGACTGCTCCCCATGCTCCCAGACAGGGCTCAGGCAGGACAGATGCTCAGCCTAAATGAGCTTTGCCAAGGGGGAAAAGCCCTGTGGCAGAAGGTAAAGGAGGAGGGGTGTCAGTCCTGCAAGGAGCCGTCTCTGGAAAGGGACTGAGGGCTTGGAGCAGGCAGCTGCTCTGGGAAACCACAGCCAGCACAGCTCTCCTCACCAACGGCACTGCACTCCTCTCTCTTTTTTCCCCCCTTCCTCTCTTTTTCTCCAATTTATCTTTTTGACACGTTCAATGATGCTTCTGCAGACTGAAAACAATAGAGACAGAGTTTCAGCCAAGGCAATTTCAGAGCTGAATCCAAGCTAAAATAACCTAGACACAGAGCAGCTGAGCAGAGACAGCCCAGGGAGGGGGCACAGAGCAGTGCAGGTGCCCTGTCGCTCTCTGCAGCTCCCACTGCCTGGCTGGCACAGAGGACAGGAGCTGTGTGTCTCCATCTCCCTGCCACCCCTTTCTGGCCCTGCTGGCATCATTTCCCCCTCCCATGGATGCAATTCCCCCCCAGGCCAGCCCTGCAGCTGGGTGAGTACCTGCCTGCCCAGCACACCAGCTCCGTGCCTTGCATAGCAAGCAGTGCTTGCTGTCCTGACCTTACAGCCCTGCAGAGCTTCCAGGTAGAGATTTTAATTCTTTTTTCCCCTCTAAAAGTGCTACTCTGCTGCTATGTGAAGGAGGTGGGAGGGAGGGACAGACAGACACACAAATGGGGAGAGAGGGAGGGAGGATGGGCTGATTCTGCCAAGTGAATATTGCAAGTGGACCCGTAACAAGGCACAAGACACAATCCTCAGCATGACTCAGCCTGGAAACACATTCTGCTTCCCAGTCCCACTGCCAGGACTGGCACGGCCCCACTGCTCACCCCACAAGGATGCAGCCCATGGCTGCCACCCCAGCTCTCACCCCAAATGCATTTCCCAGCCAGGACAGGTAAAACCAGGCAGCTCCTGGGAGCTGGACAGGCTGATCATGGCAAAAGCAGCCAGGAAAACGGGGGCTGATGCTGTGCAGGATGAGCTGTGCGTGCCTGACACGCTGCTGGGTCTCTGCAGACCTGGAAGCAGCTGTCAGAGCCTGCCTGGTTCCAGTCCCTGCCTCCCCAGACACACGGGGAATTCTGCTCCCCTGGGCCTGTGCCACGTTTGTTTCTCTCCCAGAGAGAAAGGCTTTCAGCACTGTGAGCCTCAGTGCTCTTGAAGAGCACCAAAAGCAGCAGGCAGAGCAGAAAAACAGGAGGTGCAGGATCACAAGCATCCCCCAGGGCTGCTCCCTGGGGGCACCCTGTGCCCCAGAACTCCTGCCAGGGGACAGTGGTCCATGCAGGACACTGTTCACACCCTGGGTGAAGGGCAGCAGGCTGGGCAAGGCAGCATTGCATCCTTCTGCTCCTGTATTTCACTTGTGAAATGCCACATCCAGCTCCAGGTTTCACTGTGGGGCTGGGCAGGAGCTGCCTCAAGAGCCTTCCCTGGGCCCCACGTGAGCATCCCCCAGGGGTCAGTGGCTACCCCAGCCCCAAAGAGCCTGTGCCATGCCCTTGGGCACCGTGGCAGCCCCAGCCTGCCTGGGTGGGTGTGAAACCCCTCACTGGGGATGGCAGGCAATGCTCTGCTCATGCCAGAATCATCTAAGGGAGATGCTCAGCATCACCTCCTTGGCTTAGGGGGATGTCAGACCCCCCTCCTCTCTGCCCTCGCCCCAGCTGGCTCCATCTCTCTGAAGGATCCATCCCGGTGCCAAGTGACATGCTCCTGATCATCTGAGGACATGCAAATAAGCCCAGAGCCCTTCTCCCTCCCCACACAGGGGAGAGCATGCCTGTGTACAGCCAACCCCGTGCTGTGGCAGCAGCTCTGGAGATGACACGGCAGCTCTGGCTGTCCCAGCAGGACGTGTCAAACTGTCACACTGCATTAGCTGCAACACAATCCTGCACAACACCCTGCAGCCACCCTGCCACGGGGCTGTGGCACCCCTGCCATGCCACAGCACCCAGAGCCTGCCATGTGGGAGCCCCACCACCTCTCTGGGCACTGCCCTGCCCAAGGGCTGCCAGCCACTGCTTTTGGCACCTGGCTCCTTGCATGTCTTCTCCTGCAGCAGGACACTTGTGGCTCTGCAGACCATGGCAGGCTGATGGGATCAGGCTGAAATCACCACCTGGCTGCCACTGAAGTGTTGCCATCTTATTGCAAAAGTTCCATACCTTCTTGGTGATTTCCTTCTTCACAGCACAACCAACAAAACCCCAACTCTCTCCTCACCCAGCTAACCCACTCTTTTACAGCACTCATCCTCACTGGACACAGCTGCAGCCTGTTAAGGGCAGGCCTGTTGCTAATCTTTGGGGATTAGCACAGCTGCAACTCCTCAGGGGTGAGATTGCCTTCTGCACGATCTTTATTTTCTTACATTCTGTCCCCCACACTGAAGCACCAGGAGCTGGGGCAGGCACGGGGCTGTGGTAATCACAAACCCTCTGAGCAGAGAGAGACAGAGCTCTCCCAGGATTTTCCTGGGAAGCTGTGAGAAACTGTTAGAAAGCTCAGAGAAATAATTAAAACAATTATTATCTCAATCTCTGCACCTGGCAGGCAATCTCTGTTTGTCAAAGATGTTTATAAGGAGGAGTTGTCCCTTCTTGACCAGTAGATGAGAGAACATTCCTAAAGGCCAAACAGGTCTTAGGTGCACCATTGTTTCTATAAGAACAGTGGATTTCTAATAGTAAAGTGCCTTTTCATGCCTTCTGAGGATGGAGTCTGTGTATCACCTTTGGCTGTCCCTGACACCCCTTTGGTGATAGGGGCGGAAGGATGGAGATGGAGGTACCGTGCCCACCTCACACCCACCCTGCAACACCCTCCAGGAACCATCTGTGGTGGCATGGAGAGCCTGGCATGGGGCAAAACATCTCCTCATGCCAGTGCTGGTGGGGTTCTGAGTCTGTGGGACACAGCCCTGCATCCCCTCCCTTGCCCTGTGCCACCAGCCCTGGCTGTGCCCTCCAGCTGCTGGAGAGTGAAACAACCAGATCTGCCCACAGCACCACTGCTCTGCCTTCACCAACAGACACTGGAGCAAACCAGTTTTGGGGCAGGTTGAACCCTTTGCAGGGCACTGGTAGAGCCTCAGAGAAGCCTCAGAGGAGAGGTGGCCCAGTTAGCAGAGCAGCAGCAGCTCTCTGATGCAGCACTCACATCCAGGGCGCACTGCAGAGCCAGGACCAGCACCGCCCGTGGTCCCCACAGCTGTCACCTTGGCACTGCTGGAGAATGACAATTCCTAGCCACTGGTGCCATGACATCAGATGACTTTGTCCTGAGTCACAAGAAGTGGCAGAGAGCTGAGCTTAGCACCAGAGCTCGCTGTCCCTTCCTCAGCTGGCTCAGATCGATGCTCCAAGGCAGCACCTGGCTCTGGGCAGCTGTGAGGTGGGGTTGAGCTGCTTGGGCTCCAGCTGCATTGTAAATAACAGAGGCTGCTGCAGTTCCTGTAAGATCAGGAAAGCCTCCACCTGACACTCTCAGTTTGGCCAGCAGCTCCAAAATCACCTCCCAGGAGCGTGGACAAGGAGCCACCAGCCCTCGCTGCCTCCTCGTCGTGTTCCAGGCACAGCTTCTCCCATTTCCTGCTTCACTGTTCAGATTAAAATCCTTCTGTTAGCCTATAAAAAAGGTAATCAAAACGATAACAGCATCAATCAAATGCTCTCAGCAGATGAGCCAGTTGGTCCTTCCCTCCTCCTGGCTGCCAGCAGCTCGTTGTCATGGGTGGACAGGAGCTGTGAGCTCCATCCTGGGGACATCCATCTGGGAGAGCTGGGCAAGGGGTGGGAAGGATTTCAGCTCCCACCTTGGGATGCTCTGGCACCCTCTCAGCACTCAGCTTGCTGGCAGGGAGCTGCATGGGTGCTGCAGAGGAACGAGAGCTCGTGGACTCCCCCTGCTCAACACAAACCCAATTATCCTTGTGGCAATTAAAAGGGAGGAGAGACAAAGCCCTGTGGCCAAGAGCATCTGCAAATCCTGATGCCAGTGCCAGTGGTGGAGGAAGGAGGAGCAGATCCCTGGAGCCATGGCTCTGTGCCAGCCTGGGCACACACTGGGGATGGGTTACCCAGCAGCATTTGGTACCACACATCTGCAGGGCAGAGATGAGATGCTCCCAAGTCTCTGGTCACCGTTTTACAGCCCCAGCAGTCCCGCTGCTGCAGACTGAGTGGTCGGGATATGTTGGAGGCTACAGGCAATACAAAGCTCAGGGTCTAGGGGCAGTTTTCTAAATAATGGATGGTGGTGGCATGGAGAGCCTGGCATGGGGCAAAACATCTCCTCATGCCAGTGCTGGTGGGGCTGGCTGAGTCTGGGGGACACAGCCCTGCATCCCCTCCCTTGCCCTATGCCACCAGCCCTGGCTGTGCCCTCCAACAACCAGATCTGCCCACTGCACCACTGTTCTGCCTTCACCAACAGACACTGGAGCAAATCAATCTGAGACAGAGACACGGTGTTGGGGATGGAGAAGTGCTTCCCACTCCCCTCAGAGACACCTGACACCCTGTGCAGGATGGGCAGATCAGAGACTCCTCTGCTCCTTCATGGGCAGGCAGGAGCAGCATTGTAAAAGCCAGCCATTGATGCAGGGAGAGAAAACAAGCTGGACTCCATGGATATCAGAAGGCCAATTAATTACTTTATTACACTATATTATTCTATACTATATTACACTGAATCTGCACAAGCACCCAAATGCACTGAACTGACCACAATCTCGTGACTGTCAGACACCAGTCCTGAGACACACATGTGGATTCAACTGGCCAGTGAATCAAAACACTCACACCAGAATCAAATCAAGCAAATTCCTTCAGGTAAATAATCTTCCTCAATGCATTGCACTTGTTCCGAAACACAGGAGCAGTAAATGAGATAAGAATAGTTTTTTCTTTCTCTGAGGTTCAGAGAATGTGAATCCCAGAAATATCCTTGGGAAGCTGTGCCCTGCTTTTCTCTGTGGAGAGAAATGCAGCCACAGAGCAGGGCTCTGCAGCCAGATCACACAGGGACTGGGAGACCCACAGGTGTTGTACGTGGCCTTTGCTCTTGATGACAAGCAGGAGATTCCTGGGGCAGCAGCCTGTGCAGGAGCTGGGGTAACAAAGAACAAAGTGCCACCTCCTCAGCAGAGGGGCTGCAGGAGCTGTGCTCAGCACCCCTGGTGCTCCAGCCATTCCCACAAGGTCCCTGAGCTGGAGGGGTGCCAGGTGGATGAGCAAGTGATGAGGCAGTGTCAGCTCACAGCTCCCCACGTGCTGATGGCTGGGAGCCAGCAGCATCCCTGACCACAGCCTCAGCCTGCTGCAAACCCACACTGCCTGCACCCCTGCTGACACCCTGGGAGCCAGCAGCATCCCTGACCACAGCCTCAGCCTGCTGCAAACCCACACTGCCTGCATCCCTGCTGACACCCTGGGAGCCAGCAGCATCCCTGACCACAGCCTCAGCCTGCTGCAAACCCACACTGCCTGCACCCCTGCTGACACCTCATTTGCAGCAATCCTGCCAGGGGCAGGTAAACACAGGCAAGTCATCAGTATCACATCAGCAGAGAGCGCCTAACTGGGATCTTATCCTGCCTGAGCAGGCAGCAAGGGAAGATGTTCCCTTTTTATTAAGGGATCTCCTCTGAAGAGCTGAAACAAACCAAATCCCAGCATCTCCCTCTTACAGAGCCCAAGGGATGGGAGCTGAGACTGGAGCATCCAGCTTCTCTCCCGCAGCCTTTCTTCCTCCCAGGAGGAATCCACAGCTCTGGAAAGGCCCCCACACCCTGGGAATGCTCTCTTCCCTCCTCTGGTTCAGGCCTGGTTCCCCTCTGCAACCTGAGGATTCCGACTGAGGAAAGCACCTTTTTAAAGAAGAAATAACAATCAAAACCTAGCCTTTTGCTGCTGTTACCCATCAGCGGGGCACTGGCTGTGATTGTACAGACCCTGGGTGAAACCCCACAGCTCCCAAGGTCTCTCCCTGTGTCCCCAGCCCAGGCAGGACCAGGTGTCTCCTGCCTTCTCAGAAATGTCTCTCTCATCAGTAGGGTCACAGCAGGAGCACACCCAGGGCTCCTCAGCGCCAGGTCTCTGTACAGGCAGTGAAAAGAGGAGTCTCATGAGCGTTACTCAAAGGTGATGCAGCAGCAGCCAGAAGCATCACCAGCTGCTCCATGCCCAGAATACAATTCCCATTACAGAGAACAAAAAAGCAAAGCACAAAAACCAACGAAGCACTGAAGTGCTTCACAGCATCCTGTGCCTCACCAGAAGAAATGGCCCTTACAAATGCTCTCTGCCACCGAGACCCCAAGCCTGGGAGATGCTCCAGTGCAGCCTCCCCCCTCCCCACCACCCACCCTGCCCATGAGATGGTCTGGGGGGCTGGAATGGGAAACCTCCATGGGGTTTGGGGTCTCTGAGGAAAAGTGGTGGGTGCAAAGCAGTTTGAAGCCTTCCCTAGCCCTGGAAGGAATCAAAGGAGTCTGCAGGGTGTGAGGCAAACAGTGCTGGCACATCCCAGCACCCCAGGCTGGATTGTCTGGGATGAGGGCAGGGACTCCATCACATCCAAGCCCACACAGCCAGCCCCAGACCACTTCTGTCAGGAGAAGGACCAGCAGAGGAGTCACAAAGGGTTGTTAATTGGGCATTCTGCTGATGGGAAAGGTAATTAAGGGCTTCCCAAAGGCCAACACTGACACCTGGATTTAGCAGCACTGTTCCCTTGGGGATGGCAAACACAATGTAAATTCCCAGGGGATTAAACTTGAAGAGGATATCCAACGAGCAGGGAGAGAGGAGAGGCCAACACCGTAGGAGGGATGGTAATTACAGAATTACCTGCCAGCCTTTTAGGACAATGAGTGACATGAAATTTTATATAGATAAATAGAGACAATACAGCTGGGGGAACAGTCAGTGCTGGGGCAGGAGCAGCCTGTGCTCCTGGGCTGATGGCAGCACAGGAGCAGGGCACAGAGGATGGGGCAGGAGCAAGGCACAGAGGATGGGGCAGGAGCAGAGAGCAGAGGATGGGGCAGGAGCAGAGAGCAGAGGATGGGGCAGGAGCAGGGCACAGAGGATGGGGCAGGAGCAGAGAGCAGAGGATGGGACAGGAGCAGGGCACAGAGGATGGGGGAGGAGCAGGGAGCAGAGGATGGGGCAGGAGCAGGGCGCAGAGGATGGGGCAGAGGCAGGGCACAGAGGATGGGACAGGAGCAGGGCACAGAGGATGGGGCAGGAGCAGGGCACAGAGGATGGGGCAGGAGCAGAGAGCAGAGGATGGGACAGGAGCAGGGCACAGAGGATGGGGCAGGAGCAGGGCACAGAGGATGGGACAGGAGCAGGGCGCAGAGGATGGGGCAGAGGCAGGGCACAGAGGATGGGACAGGAGCAGGGCACAGAGGATGGGGCAGGAGCAGAGAGCAGAGGATGGGGCAGGAGCAGGG
>NW_005054314.1:8250767-8252369 GCF_000277835.1 Geospiza fortis
CACAGAGGGTGGGGCAGAGGCAAAGCACAGAGGATGGGGCAGGAGCAGGGCACAGAGGATGGGGCAGGAGCAGGGCACAGAGGATGGGGCAGAGGCAGGGCACAGAGGATGGGGCAGGAGCAGCCTGTGCTCCTGGGCTGATAGCAGCACAGGAGCAGGGCGCAGAGGATGGGGCAGGCAGGAGAGGAGCTGGCTTTGCACAGCAGAGCCACCCCGGGGATGACGGCAGTGCAGGGAGGGGGACAGAGGCAGAGAAGGAGGCAGGGATGGCTGGGTGAGCACTGAGATCAGTGCTGCAAGGAGCCCCAGCCCTGCTTAGCAGGCAGCTCAGGCAGCAGCGGGCAGGAACAGGACAGGCTGTTTTCCCTCTGCAGCCAGGGAGCGCAGGGATGCTTCAACCTCTGCACCACTGCCGGGCTGGGTCCTGAATCACTGCCTGTCCCGACCCACAGGCACGCCAGGAGCTGTGCACAGCACACCTGGGCTTGGCAAGGCAGAAGAGGCTGAATGCAGCAAACCTGAGAGCAGCCTGCAGAGAGCTGCCTGCCTGCCTCTCCTCCAGGACCAGGGGTGCCTCAGAATGTCACCATCACATTTTCTGAAAAATCCTCTTTGCCCAGGATTCTTCTCCTAGGAAGCTGAGAGGCCTCAGAAAAAAAAAGGAAAACAATATTATCTCATTTGCTTCTCCTGCATTTTGTTGCTTTGGAATGTGGCTGGAGATTGTTTATCCAACAGGTGAATTGTTTTTGACTTAATGACCAATCACAGTCAGGCTGTGTCGGACTCTGAAGAAAGAGTTATGAAATTTTCATTATTATCTTTTAGCCTTCTGTCTGTACCCTTTCTGTATTCTTTAGAATAGTTTAATATAGCATTCTTTAATATAATATAATATCATAAAATAATAAATTAGCCTTCTAAGAACATGGAGTCAGATTCATCAATTCCTCCCTTCATCGGGGGACCCCAAAAATACCACATCAGAGCTGGGCATTTCCCTTGCTCTCTGCCACATCCCAGCCAGCAGCACCCTCCTCACAGCTTTTCCAGCCTTTGCCAGTGCTGGGAAACTGTTGTTTTGATTTTTAAGATTTTTTAAGCTTTCTAATGTTTACATTCTAGTAACAAATTTTTGTACACACTTTCTATAAATAACTTATTTTTTTGCATTCTTTTACGGAGGAGGAGAAATTTGATGGACTGTTGGTTTGTGCAGTATCATTGGAGAGGTGGCACTCTGTCACAGACATATTTTACGAAAAATCCTTTCCTTAGGATTTTTCCTCCTGAGAAGCTGAGAGGCCTCAGGAACAAAATGTAAACAATGGTTATCTGCTGCTGTGGAATGCAACAGGTGCATCTGTGATTGATCCATGTTGGTTGTTTCTAATTAATGGCCAATCACAGTCCAGCTGGCTCGGACTCTCTGTCCGAGACACAAGCTTTTGTTATCATTCTTTCTTTTTCTATTCTTAGCCAGCCTTCTGATGAAATCCTTTCTTCTATTCTTTTAGTATAGTTTTAATGTAATATATATCATAAAATAATAAATCAAGCCTTCTGAAACATGGAGTCAGATCCTCATCTCTTCCCTCATCC
>NW_005054314.1:8253124-8255757 GCF_000277835.1 Geospiza fortis
ATTAAAACTATACTAAAAGAATAGAAGAAAGGATGTTATCACAAGGCTGGCAAGGAAAGGAATGGAATGATAATAAAATCTTGTGACTGACCAGAGAGTACGAGACAGCCGGACAGTGATTGGCCATTAATTAGAAACAACCAACATGAGACCAATCACAGATGCACCTGTCGCATTCCACAGCAGCAGATAACCATTGTTTACATTTTGCTCCTGAGGCCTCTCAGCTTCTCAGGAGAAAAAATCCTAAGGAAAGGATTTTTCATAAAATATGTCCGTGACAGTCCTGGATGGCTCCAGCCCCTGCCAGGTGACTCAGAGACCTTGGCATGGAGCCCAAGACCCCTGTGACTTTGATCTTGACCCACGGAAAAAATTACCAACCTTATATGAGGACTTAAAAGCCACAAAAGTTTAAGTAGAATAATAGTTTGTCGCGGGGTGAAAAATCAATTTTTGGGGCTTTTAGAATGGGGGCTCGGGGTCCCAAGATGGAGGAATTTGGGTGTACTCTGTCCTTCTTCTTTCTTCTTCCTAGCCTCCATGTTCTGGGTGATGCTGGCACTTTTGGATTGGTTTAGAGCAGAAGCTCACTGTCTAACACAGGTGATAGGTATTGGGAAGTTATGGTAAATAATGTACACGGAGTTTTTAGTATAAAAAGATAACACCGCCCCAGGGGAAGGCAGAGTGCCTCTGTCTGACCTGCTGGACAGACCTCGGCAGGCCAGAGAAAGAATTTTATAGATAAGAAACAATAAACAACCTTGAGAAGGAGAATGGAAGAATCCTGACTCCTTCTTCGACTGCCGGGCTGGGAAAAGAGACTTTCTGACACATCTCGGGGTCACTGTGAGCAGCAGAGATCCTGAGACTGCAGCTGGGGACAGCCCCACCCCTCCCACCCTGCCCCACTGGGCTGGTGGCTGTAACAGCACTGCAAAGCCAGTCCCAAAAGCTGCTTTTCTGTGCCACCACATCAGGGACAGAAGGAGCAGCCCTGGGAAGGCAGCTCCTGCAGACAGGGACACCCTGAGTCCCACTGCACTGGGGCATCTCCTCCCTCCCAGCTCAGGGACTTTGGCACTAACGGGAAACTGAGGCACGGGGGGAGGAAAGGACTTGCAGCAGATCACTGAAGCACAGAGGCAAAAGGCTCTTGTGATCCTGCTCATCCTGGGGGAGGCATCCCCCAAGCACAGGGCAGCAGCCCAGGCACTCCCCTTTGGAAAGCACCTCCCTGCCTGGCCTCAAACATAGCACAGGCTCCTCAAAACCCGATGGGATGATAAGCACCTCTTCTGAAAGGGAGCAATTACCACAAAACACTGATTATGCAAATACCTTGGTTACCAAAATGATGTTCCCTGAATTCTGAGTAGGAAAGACAAGAGCCGTGGAGAAAATTTGTTTAGCCAAGAGCTGCATCACATCTATTTATAGTGCTGAGAGGTGGAGAGGGACCTCCCTGGGCAAAGAGGCTTTAGGAGGCCACCACAGCCTGGTGACCATCACATCAGGGACAGAGATGGTGCACGGCTTTTCCCTTTCCTCCCAAAACACTTCAAGACACATTCTCCTTGCAAGACCAAGGAAACTGAGGCACAGAAGCAGAAGGCACTTGGCCAATGAGAGCCAGAGTGCAGAGGAGAGGCTGAGGTGCTGCCAGGAGCAGAGCAGGGTACCCCACTGCTGCCCAGTGCCCTGGGTGGGACAGGGCAGACCTCCCAGAGCTGGAGCAGAGTGCGGAGAGAGGCAACAACAGAGAATGGCACTGGGGGAAAAACGCCTCTGTGAACCCCCACAATGGGCTGGGACAGCAGCAGCCACAAGGCTGGTGAGAGTAAGGCTCAAGGGGAACCTGTGAGTCTCAATCCACCAGGCAGGGACTGTCTGCCACAGCACATCCTCCCTGGGATGGGGACAATGGCATTCCCAGGCCTGGCACCGCTGGCTCGAGAGGAGCAGGGCTCAGTGTGCCACTCTGTCACAGACATCTTTTATGAAAAATCTTCTCTTTAGGATTTTTCCTCCTGAGAAGCTGAGAGGCCTCAGGAACAAAATGCAAACAATGGTTATCTGCTGCTGTGGAATGCAACAGGTGCATCTGTGATTGGTCTCATGTTGGTTGTTTCTAATTAATGGCCAATCACAGCCCAGCTGGCTCAGACTCTGTCCGAGACAGAAGCTTTTGTTATCATTCTTTCCTATTCTATTCTTAGCTAGCCTTCTGATGAAATCCTTTCTTCTATTCTTTTAGTATAGTTTTAATATAATATATAGATCATAAAATAATAAATCAGCCTTCTGAAACATGGAGTCAGATCCTGGTCTCTTCCCTCATCCTCAGACCCCTGTGAACAGGCTCACACCACCCTGCACAGCCCTGGCTGTGCTCTGCTGCCCTGGGCTTCTCCCAGCCTGATCCACTGCCACCACGGGTCTGTTCTGGTGCCACAGGGGTGAGCGTGGCTGCCCCACTGTTGGGAGCAGTGCCACAGGGGTGGTGCCATCCTCGGGGGTGGCACAGGACCCTGACAGCCATTCCAGCTCTGCAAGCAAGGCAGCTTTGGGAGGATCGAGCACTGACCTGCGAGGATGGAGGGTAACACACACACACACACACACACACA
>NW_005054314.1:8255774-8266194 GCF_000277835.1 Geospiza fortis
GGCCCCCACCCGGTCCTCAGAGCAGGGTGGGACTAAGAGTGGCAGCTGATATGGCACTGCTCTGCCACAACCATACAGCTTCCCCGTGTGGGAACAGCCGCCTCTCACCGTGCTGCTGGAGCCACAGAGCCTGGCATGGGGCTGAGCTGCCAGCACAGCACCCCTGCCCTCAGCAGCAGCCAGGCTCTGTGTCCCACTGATGTCACACAGGGAGGAAGGACAGCTCATGACGCAGTGGATGCCAGCAGAGCCAGCCATGAGCTGCTGTTTCCTACCCTGGTGGAGCACAGAAGCCATAAAAAAAGCCATAAGTCAGCACGAATGCTCTTGGCACTGATGCCAGGCAGATTTATGACAGCACAGGCACTGCTGTGCCGGTCCCAGCATCCCCTCCCACAGCTGTGCCAGGAGCAGTGCCCAGCGCCAGTGTCTCTGTGGGCAGCACCCTGCCACTGCTCACCCAGCACTGCAGGGGACACCCAGCACCTCATCCAGTGTGCCAGGTGGGTGGGGACCCATGTTCTGCCCTGCTGGAGCAGCAGAGGGGATGCTGGGCTGAGCAGACAGCCAGCCAGCCCATCTGCTCCTGACAGCCTGGCTGTCCCTGCACCCGGGATCCTGTGCTGCAGGATGGCCCTGTCCTCCCTCCTCCTGTCACAGCCCCTCTCTGGGCACCTTCCAGCTCAGCCTGCTTGCAGACAGCCTTGTGCAGCTCTGGCACACACTGCGAGTGTCACAGATAACCTGGGTGTCCCTTGCCCAGGAGCTGTGTGACGCCCCTGGCTGCTGCCCTGGGCTGGGGGGCCACCCTGGGGGCTCTGGCAGCTGGTAGGGGCTCAGCCCACACCAGAACACAGAGGAGCTGCCAAGACACCCATTTTCCATTCCTAGGGTGAAATATCTGCCTGAGGACCAGCACTTTGCTCATTTGGTCCATGACAGCCATTGCCTCTTGAAATCCATCTCTGGGTTTGAGTGTCCCAATGACACATCCAGCAGTTTATTCCCATGCACAGGGAGAGATGGAGCTCACCCTCAGTATCCCCAGGCAGATCTTCTCTTCCACAGAAAGCTCTTTGTGGCCTCTGCACTCCTGCAAGGTCACTAATTGCTCCCAACCGTGTGTCTGCTGGATTTGTTTTTGATCACCAAAAAACCCAATTCCTCCTTATCTCCCTTGCCATCCTGAGCTGACACTGCCTGAGAAGAGACAGAAAGTTAAACTCACAGACAAGGTAAGAAAAGCCAGATGCCTCCGGCTTGCAGAGCCACAGCAAACAGCACAGACACCTCACAGCTCCCCTGTGACACCAGCAATCCACCTGCTGCCAGCACAGCCCCTGACTTCTCTCTGTTAGCTCTGACTCTCTTATTCCTTCCCAAAACCGAGCATCCTGAGCTCTGCTGGGGGCAAGGGGCTTGCTGGAGGTGCCAGCTCAGGGCTAACCTCAGTTTCTACCCACCTCACATGGAACAAGGCTGGCCTCCACTGCTCTGCCCTGCTGGGGACCAAGGGAGAGCTGGCAGTGCCTGCTCTCTCCTCCTTCCCATCCAGCATCCCACAGGCTGCTCCTCCACCTTCCTTCTCCCCGAAATTCCAACCCCTGCATCAGCCCAAGGAGCTGATGTGGAACCTGAACAGAGGCAGGGAGGGTGGCAGACACAGCTCCTGCCATGGCTGCACACCAGGGACTGCTCATGGAGACTGTGCACATCTCTCAGGTGCCACTGGAGGTCCAGCCTCCAATGTGGGCAAACTGGACTTGTTCCCAGCTGTCTGTCACACTCCAGACAAAGGAAGGGCTTAGCTTTGGCCATCAGAGCTCAAATCCTGGTGAGCACTGCCAAGGCACCTCTCCTCCCTCGGGCTCAGGTTTCTGAGAGGTCAGAAACCCTGGCAGGAGCACTGCTGGCCTCTCCCACCCACATCAGCTGGCCACAGGGAAGTGTCCCAGCACTCCTTGCCCTGCTTTTGCTGATGGGGATGAAGGCAGAGATCCTGCTTGCCTCCTCCTGTGACCACAGAGTTTTGTGCACCTGAACCCCTGAGCTGCCCACACTCCCATCTCCCCAGCCTGTGTTTTCATTACCCTCAGGACAAACAGCTCAGGCATCCAGGCAGTAAAATCCCCCTCTGTTGTACTGGAACTTTTCCAGGCACCATCATGGTCCTCTGGAGATGTTTGGGGATTTTTCCTGCCAGTGCACTTAGGGACACTCACCACTTACATGACCAGAAGCCACTAGATCCCTCCCAGACCCCAACCAGAGTGTAATGCTGGTATCTGTGCTTGCCCCTGGGATGGAAGATGCTTGCATGGGGCTGGAGAGCAAGCAGCCATGGCAGGAACCACCCAGACACTACTGCAAGCCTCTCCCAGAGAGACCTGGTGGGAGGGATGTGACAGCCAAGGCAGATGTGACACTGATGGCAGCTCCTGGTCTGTGACCATGTTCCCAGGGGTCTTAGGATGAGGGAAGAGACGAGGATCTGACTCCATCTGACTCCTTCCTTCAGAAGGCTTGATTTATTAGTTTATGATATATATTATATTAAAACTGTATTAAAAGAATAGGAGAAAGGATTTCATCAGAAGGCTAGCTAAGAATAGAAAAAGAAAGAAGAATAACAAAGGCTTGTGTCTCAGAGAGTCCGAGCCAGCTGACTGTGATTGGCCATTAATTAGAAACAACCACATGAGCCAATCACAGATGCACCTGTTGCATTCCACAGCAGCAGATAACCATTGTTTACATTTTGTTCCTGAGGCCTCTCAGCTTCTCAGGAGGAAAAATCCTCAGGAAAGGATTTTTCATAAAATGTGTCTGTGACACCAGTCCACGTCCCACCAGCACCACATCAGCCTCCAGGGCTCCGAGCAGCAGCAGCAGGAGCATTTCCAGCTTGTCCTTGTCAAGGAATGGAGGGAACAACCTCCAAAGTGCTCCATGGGTAGGGACACAGTGCTCCAAGTGCCTGTGGACACTGCCTTCCCACTGCTCTCCCCAGCTGAAGGCAGCACTGGCTGGGAACTGCCAGCACTGAGCAGCCCATGTGGGAATGCCCCCATTACAGCCCAGAGGGTGCAAGCAACTGCAAAGTGAAGAGAGGGGGATGGATGCTCCAAGGTGCTGCTGACCATGGTGGAAGTGGGCACAGGATTCAAGGGAGCATTGATATATTGGAAATAAAGAGAATAAAGAGAGGCAGAACAAAGAAATATGACCTGAAAGAAGCAGTTAAGCCTCCAGAGAGAAAATGCCTGGATGGATTGAGGCTGGATATGTGCACAGGCAGCCAGACCCACCTGATCCACCCAGTGCCCTCCTCCCACGTGTCCCCAGGTGAGCAGAGGCCACAGGCTGTGACACAGCTGAGCAATGCTCAGAGAAGGTGCCAAAGCTGCATGGAGGCCCCAGACACAAACTCTTTGGGGCAGGGACTACACCTTTTGCCCCCTCTCCATCTGCCCCAGCTGAAGATCTGGCAGGACAGCAGTCCCCAGCAGAGGGGAACCAGAGCTGTGGCTGTGCCAGCCTCTCCAGCACCTGTGGCACGACTCAAGGCAGGACGACATTGGTGACACCACACCAGCTGCCCTTCAGAGCTGCTCCTTTCCACAACTCCAATTAATATCACAAACCTCTATCAGGAGTCTTTCCAGCCTCTGAGTTGCTTGGAAACTGTTTGCTGCAGCGACTGACAGCTGCTGCCAGGAGGGCTCAGTGCCAGCCCACTCCCCAGGGCTGCCACCACAGAACCTGGTGGAACAGCCGTGCTCCATTCCCTGGCACGTGCCAGCAGCCGGGGGATTCAGGGATGAGCTGGGAGCAGCTCTGCCACGCGCCAGGGATGAGAGAGCCTGGAAAGGCTCGAGGGCTGCGAGCCCTGGTTTAGGACTTGGAGATCCCACAGCTAAGGCTTCAAAATGTTCCCAGCCCGAGGGTAAGGGAGAGTTTCCAGAAAAACATTCATGGAAAAAACGTGCTCAGCCTCACAAGATTTATTTGGCCAAATCTGGACATCGAATTCGATCATAAAGAAGTCAGAGAGAGGGTTCTGCTTTATGGACAAAGTGTTGGTGTGGGCTTAATGGTGAAGTCACTGAGACCTCCATAATACTCTATGAATAATCAGGTATCTCTTCCAATTTATAGTGTACCATAAAGTGCTGCTACAGTTTCGGAGACAGTACTTTTTGTTACACTATAGCAATGACAAAAAGCATATTTTACTGTACGAATGGCAGTGTAAGTATATTTATCCACTGGCCAGAATTCTGTGGTACACTTTCCTATCTAATGGCTGCACAAACATACATACATCCCAGATTTATACCCAGATTTTCCATACTTTGCTTTGAAATTTGCATAATATGCGAAAATCTCTATATAAAATGGAGAAGAGCATGGAGCAGCTCCTGCCAAACCAGCCACTGGAATTCAGCACTCCTCTGTCTCACACTGCTCGTGTTTCCCCACAGTGACAGCACCCTGGGGATCCTGGAGCTGCCTTGGGGATCCCCCCTTTTAGCTCAGCACTCTCAGGGGGAAGGAAAGCTGAAGGGGAGGTGGATGAGGACCCCAGTGCAGGAATCCCCAAGGGAAGAAACGTGAGGGGAGCAGGTTGTGCCAGTGCTGGTGGAAGGCATCTCCAACACCATCCCACCCGACAGCTTCCTCCATCGCCCCAGTGAAGCACTGCCTTTTCTTCTGGAGAAAAAATGTTGTGGAATTACGAGTCTGATTGATATGAATATGTAACAACGCCGCTTTATTAATAGCAGCTGCATTATCAGTTTGCTCCCTGCTATTGGCAGGAGATCTGGGACAATATGTGGTTTGAACACTAAAGAGAAATGCAGCCTGCAAAGGCAGCGAGATCATTTCCTTCCTTCTGCCCTGGAGCTGGCCAGGGTGACACAGATGCATCCACGGCTCTAGTGTGCATGGTCCTGAGCACACCCACTGCCATCTGCACAAGGATTTGTGCTCAGTGCCCCCAGCACAGGCAGGAGACACCCCTCCAAGCCAGGGACCACCACAGCCAGCTTTAACCTCTGCAAATTGAGGTCACTTGGTGCAGAGCATCATGCAAATCTCCCTGGCACGGGTAATAAACTCCCTTCGCAGTCTGCTTGCCTTACTCCCCCCATCACCACCCTGGAGGCATTAATGAAAACAAGATTACAAAGGAGATTGGATTGGACATATATCTGGTGTGCTATTTTAGCTGTAAATTATGCCAGCTTCATAAAACCCCAACTGTTCTTTCCTGAGATCCTGCATAGATTGGCTGGCTAAGATCAAGCAACCGGCGCTCGCTGCGGGCAGGCACTGCCTAGAAAAATGCTGAGAGGGTCCAAACAGGAGAAAGATCTTACAGGGCTACATATCCACACACATTTACGCACATGGAAACACAGGCATGACAGCCAAGAACTTCTCATGCCCACTGATCAGCTAAAGTGACTCACCCAGAGGTCTTACAAGCCCCTACTTGTAGGGGCTCGCCAGGCTTGGGCAAGCTGACCCTGCAGATCATCTGTGCTGTTTCAGCTGCCTGTGACCACACTGCTGACACTTCCCTCAGCTTTAGGTAATCCCAGGAGGGAGCAGAACATCAGGCAGCACGGTCCAAAGCAAGGCTGGATGCCAGGTATGGGACATGGGGCTCTGTCCCAGAGTGAGTGTGAGTTAGCAGATGCGGTGAGGTGAGCAAGGCTGGCTCTGTGGCAGCCACAGGGCTCCCAGCCCCAGGCTGGGCAATAGGGCTCTGCAGCACCAGGGCAAAACTGCCCCAGCCTGAACTTTGCTACAGCAGAGCCAGCAGGAGGTTTTGCAATTCTTCTCATGAGCATCGCTCTAGCTTGGCTGTGCTCCACGACCCTGGAGGACAGAGCAGCCAGGGCTGAGCTGCCCCAGGGAGAGCAGTGGTGCTGCACAGGAGGAAGGACACAGCTCTGATCACACCCTGCTCCACTCCCTGCCCTCTCCTGGCTGCCCCCACACGAGGGGCTGGCTCCATGCAAGGGAGGCACGGGCAGTGCAGGAGCCTTGGCAAACAGGGGCTTGAGCGGTGAGCCACGCACGACCTGGCTGCTGCAAGCACTCTGCCACCTCCGGGGGACAAGGGCCACTCTGAGCCCTGAGGGGACACAGCCCCACAGCCCACGGGAGCCCTCCTCCACCCACTGCCCATTACCTGGAGGGAACAGCTGCAGACCAGCAGCACACCTTGCCGTTCCCGAGCAGGCATGGCAGCGAGCTGCCTTCCTGCCACACTCCCATGGCTCCAGCTGCTCGGAGCTCAGCCAGGTGCCACCACAGTCCCCACATGTGCCAGCTCACAGCCTGCACTGCCAGCCCACAGCTGGACACAAGGCAATGCCCTCCCTGGCAGGATGGGTCTCATCCATCCTCCTCTCCAACCAGGCCCTCTGGGTGATGCTACAGCAGAGTGAATTTTGCACATCTATCCCAAGTCTCCAGATGAAGAATCCCTGCAGGGTCAGTGACCTTTGAGAAGACCACAGAATTTGTGGGCAGACATCTGCACATCTCCAAAGGCAGAGTCCAGAGTCCCTGCAACCACAGAGGCAAAGCAAGCTGGCAGAACCTGCATCACAATGTCATGTATCAGGAAGAAAGGGACACACATTCAAGAGTGGTCAAGGCAGCACAATAATGCTGGGCAAACGTGAAAGGCCCATAACCAAAGACCCTGGGGTGCCTCTCCAATGGAGAGTTGCATCTTCCTCACATGGACTCACACGTGTGTCCCCACCTGCAGCAAATCCTCTCTGCACGTTCCTCTGTGCCATTCACCACCAGGAGCTGGCACAGGACCTGCCTGCGTGTGCATGTGTCTATTGATACAAACCCAGGCTTCCTGGGCAATCAATAATGCTATTTAAGAGATAAGTCTTGCTATTGACTGGCTGTTGAGCCCAGCTCTTGCTTAATTTGAAAGAGAAGGAGGATGACGAGGGAGCTCTGAAGTGTTCCCAACGTCACCAGGCATCCATGTGCATGCTCAGGCTGTGCAGGCAGGGATGGAGGGGTCAGGGATGGAGGTATGGCCAGGCAGAAGCACAGTGGTTTTTCCACAGTGGAGTATCTGTGCACTCTTAGGGAGAAAAGGCCCATCTGTGAATGCGCGTGAGCACTTCCAGTACTGAGCAAAAATTAAATCTGGGCATGCTGTTCCCTCAGTGCAGCTGTGGCTGCACCAGATTTGAGGCTCCTCTACCACCCCACAGCCAGCCATGGTGCTCTGATCATCTCTTCAAGTGGCATGGAAGAGATTCTTGACTGCCCCAGGTCCTCCAAGGTGGCTCCTGGCCATTATGTCTGTCCAGGCTATAGAAGTCTCTGCTCTGGCACATGCAGGGTCTCCCCCAGCCCTCTCCTGGCTCTCCATTTTCAGGGAAGATAACTCCCACCATGACAGGTGAGAGCAGAGGACAAGCAGAGCTCACTCAGCCTCACAGAAGGCTGGGGAGCAGCTATCCCTCTCTTTCCTGTGCAGGACAGCCAGCCAGAAGGATTAGTATCCAGCCTGATCAGAGATTTCCAAGCAGGGAGCTGCACACACCCCCAGAAGGAGCCACAGAAGAAGAAAGACTCTGTTTTAGGTGGATCAAGTGGAAAATGGTGTGTCCTTCAACAAGGCAGAGGCAGCTTCCAGCTCACAGTGCCCAAGGCTACCACTTAGACAAGCTGCATGACTTGATGGGGCCATTTCTCCTTCCACACCCCCAAGTGCTTCTCCCTGGCTGATGTGGATCCATGTCTCTGTCCCCTGCTTTCAAAGCTGGGGTAGCCCAGCAGCCTGGGTGCTCTGGATGGGGAGGACACACCCAAACAAGCCCTGCTCTGTCAGGGAGGACAAAGCCCCATTCTATCAGCTCCTCTCCCTCCTGCCATTGCAGCCTCGGAGACATCGCCAGGGGTGTCCTGGTGATGTCTCAGAGGAAGGTGGCATCAAAAAGCATCTCAGCCCTGGGAGGTCTGGGCTGTTTTCTGCCCATGGTAGGAGAGATGGGAGCAGCCTTGCTGCCCCTGTGGTGATGGGGGGACCCATTCTGTGGAAGACCCTCAGATGATCTGAGCCTTGCTCCAGCCAGCCTAGAGACTCCTCAAGGCAGCACCCAACCTGATTTTTATCTAAACACTTTTTCTCCACAAAACCACAGAGCCTGAGTGCTGTAGCTGCCCTGGCAAAGGGCACAGAACTCATGGGCATGAATCACGAGAGAGGCTTGCTACTGACTTCACTGGGAGGGAGGAAGGACCAGGGCTAAGGCAAAGCTGAGGACTGCAGGCTTTGTCCTTCAGTGTCAGGGTGCAGCCACCAAGCAAATGACAAAAGCATCTTCCTGCCATCCTGGGGGTGGCATTGGAGGTAAAATCCCAGCTCTGCAGATCCATGGGCAGGTCCCAGAGCTCTGCTCAGCCCCAGCACTGCAGGGCAGCTCCCAGGAGCTCAGGTGGCGAAGGTGGCAGGTGCAAACAGCATCTTCTCTCTCTCAGGGACCTTTCCTGTGCTTGACAGGGCTTCAGTTCCAGTCCAAAGCTCAGACTGCCTTGGTCTAAGGCAGAAATGAGCTCCAAGGCTCACTGCAACCTCACTGTTGTGAACTGCAAGCCGGTGCCTGCCCTCCTGCCTTAGGAAGATTGAGGCGCCTGTCCACCCTAATACATCCTTTGTATTAGGGGGGACAGGGTCCCTTGCCCAGCCTTATCTCCAGCCCTGCACCCCTTGGTTTGCAGAAGGGACCAGGCCTGAGCCCACTTCTGTTGCATCCCCACTGTGCTCCCCACACCTGCCCCTGTGCCAAGCGGATGTGGGTTTGCATCTGCTCCATGGGTCCATCCTTAACAAGTGATCCCAATTCCCTTGAGCTGCCAGAGCTCCCTGGGCAGCCGAGTGAGCCGCCGGCAGCAGCACTGGGACCTCACACCAGGACAAGCCACATCAGCTGGGGCTGCTGCAGGGACAGCCCTCGGTGGCAGCAGTGCTGAAGCCCTGGGAAGGGGCAGGCACGCTCCAGCTGTGGGACACTGCTGGCCCAGGGCTGCCCATGGTGCAGCACCCAGCCAGCAGCACCCTGTGCCCCCTCATGGGCTGGTCCTGCAGCCAGGCTGAAGTTGTGCCTCCCAAGCCGAGCTGCAGCACAGTGGCTGTTGCCATGCCAATCAAGTGGGCAGCTGGCACGTTGAACTGTCAATCCAGGAGAGCAGCCACGCTCCCCACCCATGCCAGGGTGTCCCAGGGGGCTGATTTCCCCCACAGGCTCCTGCAGCAGCATCACAGAGCCTGAGGAGCTCAGCTGCTCCCAGCACCAGGCACTCCTCCATGCAGGGAGAGCACCCAGAGCCAGTCCCCAGCCCCAGCCAGGAGCTGTGGACACACATGAGCAAAAGCTGTCCTGGTGGCTCTGGTGACAGCCACAGTGCAAGGAGATGGCAGCAAAGGCAAGAGGAAGTTCAGCATCACGGGGGTCCTCAGCCAGCAGCCAGAGAGTGGGAGGCTGCAGGCTCAGCACAGGCTGGTGCTCCAAGGCACAGGGACAGGGCACAGGGAATGACCACAGGGCATGTCAGAGCCAAAACCCCCCAGTTTGTTATGAAAAAACCGGGATGCTGTTTTGTTTGCTGCTCAGGTGCAGCAGGAACTCCTCACTGCAGGACAACATGGATGCCAGCAGCTCGTGGATGGGCATGGACGGCTGCTAAACCCGGCGAGCATCCTGCCAGGGTCTGTGCCCAGAACAGGGGCAGTGCCAGCCCTCCCCTGCACTCAGCACCTGCCTCCTCACAAAGGTGGGCCACAGGCTCAGCTTGCCTTGGGCTTCACCCACACCTGCTCTGCCCTCGAGGCAGTCTCATGGCAGCAGAGGTTCTCACACACAAGAACACACATCCCAGCTTTTCTCTCCTCCACCTTTCCCTTGCGGACACGGGGAAACTGAGGCACGGGAAGGCTAAAGGTGGCACACAGCCCTCTGGCTGTCATCAGAGAAGAGAAAGGTAAGAATGTTTTCAAACTGCACTTCCTCAAAAGCAAGCCACGTCTCTCTACCAGTTCTGCCGCCGACAAGGAGGAAAACTCATCCCATCCAAATTGCTCGAAAATAGGAAAATGAGGAAAAACAACCAAACCCAAACAAACCCCAAGCCAGAAGCCAAGTGCGTTTGTCTCTGTTCTTTCAGCTCAATCAGCCACACTTCACGATGGCAACTGCCATGACACCAGACTAATAGCAGGAACACGGTCACCCAGGAGCACGCCAAGGTGACCCGAGGGGGAACTGGTGGAGCTCCCTGCCCCGAGCCCCACTTTCTGTGCTCAGCCTTCCCCGCCATGGGGGAAAGCCATCTCAGGTATGCCCGGCTGCACCGATCCGCTCCACAC
>NW_005054314.1:8267114-8267825 GCF_000277835.1 Geospiza fortis
CGGCTCCTTTCCCGGGCATCTCGGGTTTTGGGCGGCCACCGGCCTGCCCTGCGAGCCCCGCTGCCTGTGGCACTTCTCTTTGGATGCCGCTTGCCATGTTGTCATCGGATCGCTAAACATCATGAAACCCGCCTGCAGTGCTTCGTTAGCTTTCTTGTTAATTACCTTTAGACATTATATGTGGTGTGCAAACATTGTCACCTTACTCTTCGTCCCCTTTTCCAAAGGCATGGGATTGTCTGCCTGCCTGTCCATAGGTAACTCCATGGTAACCACTCTCCCAGTCTTGGCGGGGAAAAAATCAACAAAACCTCTTAAGGAAACTACATTATCAATGCATGAAAGGAGGCTTGTGTGCATTTCTTCCAAATAGATTGAGAAGCAAGGGCTGGGAGGTAGGTTACCATGGAATTGAGGAATTCAAGTGCACTATTAGCTGGCTAACATAAGAAAGAATAATTTGCAAGCCACGAATTCCTCCTTTGAAAATATGACTGACTTCCATCATATGACTTTCCACATCTTCCCATTCTATTCTTTATTAGAGCTTCAAGCAACTCATTTGCTCTGTACAGAAGTTGGACTTGGATGTAGTTTCCTGGCTCAAAGCTTTGACAGGAATTGCAGTCACAATTGCTGCCTCCCATCTCCATGGTCTCAGAGCTCATCCCAGGACCAGGGCACCCAACACCAGGCTCAGTAACTCCACCT
>NW_005054314.1:8267835-8311296 GCF_000277835.1 Geospiza fortis
AAATCCTGCCTGGTCCTGGCAATCCCTTGCTCTCCATCTCATCAGTATTTTCCAAAAGCATTTTCTGACATTTCAGTTTAAGAAATGTTCTTTACATTTATCTGCTACTGGAAAGGGCAGAGTATGTGAATTTTCCAACATTGTTCATGACAGATCCTGATGTAAAGGGATTAATTCTGGTTTATGTGATGTCCTAATGTCAGAGCTCTTTGCAGCCACAGAAACACAAGAATCCAGCAGAGCACTGGCTGCCTTTCTTCTAATGACCTTGGCATAGCATTTATTATATGTTCTTATGCTTTTAGCATGTCACACTTTAAAAGATGTCTCACCCCAAATTGATATCCTCTCCTGTTTTCCCTGTTTGATACAGCATGCACCTTTTAAGGTTGTCTGTTAACATCTATTTGACTCATTCACGTATCTATTTTAAACCTGTTTGCATTTTCTGGCCCTTTACAGATACAGCTATGGATTTTAAAAGAATGTTTCCAGAATGAAGATTGAGAAGGTATAGCAAAGCTCAAATGCTTTTCTAGATTTCAATATCAGAATTTTTTCACCAAAATAAAACGCCCTTCTCCCTGCATGTCTGTACCTGAAGACAGCCCCCTCAAAACATAACCTATTCCTTTCAAAGTTTGAGGATTTGTTTGTTTGCGCCCAACTGCTTATATACACCTGTCAGATTTTCTTTCTTTATGTTTGGATGCTGGTATAAAGCCTGCTCAAAGGCAGGAGGCAAGTGTCTCTGAGCAGCAGTATCATCTGCGAGAGTTTTACTCTTTCAGCTGCGATTTTGGCAAAGTTTCCTTATTTTTTCATAGCTTATTTGCCAGACAACTGTTCTGCAGTTGGTGTTGGGTGAGAGTTGGGAAGCAGTGGGAAACTGTAACATGAACAACTTGCTCCCTATCCTGTGTGCTTCCTGTGAGGGAAACACAAATTTATTTCTCTTCCTTGGGCACCTTTGTGGTTATGTGTTGCCCTCTTCAAATGTTTTAAGGCTCCCTACCTGCTGCAGTTAATTCAGAGACAGTTCTCTGGCATCTCCTGCTCTCACAATGCCATCACCAGAGCCCACCCTCCCATGGGTGCCGTGGGCTTGCCCTGCCCCCTGCCCATGTGTCACAGACGTATTTTATGAAAAATCCTTTTGCCAGGCTTTTTCTCCTGAGAAGCTGAGAAGCCTCAGAAGAAAAGAAAAATAATTATCTGCTGCTGTGGAATGCAACAGGTGCATCTGTGATTGGTCCATGTTGGCTGTTTCTAATTAATGGTCAATCACAGTCAGCTGGCTTGGACTCTCTGAGAGTCACAAACTTTTGTTATTCATTCCTTTCTATTCCTTGCTAGCCTTCTGATGAAATCCTTTCTTCTATTCTTTTAGTATAGTTTTAATATATCTTTTTCTTTTAATATAATATATATCATAAAATAATAAATCAGCCTTCTGAAACACGGAGTCAGATCCTCATCTCTTCCCTCATCCAAGAACCCCTGTGAACACGGTCACAAGGGAGGATGGCACCAGCATGGGGCAGAGGTGTCATGGAGCCCATCAATATGCACAGGCAGTGATCAAAGCAGGGATGCTGTGAGAACTCCTGCCCTGGCACAACCCTCCCTGCCCCAGGAGCAGCACCTGAAGGGAGCAGGTGGGGAGCATGGGTGCCACACTTGGCAGGTGGACAGATGAGAAAGGGGCCTGTGCATATCTGGGTTTGCTTTCTTCCCCAGGAGGAGCTGAGCAGACCCCTCCCACTCTGTCCCTCGCTCCAAGGCAGAGGGAGTAGGAGAAATCACGACTACCTGATGCCTGCCTGGCAGCTGTCATGAGGCAAGGCTGGCAGCTGCCAAGCCACCTCCCTGTCACCTGGTCAGAGCTGCACTGTCACCACAGGGCAGGACACACCTCAGACCCAGCCCTGCCTGCCCAAGGTGAAGAGTCCTCAGCCTCCAAACCTCAGAGCTCTTTTCTCCAAACCTATGAGCTCCCTCCTTCTTCCCCAGGGTAGAAATGAGCTGCAAGACCTCTCAGTTGGATTTGGGGACCAACATTCAACCCCAGCAGTGTCAGGAGCTGCAGCAGGGAGGAAATTCACATCTACTCCCATCTCAGTGTGAAAGCCAGCAGGTTGTTGGGGTGGTGGCTCAGAGTTCCTCCTGCTGGCTGCTGAGGGAAGGCTGTTGTGGAGTAAACATCCCATTAAGTCAAGAAAAAAAGCAAAAAGAGCTTGCAAAGCCCAGTGGGGTGGGAGGCAAACAGCTCTATCAATGTTGGGAATGAGCAGTTTGTATAATCAACAGGCTCACCAGCTGGGAGGAGAGCAGCAGCACGAGGGAGCAGGGCTGGGAGCAATGGAGAACCACTGCCTTTTCCAAAGGGGTCATCACAGCAGGCAGGACAGGCTGGCACCTGCAATTATTTCAGTGGACATCACCGAATATCCTGAGCTGGAAGGGACCCATGAGGATCATGGAAGTCCCCCTTTTCAGTTACCAAGGAAAGCCATTTCCTTGTGATTTGTCTCCTACTTCAGACCAGATTTTTTTCCCCCCACTATGGAGGGCAAGAAAAAGTGTTTTCATCTTCCCCATAGCTGCTGATTTTCAAGAAACCTGTTGGATATAATCTTTGGGAATCTCAGATTTAAACAGATTTTGGGTTTCACCCCAAAGCTGAGGGCAGGCCAGGGGGGCAAACATGCACAGGCACCCAGGGAAGTCATGCTGAGAGTACGAACCCCCAAATGCAGGAAGCCCAAAGCCCTGGGGCAGAGTAACTGCACACCTGGGGCTCCAAGCCCAGCTCCTGCAGGGATGCAGCACCCAGGAGCAGCCACCCTGGAGCTGCTGTGGGTGCTGACCCACCCTGAGGTGCCAGCAGGATGAGGCTGGGAGCAGGAGAGGTGATGGATGCTGGTGCTGTTCCGGCTGCAGCAGCTGAGGAGTGCCAGGGCTGGCTGGGGGGACAAGAGCTCTCCAGATAGAGAGTGGATGTGTCCATCTGCACAGAGCTGCTGGAGCTGCCACTCATCTCACCCAGCCCCTTCCAAAAGCCAGCAGCAATGGGGAGTGGTGCTGGGAAGCCAAATGTCTTTGCTAATTGGACTTGTTACCACGTTTGCTTGTTTAGGTTGAGTTTTTGTTGGTGGTGTTTTTTTTTTTTTTTGTAGTTTCCCTTCCAGGCTGCGGTGAGAGCCGGGGGTTAGAATCACAAAATGGTTTGGGTTGGAAGGGACCTTAAAAACCCTCTTGTTCCAACCTGTGCCAGGGCTTCACCACCCTCACAGTAGAGAGTTTCTTCCTAATGTCTAACCTAACCCTGCCTTCTTTCAGCTTAAGGCCTTTACCCCTTGGCCAGCCACTTCAGGCCCTTGCCCAAAGTCCTTCCCTGGCTCTCTTGGAGTCCCTTTGGGCACTGGAAGGGGCTCTAGGGTCTCTTTGGAGCCTTTGCTTCTCCGGGCTGGATACCCCATCTCTCTCAGTCTGTCCTCACAGGATGCTCTGGGCCCTACCAGGTGCTCTGACCCATGCTGGGATGCAGGACCTGGAGAGTAATGAGTTAAATAACCTTGAAGAGCAAATTCTTTTGCCCATCCCATTCCTCCTGCCACTGACAACATTCAGGGAATGAAGGTCATTTCTCCAGCCAACTTGCTTCAGGCCAGGTGCTTCCTTGGCCCAGGACAGGCACTGGCCTCTGTTCTCTCTCTCACACAGGGCTTGGATTTTCTGGTCCTAAAGGAATTGGGAGTTAGGACTGTGCCAAAAGGATCTCCAGGGGTTTCTCCCCTCCTCACTCCTCCTGCTCTCTCCCAGCTGTTCAACTAGTGGTAAAACAGAAGCTGCTGGATCTTGAGGAGAGAATAAATAGCTTCAATTCAGCCATGGAAGAGAGAGATGGAGGCATTTGCTAGAGAGCATCTGACAGCTTGGGGAGAGCAGGCAGAGCTGGCTGTGGAGGAGCTGTGGTAATTAGGATGTGTGTTTGCACTCACTCTTTCACTCAGCCCCAGAGGTTGCCATATGGAGAGCAGCCCTGTCACTCCCACATCTCAGGGCCCTGCAGCTCACAGCCATCCCCAGGGTGTGCTGCCCCAGCATCCCCACACAGCTGCCCCTTGGGAGCATGGTGCCAGCTCTGTCCTTGCCTGCTGCACCCTGGCACAGCCCCAGGGCACCCCCTGCACTGCCTCAGGTGTGACAGGAGAGGGTCTGGAGCTGAGGAACCGCAGCCCCAGGCTGCTCCCCCAGCAGTGATCTCCTGCACCAGGGCAGGATTGATTCACTCCCTTCTCCTGCACCCTGTCACTGGCGGAGCCAGCAGTGAAATTACACCTTCTGCTCCACACCCCCACATCCCTCACTGTCTCCTGGACAAACTCCACTGCCTGCTGTTATTTTTAGCTCCTGGGAACTCTGATCTTTATCTTAATGGGACACGTGTACTACGAAACGTGCGGATCCCTGCAGCTGCAGGCTCGTGTGAGGAGCTGCCAGGCTGTCACCCACCTCCCCAGGCAGGGGAGGGAGCACTGGGGCCAGCTCAGCCAGCCCCCAGCGGGGACCAGGATGGCATTGCTGTGCCCCCATGGCTCCCTTCACATGGGGTTGGAGCCCCAGCTGTGCCTGCACAGCACTGGCCATGTCCAACATTTCCCTGCTGTGGCAGTTCCCTGTCCTGGGGTCCAGAGGGTGGAACCACTCTGGTGGTTCCAGAGGTTGCCATATGGAGAGCAGCCCTGTCACTCCAACATGTCAGGGCCCTCCAGCTCACAGCCATCCCCAGGGTGCTGCTGCCCCAGCATCTCCACACAGCTGCCCCTTGGGAGCATGGTTGTGTCCGTGTTCACAGGGGTCCAAAGATGAGGGAAGAGATGAGGATCTGACTCCATGTTTCAGAAGGCTTGATTTATTATTTATGATATATATTATATTAAAACTATACTAAAAGAATAGAAGAAAGGATTTCATCAGAAGGTTAGCTAAGAATAGAAAAAGAAAGAATGATAACAAAGGTTTGTGTCTTGGACAGAGAATCCGAGCCAGCTGACTGTGATTGGCCATTAATTAGAAACAACTCGATGAGACCAATCACAGATGCACCTGTTGCATTCCACAGCAGCAGATAACCATTGTTTGCGTTTTGTTCCTGAGGCCTCTCAGCTTCTCAGGAGAAAAGATCCTAAGGAAAGGATTTTTCAGAAAATATCATGGCTACACATGGTGGCAGCTCTGTCCTTGCCTGCTGCACCCTGGCACAGCCCCAGGGCACCCCAGGGCCTGGCTGTGCAGAGGCAGCAGGGAGGTGCTGCAGGGACTGATTTGGGGTATCACAAACCCCTCAGGCTGAGGTACAACCTCAGCCCACCACAGGTAAGCTGAGGCCCAGGACCAGGCTGCTCTTTGATAATTCTGATTAACATCAGGCTCCTGCAGCACCAGGAGGGCTCTCCCCTGCAGAGATGGAGCAGCAGCTCCTCTCTTCCTACTCAGGGTTAGCCAGGGATACAGGAACATTTGGGATTCCTTCACTGGGTGCTGCTGGAGTGCTCCAAGCTGCCTGAGAGCAGAGCAGCTCCCTGGAAGTCTCTGGATGCTGAGCTGTGCCAGCAGGGTAGGGAGAAAGGAATGCACAAATCAGCCTATTTTCTGAACTACCTAAATTAGGAGGTGGGAGTCTAATTTTAGGCACCTGGTGCTGCCCTTCAGAGCGATGAGTTAAGGACTGTGAGTCCTTCAGCGAGCACTGCCCCTCTCCTGATGCTGCCTGTGTGTCTGGGGCAGCCTCAGAGCTGCTGAGCTCAGCCCTGCTGCCAGCCTGGCCCAGTGCAGGGCCACTGGGGCTGCTCACACACGCTGCAATGGTCCAGGGACCCCATAAACCCTCAGCAAGGACTTCACAGCCTGTTTTGCAGCTGAGCCTGGCTGTGACTCAGCAGCAGGGGGAAGAGAGGGCTGTGAGCGCAGCACATTCACTCTGTGAGCATCTCCCAGGGCTGAGACTCCTCCAGCTGAGCCGTGCCACGGCGCTGCTGCAGCAGAGCCAGGCACACCTCGTTAATGCTAATGAATTAAGTGTCCCAACACCCAGCCAGGAGAGGAAAGCAGAGCTGCTGCTGGGCTGGGGGTGAAACCAGCACACAGAGATGCTCAAGTGCGGGAGGGAGATCTCCAGGCAGGAGTGGGATCTCCACCACCCTCTGCATCCCAGCCAGGGGCAGCTGCAGCTCTGGCTCCATGCTACCTGTGGCAGCTCAGACCCTTCCCACATTTTGCTTTCCTCCACAATCCCCTGGCAGCAGATTTTCTGCCCATAACCCAGCAAAGTGCCAGAGCTCCTGCTGCTGAAGGAGTCCTTCCCTTTGTCCTGTCCCACAGGACAATCCCAGGGACACCTGTGGCCACCTCAGCACCTCGAGAAGCACGAGGAGCTTGATATCATCTCTGGCAAGACAGGAAGACAAATGGGGACAGCTGGCAGGTTGCTGTGTGACAACTGCCCCTTGGAGGACACCTCCTCTGCAGCTCTGCCAGCCTGCTGCTCTCGTTCAAGACTTTCCAATCATTGTAATAGAGTGAGAACTTATTTACTGCCCTCACCCAGCCTCCTGACGTGGCCACGGGCACACAGCAGGCATCCTTCCCTCTCTGCTAACAAGAGCCTTCATGGCTCCTCTGCCACAGCACAAACCAGCCCCAAATAAACGTGAGCTCTGGGGGAAGGCTGGAAGGGGAAGGCAGGAGTGAGTGCTGAGGGGTCTGGCCTGAGCAGGGGCCAGGGGCAGGGTGGCACAGGGTTGATGTGATGGCACACACAGCCATGTGTTCAATGGTTCAGCTGGGAATGAAGGGCAGACAGCAGCAGGGCTGGGGAGATCAGCCTGCCCCGTGCTGAGCAGGCACAGACCCATCACACACGAGGCCATCACCGGCCATTGCTCTGGGGAAGGCTTGGCACAGCACTGTGCCCATGCCAGGCTCCTGGGAAGCTTTGGGATGTGCTCTGTGTCTCGAGGACATGCTGGGACACAGTGGCTCTGTGGCTGGGAATGCTCACTGGGCAGGACCTCAGCACCAGGCAGATCAGGAGGATGGGAAACGTGGCAAGCAGCACTGCCTGCATCAGCCCCAGGACTTCCTCCTAAAATGGGACTGCTCAAAGCCTCTTCTCCCAGGATCTCGGGATCTTTTGCTGGTTGCTGTGACCCCGAGAATGTTAAAAGTCTCTTTTCCCAGCCTGAGCGGTGGAAGAAGGAGTCAGGGCTCTTCATTTCTCAGTCTCAAGGTTGTTTACTGTATCTTATCTATCAAAAATTTTCTCCTACCCTGCCAAGGTCCATCCAGCAGGACAGTTCCAGGCACTCTGCCTGCCCCAGGGCAGTGTTATGTCTTTATACTAAAAACTACATGTACAATGTTTACAATTACTTCCCAATACCCATCACCTGTGTTAGACAGTGAGCTGCTACTCTAACCAATCTGTGAGTGCCAGCATCACAGCAGAGATGGAGGCCAAGAAGAAGAAGGAGAAAGGCTGGACACACCCAGATTCCTCCATCTTTCCTCCTGAACCCCCATACCAAAACCCCAAAATCTACTTTTCCACCCCGTGATAATTTCACTATTATTCTACCTAAACTGTCGTGGCTTGCTGATCTTCCCGTAAGGTTGGTAATTTGCTCCACGGGTCACAATCAAACCCACAGGTGTTCTGGGCTCCATGCCAGGGTCTCTGAGCCCCCTGGCAGGGCTCCTGGCCATCCTGGACAGCCAGAGGGATGTCCTGGGTTCCCACACCAGGACATGTGGATAGAACTGCAGCAGGGGCAAGGCTGGGAAGTTTCACGCTCTCATCCATGCTCTGGTCCCATGTGGGGCCACACTGATGAGATGGAAGAGTGGGGGTGCCCAGGCCCCTGTGTGTCACCACAGCAGGGGATGGGGACACCCCCACTGGAGCAGAAACACTGTGCCTTGCAAGAGCATCTCCAGGCTGCTGATCTCCTCTGAGGATCTCCTTGGACCAAATCTCCAGAGTGTTAGAAATGCAGGAGCATGTCCCTAACCAGCAGCTCCACCAGCACAGGGGACACCAGCTCCCCATCAGCTCTGACACAGCCTCTCCCTTGCCATGCACTAACCAGGGCTCCACTGAATTTCACCAGCAGAGAACCCTCCCAAAAGGAGTCAGGGTGCAAACATCCACGCAGAGAAACACTGATGCCCTGTCAGAAGCAGCACCTCTGGCTCAGCTGTTCTGGCACGGGACAAAACTGCCCCAGAGAGGATTAGCAAATCGGTGTTCAGAGGGCAGAGACACCCTGTGGCCAATCCTCAGGAGGGGACTCCCAGCCCGAGCCTGTCTGTCTGTCTGTCTGTGCTGGGGTCAGTGGTTTGCCAGGGCTCATCCAGAGATTCGGGATTCCAGCAAAGGAGCCGTCTGGCTGGTTGCCATGGTGATGTGGAGCACTGCCGCCTCCCTGCTCTGTCCCTGGGGTGGGACAGGACCCTGCCCAGCAGCAGAGCTCCCTCGGGGCACCTTTGGGCTCCTTGTGCCTGCTGGGACAGCTCTGGGGTGCATCCCCCACCCTCTGTCCCACCACCAGACACAAGCCAGGGCTCAGTGCTGGCCTGAGAGGGAAGGAGATGCCAGGGTGAGCCATGTGCTTTCCCTCCATTTCCTTTCTATGCTTTTCTCTTCTCCTTTCTTGTCCTTCCCAGGCCCGTGGCTGGACCAGCTCCTCTCCCATCAGATGTGCATCAGTGGTGGCAGGAGGAGAGTGGGGTTTGCAGAGCTGTGAAGATAAAACACTGAGGCACCAGAGACTGATTCCTCCCTCCAGCCAGCTAATTCCTCCAGGACTCCCCTCCTCGTGTGCTCCAAATCGCAGACACGTCCTGTCCAGGTGTGCTCAGAGGAATGGATCCCAGCCTTGGCACTCCAGGGGTGCTCTGGAGGGAGCCTGAGATGTGCAGCTGCCTCGGGAGGGATGTCCTGGCCAAGCAGGGAGGGCAGATCCTCATTCCCCCTCCAGGGACAGGGACAGCACCCAGCCCGAGGTGACATCCTCCTGCTCCTCTGCCCTGGGAGGGCACAGTCTGCTCCGGCAGGGATGAATTATTCAGCAGTGGCCACTCCTCCCCTCCTCCTGCTTCGAATGAGTCGCGTTTCGCACACACCTGAGCTGCCTCCAGGGATGTGATCGGGGAAATGGGGAAGCATTGGATGGGTGGAGCCGGTGCAGAGCGCTCCTGTAAGGACAGAGCAGCAGCTGGTGCCCAGCCTGGTGTCACCAGGTGTGTGTGCAAGAAGCTGGGCTGCCTGGGATGTCACCAGTGCCACCAGGGAGCCCTCCTGCTCAGGCTGGCCTTGCCTTGCTTTTCCCTTTCCCCACCTGGCCTGTGCTGCCCTGCTCAGGGTGAACCATAAGCTCAGTGGACCTGTGTTTGCTCCATGTCTTCTCATCCCTGGACCCTCTCTGCTCCCTCCCCTGCCCTGAAAATCACTTTGAGACCCCACATGTCCCAGCATATGCCACAGACAAGACAGCCACAATACAGAGTGTCACCATACAATTTCAGAAGGCTTCAACCCACACAGAGTGACACCAAACCTCATCAGAAGGCTTCAGGTCTCTGCCCAGACAGAGTAACACCATGTCACCTCAAAAAGCTGCAAGCATCTGCTCTTCTTGTTCTTTAGCCCAACCCTTTACACCCCTCATGTTGATGCAGTGCCCCTGTGTGCCCTCTGTTCCCTCTGGTGGTTGCTCAGCACACCTGGGCACTCCATGGCTCATTGCTGTCAGTGCTGCTCAGCTGCTGCTCACAGCTGTGCCCACTGGGGATGAGGCTGGGCCAGCCCATCCCAGTGACCCCAAGCTGTGCCTACAGCCCCATCCCAGTGACCCCAAACTGTGCCTACAGCCCCATCCCAGTGACCCCAAACTGTGCCTACAGCACAGCTCCATCCCAGTGACCCCAAACTGTGCCCACAGCCCCATCCAGTGACCCCAAACTGTGCCCCTACATCCATGACCAAGGCCCTGTGTAAGTGGCCAATGTCCATCACCCTGCAGAAGCTGAACTGCAAATTAGGGCAAAAAAAGGTTTGGGCTCTGCAGCACGCTCCAAATTTGTGTGAGAAATGATTTCACAATTGTTGAAGATTCAATGCAAACTAGTCACTGAAGGTCAAGGGCTCTTGTAACAAAATAAAGAAAGCTTTTCTGAAAGCAAGAGCTGATTCATACTGACAGGCATGGCCATCTATTTAGGAAAGCTTAAAACCCCAGAAACCACCACTTCTGCTGCATCTAGCAGGGTTATAAGCTCTGCTGCAACCTGTGCCTTCAGTGAAAATAACACATTTACAGCAGTCTCCCTAGTCCTGGTGTCTAAACAACCATAAATCCACATGCAGAGGAGGTGTGGTGGTGAAAGCAGACAGGATTCAGGCAGGGCTTGACACAGAGTCAGCACAGAGGGGAGCGGGGCCAGCAGCACCATCCTGCTCCTGGACAGGGAGCAACCAAACCCTCCCCAAGCACACCAGAGCCTGCCCATGGTCTGCCTTACTTTAATCTGCATTGCAATGCATTAAACATGGTTTAATATCAAAAATGCAGGCTCTAGGATCAGCAGCAATAAATGCTCCACACTCATTTTCCATATTAAGCCGGCGTGTAGCCAGGGCAAGTGTGGTAATTAGAGTCACAGTGATTTATTTGGAGGAAGGAACTGGAGGCATTCAGATATTGCCATTCTCAGTCTTGGCATGTGTTTATTCCCCTGTTGCTGCCTGCATGATAAATCCCTCCATGGTGCAGGGCCTGGGGCTGGGAGCAGCAGGACTGGGGCTCTGGGGTGTGCAGGGAGCCTCAAGTGTGTAGGGGGACAGAATATAAGAAAATAAAGATAGAGTAGAAAGTAACCTTACCCCTAAGGAGTTGCAGCTGGGCCAATTATCCAAGATTAGGAGCAGGCCTGACTTTACCAGGCCACAGCTGCGATCAGTGAGAAGAAGATGCTATAAAAGAGTGGGGTGGTGTTGAGAAGGGAACTGGGGTCAGTTGGCTGCTTTGTGAAGAAGAAAGAGTCAGTGCTCTGAGGAGCTGCCCACGAGAAACACCAAGGAGGTGTGGAACTTTTGTGAGGAGACAGCAGCATGGAACCCCTGTGATGAGATAACAATACAAGTGTTGGGGGCTCTCTGCCAGTGCAGATCAAAAGGCACCCAGCAGGCTGAAAGAAAGGCTGTGCTGGGGCAGAGTGGCCTTTGCCTGCCCCAGGAGGATTTCAGCTGTGCTGCCAAGGGAGGGTGGGTGTCACACCAGCCAGGAAAGCTCCTCCACTGGGGCTGGCTCTGGCAAGAGAGGCCTGAGCTCCTTCAGGCACCTCCGGGACAAGGGCTCATTGGTGTTTTCACTTCTGTGCCCCCTGCTCAGGCACTTTGAGCACTTTCAGGGACCCCCACCCTGGGCTGAGGACATCACTGTCCCCAGCATCACCCACAGCCAGCAGTGCAGCATTTTCCTGGGCCACTTCCCAGGCTGTGCCTGCAGCACAGCAGGGCCAGCACCAGGCACCTGCACTTCAGGCATGCATGTGGTGAGGAAGCCATGGTTACACAGGGTATTTCTATTCTCAGCAGTCATTTTTGGAGTTGCTTTTAACTTTGTCCTCTCTTTTCACCTTTTGGGATAGAAGGAAGCTTTTTTTTTTTTCTTTTTTCCTCAGCATGGCTGTGAATTTTTGTGGTGCATTGAAGGCTGGAGAGGTCTCTTCTTGCAGGGGAAATGAGGCTGCAGGCTTTGCTGCCCAGCCATTCCAGCCCAGCAGCAGAGGCTGTGGGGTGGGATAGGTGTTCCTTGGGTGCTGGGGGGTTTTTTCTGCTGAAAACCTGAAGATTCCCCTGCAGCTTGGTGAGGCTGTGGGCTTGAAAACATCAATTGAGGGGACTTTCAGCTGGGCTTGCAAATATCTGGAAGCTTCATGCCAGTGATTCCACAGCTCAGGGGCTGCCCCATCCCTGCATGTGAAAGGCTTTGTGGATGCCACTGAAATTTCTCCAGGAGGCACAACCCCCTCTGGAAATTTACCCTTGCACTTAGAGGCTTCAAACGCTTCATCTTTTTCCTTACCCCAAGAAATAATCCATGGACACTCGGGCTCTGTGGATCACAAGGAGCCCTTGCCCTGAAGGAAGTGGAGGGAAGGATTTTGCCTTCTCTTAACACAGGAAAAGGGGGAATTCAGTGGCTACCCAAAGGCTGTGAAAACCCTCATTCAATCCACCTTATAAATGCCTCAGGCTGTGCAGGGCTGTCACTGCCCCAAGGGCATCAGCACAAAACACTGCTGGTTCTGATTGTCTCAGAATGTTTATTTGTTCCTCCAGGCCTCAGCCTCCAAAATCACTGGGCTGCACAAGGAATTGAAGTTTTAATGTATTCTTCGAGGATTAAATTTCAAGATCTCATAAACACCCACTGAGGCTTGGGGATACGCACCTAGAAGCAGAGGATGAGAATCCAAGAGCTGGTATTTAAAAGTGAATTAATCTGGGATTTCGAGTCAATCTTGCTATATTTAAAAGCCTCATTCTTGAGGGAACACTGCCACACAAGTACTCTGTCCTCAGTGCTGGCGCTGAGTGTGGCACCCTTGGAGGGGAGCAGGGCTGGTGCCCCACACCAGCAGCAAGGACACGACCTGCCCCAAGCACCAGGGAGCCCAAACCTGCCCAGGGGATGGGGGCTGCAGCTTCCCCTGGCGTGGCACTGAGGGATAATCACTTGGCACAGCTCCTGCTGGGGGCCAATCACCTCAAAAGTTCCTGGGGAAAGCACAATTTAGACAAAATGTTCCCAAGTCTCCTAAAGACCCCACAGGGGAAGGCAGGACAGCCCATCCTCCTGAGCCTTGGAGCACCTGGAGGGTGTCAGGTCCTCAATTAACTGCAGGAGATTTTTGCCCTTGCTTGAAGCAGTAGAAAGAAAACAAACCTGTCTTGATCATAGTTTAGCCAATGTCCAAAATCCTTCTACCTGGAACTATAATTTGCTACTGACAAAAAGTAGCATTTTCCTTACTTAGCATCAATGTACTTTACTAAGAAATACAACTTGTCATAGGCTTCTACCCAATGCTGTCATACTTTCTCCTGTATGGAAACAATTTCTTTAGTTTTAGACTTGCTTTTCTGACATTTTCTGACCAATTCTAGTCAGTCTTTCAATCAAAGAAAGACTAGATTAACATTACTCAGCTAAACTGAGCAGCAAACAGCTGATTTACCAAATACTGTTTAGTCAAATTAGACCATTATAATGCAAGAACAATGACAAAAACCACACATTAAATAGTATTCATACTTATAGATAGGCTTCAGTGGTGGGCACAAGGCTGCTTTTTCCATAAAGGAGGTGCAGATAAGCCTTGGCTTTTGGGCAGGGCCTGCACAGGTCCCTGTGAGGGTGTCAGAGCAGGGAGATGCTTCCCCTGCTCTCAGAGGATGGGAGAAACCTCCCATGGCTGTCTATGAGAGACTGGGCTTCTTCCAGGTTTAAAATCCTCATGAATCCCCATGACTCCAGCAGCTGGGGCTTACTTCAGCCATGGGATATCACAAACTGATGTGATATCAGTGGCTGGCAAGGGCGGGCATAGCTCTTGAACCTCCTGCCCTTAAATCACAGTCTCCTTCAGCTGGCTGTGGTAGGTGCAGGGCACCTGGCTCTGCTGGGAGCCCAAAGGACAGCCCTGCAGAGCACAGAGAGAGAAGGAATAACTATTTTTAGCCACAGAGCATTTGGTTTATGTTTTTGGTTTTTTTCTCTTTTGCAGAGCTGGGCTGGAAGCAGTGAAAACAGTCTATGGCACTGAACTCCCCCTCTAACACCTGAAGTGCTTGCCATCAAAATAGAAACTTATCTGGGATCTGAGGGACATGGATGGGATTGGGCCCTGGGCTGAGCAGAGCTGGCTGGGGGTGGCAGGGAAGGGGCTGGGCTGCTGCACTTGGAGCAGCTGCCACATTTGGCTGGGAGCATCTCTCTGTGCCTGTTGACACGCTAAAATAAATAGAGATGCCTTTTGATGTTGCCTTTGAATCGCTACTCTCTCTTCCTCCTGGTCCCCAGGGTATTTTATAGGAGTTCATAATAAAGCTGGAGGGGGGGGCAGAAGGGGGAAAGTTCTTTGAGTTTATTGTGAATGAGCAAAATTTTATCATCCCTCTGCTTCCATTTAAAATTTACCCTGTAATCTTATTTACAAGCTGAATACCAAGAGCTGGAGTAATCAGTAGGTGATCAATAACACCAAGAGAGGCTCCTTGAACTGCAGCCATTTAAAGTCAATCTGTTCCCTTGCAGGCAGGTATGGGAGTTGTGTTTTGGGAGGAAAGGTGCTGCTGGGAGAGCCCAGCATGGTCCCCTTCATGCAGATTGAACCAGGGGTCTGGCAAGCCCCAGCCTGGCCATGAACTGAAAGCTCAGCACAAGCCGTGGTTTGGGGTGGTGGTGTCATCTTATTGCAAAAGTTCCATACCTTCTTGGTGATCTCTCATAGGCATCTCCTCACAGCACTGACTCCTTCTTCTTCACAGCACTGCCAACAAACCCCAGCTCTCTCCTCACCCAGCTACCCCACTCTTATAGCACTCATCCTCACTGGACACAGCTGTGGCTTGTTAAGGGCAGGCCTGTTCCTAATCTTTGGGGATTAGCACAGCTGCAACTCCTCAGGGGTGAGATTGCCTTGTGCACTACATTTTCTCACATTCTATCCCCCCACAGGTTGGGATGCAGTCAGACCTTCCCCAGTGGCCATCTCCTTCAGGGCAGACACCAGCTCTGCTCCTGCTCAGCCCTGTGCAAACCAGGAGCCATGATCCCACATCAGAGATGTGCCTGGGGAGGCAGGACCTGTCCCTAGAGCCACAGCAAGTTTGGGCTGGTGGGCTGGGGAACACATCAGCCCCTGTCTGCTGCTAATCAGCACAACTGCCCTCCCTGAGATCATTAATTTTATTATTTCCTACTGCCCTCTCTTTTGCATTCAGCTTTGTTTTTCATTTACCTGAAGATGCTGGCAACCCCAGTGTGCTTTTAATTTGAAATAAAGAAGTCTATCTGAGTTTTGAGAAGGGCTGTAGAGAGGACAGAGAGAAGGCTTTTGCCATCTCTTTGTTACTCTATAGTCCAGACCTGGCAAAAACCAAGTGGCTAAATTCAGATGTTACCTCTTGTGTGAGCACCCTGAGCAGAGGGGCCAGGACATGGGTACTTGCCCAAACTGCCTGCCCTCTGCCTCCCCCTTCCAGCTCCCACACTGGCTGGTGTGAAAAATGCATGTTTTATGATTGGCTTTTTGCAAATATTAAAATGAGTGTTATATGTGTTATGTTAGAAAATTGTGCTGTATTAATTTTCTTAAGTGGTGTGTTAAATATAGTTTTAGGTTATAACAAAATGTTAAAATAGAAACTATGAATGTGGGATGTTTTTTTAAAGAAAGGAATGAGGTACTCGCATGGAGATAGCAGCCACAGGACACTTAAGTCTTTCAGAGAAAGAGAATTTATTGCTCCATTGTCAGAAGAAACGAACTTCTTCCCATCTCGCTCAGTCATGAAGACGTCAGGATTCAGAGGAAGAAGCTGACACTGACCAGACGAAATCCTGTGTTTGAATGGAATTTATGCATCATGTATGAGATGTATGAATATGCATCAGGCTGTTGTTTTTAAGGGTTAATCCTCTGTTAACGTGGGTCCTTTTTCGGGCTTATTTTGCCCAGAAAGAGGTACCTGAACTGTCCATAACTCTTTGTTTCTATTGTCTCATATTGTCCTAATTCAAATTGTCCAAATTATTATTACTCTAATTATATTACTATTCTTATAACCATTTTATTACTATTAAACTTTTAAAATTTTAAAAACAAGAGATTGGCGTTTTTCACACCGGGGAAGTGCCTGCTGGGTCCCAGCCTGTTGCTGCCTCCCTCTGCCCTTGCTGCCTCCTCCTTACTCAGCAGCAGCAGCATCTCCCCCAGGCCATCCATCACCCTGGATTAGCCATTAGCACAGTCACCCATTGGCTCCGGGGGATGGTGTTAGCATTCCCGCCACCACAATGAATGCCCTGACATCGGAACCCTTTTGGATCACAGGGAGAAGCCGATCAATTATTTCACTCCCCTGCCTGCTGCCAGCACCCGGGCTGGAGCACGCTCTGATCCCTTAATGGCATTTTGAAACACCGTCAAGAGAGTGGTGCATTTCATTTCCCTCTGTGCATGGCCGCTGCCAGGAGGGTGTTGTCACAAGCCCTTGGTGGGACAGGCTGTCCCCTGATGCTCCTGACTGTCCCTGCACCTTCTGCATCCTCCCAGCGATCACAACCCGACCCCCCTGCAGCCACGGGAAGCGCTGCAGGTAGTCCAGCTCCCCAGGCAGGCAGAGCGAAAGGGAGGAATTGTGTGCAAAAAGGAAAGAAAAAGCCTTAATTGGAGTGCCCTGTCTCTCAATTCACCTAAAGCCATCAAGTTCCCAGCAGCAGCGTGGCTCTTGCTCACCTCCCCTCTCTCATGTACAAATATAGCACAATAATTAGATGAGGGCTCTTTGCCCTCTGGTTGGCATCTTGTCCTGTGTGCAGCAGGGTCAGGCAGCCAGCAGGGCGTGTGGGGCTGGGCACAGCATCCTCTGAGCCCACAGCCTCGCCCCAAACACCCCTGCCTCCTGGGAAACGGGGGGACAGCCCCCAGGCGTTGGAGCCCAGGGCATGGGGAATGTTCCTCTGCCTGTCCTGAGATGCCCTGACCCCCAGGAGAACACTGCTTTCAACCTTCACCCATGGAGAACGCTTCCAAGGCTTTGGGATGAGCTGGAATCTACAAGTGTGTGAAATAGATTGTGGTAGTGTCCTAGGTTAGAATATAAAGATGTATTCTATTCCCATCCTCAAGAGCTGCTGAAACCAGAAGGGGCATGGTTTTTTCCCTTATCTCCTGTAAATGGGCCCATCAATGCCTTTCCATGACTCAGAGATAACTCCCTCCAAAAGCCATTTCTGTTTAATGGATACCACAGAACAATATCAGCCCATTGTGAGATGCTCCACCCAGGAGGAGGAGCTCAGCATCCCCACCTGGATATAATCTGGGGTTTGGGATGGAGCAGGCAGCCTTTCCATGGGATTCCCAGAGGAATGGCCATCTTTTCCACTGGATGGTCAGAGGAAGACTACACCCTTTTCCACAGGATCCCTGTTCCAACAGAACCACATCTGCCACCCCAGGAAGACTGCAGCCACCAATCCAACAGGACTGTTACCAACACCCTGACCTGCAGGGTATCAGGTTGTATTCTGACTTTTGTCAGTGTTTTTTCTTTTGTATTGTTGCATGTATTTTGGTTTTTCCTTTCCCAATAAATTGTATTTCTCACTTGGAGTCTCTCACTGCTTTCAAACCAGAACATATAGCTTATCACAGGGTGAAAAACTTTTGAGTTTCTGGTTTTTAGTTTGGAGGTAGATAGGAGACAAGATGGAGGATTTTGGGTGTTGTCTGATCTCCTTCTTGTTCTTCATCTGCTCCAATTTCTGCAGTGTTGGTGGCACAGGGGGATTGGCTGGAAAGAGCCCCAATGCACATGTTGTGTGAACAGACAAATAATTAGATATTGGTAGAAATAAAATTCATTCTAAGAGTTAATTGGACAAAATAGTTTTAAAACGCCTTGAACCTGTGTGCCTTGTGACTTTTGGTGCCTTTCTCTTTGTGTGCTAAGTCTGGTGTGCAGACATCGTGCTGAACTGTTGATAAGAGAAAAATAAACAACAACCTGAAGACTGAAAAAGCCAAACGTCTGTTCATCTCTCAATGCTGACACAGAACCTTTTAGGGGTCTCCCCATCAGGGGAACCTCAGTGGGTTTCTGCACCAGACGCCCCCAGCTCCAAGGGGCACCACACAGCTGGGTTTGGCTGCTGGGTGTGGGTCACTGCACCAAAGGGATCCCATGGTGTTTAAAGCACTGTGTCCTCCAAAATCTCCTCAGACAATTATCCCAAAGCCATGATCAGTGAGGTGGGATGAGTGGAAGGACAGTTTCCCTGCCCACTGCCCCATTTCTGCAGGGCTGGTGAGAGCACAGCTCTTGCTGGTGCAGCCAGTGCTCGCTGAAGGAAATCCTTGCAGCAGTTTCTGCTCCTGGGGCTGTGTGTAAAGGGAAACAACAGGCTGGGGAATGCTGAGGCTGCTCCCAGCTCCCTTCAGCCTGCATTAAACACAAGCTATCTCAGGACAAACCATCCCATCTCCTGGTTTACAACACTCACATTCAGAAGTCTCAAACCCCTTGGGATCCAGAGCAGATGCTTGGTCCCCTCACTGAGCTCTGCTCCCACCCCCAGGAAAGAGAGGCAGAGCTGCTGTCACACAGTCAGGGGACTCAGCTGCTCTCTCCTCTGTGTGGTGGCTGTGTGAGCTTTAATGTCTTTGTACATGCTCAGAGGACTTTTCCACTCTATAATGATGATCAAAGTGAAGGAATTGCCAAAACTGAGCTCGACATCAAGGCAAGCAGCGTGGGGCCTGATGTCCTCCTGGAGATCACATCTCAGCTGGGACAGCAGGGCTGGGGAGAGCACTGCAATCCTCCTGTGAACAGCAGGGCTGCAGGGCTCTCCTCTGTGCAGGTGTGGAGAGGCAGCCTGGATGGAAGGCACCAGCTAAATATAAACTCTGATTTAAAAGATAAGCGATGGTAAGTGATTTCATTCTTTGGGAGCAAGGACCTCCAAACCATTCACTGGAAAAGACTCAACCAGCCTCAGCAGAGACAGTAATTAAAGGTAACTAGCTCAAAGCAGTCACAGCACAAATAAAGCAAGGAATGAAGATTGCACTCCTGTGGTGAGCTGACCTTGGTTGGATGCCAGGTGCCCACCAAACTGCTCTATCCCTCCCCTTCTCAGCAGGAGAGGGAATGGGATGGGGTGGGAGGAGAAAATAAGGTGGAAAAACCACTCACGGGTCAAGATGAAGGCAATTTAACAAAGAGAAAGGCTCTAACCAGCAAAGATCCTAAAGATCAAACCTCCTAAAGATCTGTGTGCCCAGGGAGGTCACCCTCTGGCCGTCTCAAGCACCCGTGGCAGGGCTCTGTGCAGCTGCCACCAGGTTGCCCATGGGCACCCCACAGCAAGGGGGATCCCCTGCCCACAGGGAGAGCCATAATCTTGGTCATGCTCAGCCTTTCCAGGTCCTGGACTGGGCTGCAGTGTTTAAACAAGGTGAAAAAAGAGATTTGAGAGGCAGCACGAGGCCTCTTGAAGAGGATGAAAGGAATAATCTGTGACAGTGTTCACAGGGGTCTGAGGATGAGGGAAGAGACGAGGATCTAACTCCATGTTTCAGAAGGTTTGATTTATTATTTAATGATGTATATTACATTAAAACTATACTAAAAGAATAGAAGAAAGGATTTCATCAGAAGGCTAGCTAAGAATAGAAAAAGAAAGAATGATAACAAAATCTTGTGGCTCAGACAGAGAGTCCGAGCCAGCTGGGCTGTGATTGGCCATTAATTAGAAACAACCACATGAGACCAATCACAGATGCACCTGTTGCATTCCACAGCAGCAGATAACCATTGTTTGCATTTTGTTCCTGAGGCCTCTCAGCTTCTCAGGAGGAAAAATCCTAAGGGAAGGATTTTTCATAAAAGATGTCTGTGACAATAATCTACAGAAATGGAGAGAAGAGACAGCACAGGGAAGGGAAGGGAAGATCTGGCTCTGTGAGCCAGCTGGGCACTCACAACTCAGGGCATGCTGTACATGCTCAGTGAACAGCAGAGCACATCCCCCTGAGTTCCTCTCGAAGCTGATTTGTCACCCATCCACTGGTCAGGAGTCCCCACAGGTCCTGGGGTACTTCACTGTCCCTTGAATCCCCTCTGCAGGGCATCCAATGCCCTTCATTTGAAAGGCAGCTTTGCCACAGGGGGAGCTTCTGGTGCAGGCCAAGGAGCAACTCTGGGGTTGCAGCAGGTACCAATCCCCAAGCATCCCAAATCCCCAGCTGAGCTCTCCAAACCTCTGCCAGCCCTTTTCTGCAGAAGGTAGAAACACTGAGCCAGGGAAACTCAGGTTGTAGCACCTCTCCTGTGGAGGCAGGCTGAGAAAATTTGGATTGCTTAGCCTGGAGAACCCTGGAGAACCTCTTCAATCTGGAGAATACCCTTCCAGTACCCAAAGGAGCTCCAAGAGAGCTGGAGAGGGACTTTTAACAAGTGCATTGAGTGACAGGAAAGGGGGAATGGCTTTAAACTGACAGAAGGCAGGTTTAGATTAGACATAAGGGAAAAGTGGTTTACAGGGAGGGTGAGGCTCTGGCACAGGGTGCCCAGAGCAGCTGGGGCTGCCCCATCCATGGAAATGTCCAAGGCCAGGCTGGATGGGGCTTGGAGCAGTCTGGGATAGGGGAAGGTGTCCCTGCCATGGCAGGGGGATGGAGGTGGTCTTTGAGGTCCCTTCCAACCCAACCATTCTATGATTTAATGCACTTGCCTCAAGCCTCCTTGAGCCTGTGGGGCTTTGCAAGCCAAGTCCCTGTGCTCTCAGCCATGGCCTGCCTCCTCTCCCTTCTCTGCACTAAAGCTGGACCCTGACATCAGCAAAACTAAGTACCTGTCCAGGAGAGGAAAGCAAGATTGATTCGACTCCAAATGCTGCTAAGTGCATAAAGCCAACACACTGGGAAAAATAAGGCAGGCAATTTCATCCTGGTTGCCTTCAGCAACAATGACATTAGGTGTTATTTGATACAAGAGAAGAGCCAATATTTCCAGACTGAAGGGCAATTATTTAAACCTGTGTATTTAGAGGGTCTGGAAGCTGTTCAGAGCAGGAACACTGGAAACAGCTTCTGACTGGGGATTGTGTGGGCCCAACACTGTTCTTGATGGCTTCACCCTAATCCAGACTTCACATTTAAAGCAAACTTGGGGCAAAGTTTCCAAAAGCAATGTTATCTCGATTATTCTCCACCATCCAAAACCATCAGCTGGATCAGCACTAAAAGTCAAGTGCCAAAAGTTTTTGCCAACCCTGTATTTCCAGCTAGGAGCACAGGAAGAACCCTGCTCACCTCGCTGAGCACAAGCTCTGGAGCCCCAGCCTAATAATGTAAATGTCAGTGGCTGAACCTGCAGCCAGCTTTTGTCTCTGGCACAGGAATGCATTGCTGGGGCTGTGAAATATTAAATGAGGCATTGGAGTCAAAAAAGAACAAAATTACAAATCCAGAGACTGCTTTCCAATGTCCCTGGGCTTGGCTCAAGCTGCCTGTGACGTAACCAGGGATGGATTTATGGCAAAGCCACCAAGCGGGGGCACCAGGGCTGGCAGGGGACAGGGGGTGGCCCTGCACATCCACAGCCCTGAGCCTCAGGCAGGGCTGCTGCTGCTCTGGCCCTGCCTCACTGCAGGGCCCTGGTGATGCTCAGAGCCCCCCAGCTCCTTCCTGCTCCAAACAGGAGAATGTCAGAGCTCCCACAGAGCCTGGGGCACAGCAGGATTGTATTTGTGGGGTTCCCAGACGAGGGAAGGAATGATGAATCTGGCTTCATGTTCTTAAAAGACTAATTTGTTATTTTATGATGCTATATTATGTTAAAGAATACTAAACTAAACTATACTAAAGAATACAGAAAGGATACTGAATGTTAAAGAGATAATAATGAAAACTCGTGACTCTCTCCAGAGTCCTGACACAGCTTGGCACTGATTGGCCAAAGAGTGAAAACAACTCACAGCAGAATCCAGTGGAACAATCACCTGTGGGTAAACAATCTCCAAACACATTCCACATGTGAGCACAACACAGGAGAAGCAAATGAGGTAAGAATTGTTGTCATTTTCCCCTGAGGCTTCTCAGCTTCCCAGGAGAAAAATCCTGGGCAAAGGGATTTTTCCAGAAAATATGACTGCCACAGAGCAGGGTGAGGGACGGAGGCTTCTCAGTGCCAGGCTACTGCTTTTCCCATAAATCCACCCCATTTTGCCACGGGAATAGCCAGGAAGCCCCAGCAGGAGCTTGTGGAAAGCCCCAATCAGTGCCTTGGTGCCTCTGCTGGCACTGAAGCAGCTTTGCAAAACTGAGCTTCAAACACCTGAGATCTGAAATAAAGAGACATCCCAGACAGCAAACAGGGCAGGTACAGAGGGGAGAGATGCTGAGGTACTGAAGGCACGGAAATCCAGTTCCTGGTTTAGCTGGAAAATGCAGGGCTTTGATAACAACACTAATGGGGTGTCACCTGTCAAACTGGGATGATGCTGCAGGTTGGAGCTGCAGAAAGGAGCACATAGGCATGGAGAGGAAAGGATTGACAGAGCCCCAGGTGAATTACTGGAAAATGTAGGAATTAACAAGCAAAAAACCTGGGAAATTCAAGCCACCAGTGCCACACAATGGGCTGAATGCACCCTGAGCCCTGCAGCCACGCCAGGGAGACGTGGCACCCAGGGCACCGAGGGTCACTCAGCCTCTGAGGCTGTTTAGGAGCTATTTGCACAATTCTCTGCAGTTATTCTGTAGGATGTTTAGCCACCCCTCTGCCCCAGAGAGGCTCATCCTTTTCTCTTGGCATAACCTCTGCATTTTCTGGAGGGCGAATCCAGAGCCATGAACAGGAGGGCAGCACTCCTGGCACATCCCTGCCAAGCATTCAGCCTCACACAGCTCACCAGGAGGGGCTGATGGGGGCAGTGCTCACCACAGCTGGGTGAGATTGGTGCCCTGTAAAGAAAACCACCTCTCCTTCAGGAGGGGAGGGGTGTTTGCAAAGTGGGGCTGAGAAATGACAGCCACAGCAGGTCCTGCCACCTTCAAACTCCAACACACCAGCCAGGCTCAAAGTGCCAATATCTCTGTACTGTCAATGAGGCAGATAAAGTCCACGTTTGCAAAAAATATTTAAGGCATGACTATGTTGCAGCTAATCCCCTCACATCTGTGATTAACTATGATCCCTTGATGCTTCTGACCGCTAGGGCAGAGCATTTTACCTGAAGCTGCCACCAAATTGCCATTTCACACCCTGATTCTGACCTCTGCTTCCTCTCCTGTGCCCCACTGGGTCAATAAAACCCTGGAGCACAGGGGAGTGTGAGGGAGGGCTGTGCTGGGACAAAGAGACAGAAGGATGGATTCCCTGGGATCAGCAGGCACCAAGGACTGAGGAAGCACAGTCCCAGCAGCTTGAACCCACAGGGTTCTGTAAGGAAAGGTCCATCTGATGCCCCAAAAAGCCCCATGACACCAGAGACGTCCCCACCCTGGAGATCCCTGCCTCACATGCTGCTGTCTCTTGGCAGGGTGATGCCTGCACCTGCAAATCTCAGGAACTCCTGCCCCCAGAGCTGCAAGGGCAGCAGCTTTAAGGCAAGGGAAGGATTTCCAAAGCACAGCACACACACCAAGAACAGAGCACAGGTTGTCCGTGGGGTCTGGAATGCTGCAGAGCAGAGGGGTCACAGCCTGAGCTCTGCTCACAGGAGAGCCTGTGGCTGAAAAGCTCCTTCTGACATAGGCAGGGCTATCCCCAGTGCACCTGGCAGGACTGACATCCACCAGGGCAGCTCATATGGCTGGAGGGAGGGAAAGATTTGAGTACCCTTTGTAATAATAGTGTACACCATGAGTCAAGGGCCCTGTGTGATGGTAAGAGTGAGGAAAACCCAAGGATGGGTTGGGTTAGATGATCTCCAGAGGTGCCTTCCCACCTTAACAACTCTGTGATTTGGTGATTATGGCAGGATAGGAATCAGAAATTAATTCCAAGTAGTTTTTCTGCTTGCCTGGGTGAATTTACCACAAGAACCTGAGAAGTTCCCACTGCAGCCCCACCCCAGCCCCTCTCTGGGCTGTAAGGAACCCTTAGCAGCTGCCTCACTGAGTGCCTCTATCACAGGCTCATGCTGTGCAACTGCTCCTTTTGATTTCTGCCCAGCACCTTTTAGGACTGATCCCTTCACTTACAAAACCCTCACAGGTATTTTTGTCACTGACTTTTCAGACAAAATTATTTCTGCATAAATAGTCTGCTCTCTGCTTGCAATTATTGTGCTTGGACTGGAGAAAAGAAGGTCCCTGCAGCCTTGACACCTCTCCTTGAACCTGAGAGCACCATTTCTGCACAGAGCCAGACTTCCCTCAGCCTAACTGGGTCTGAGAGAGTGAAATCAGTCCTTCCCTGTGCACCCAGATGCTGCATTGTGATGCTAGCCCAGCGAGAAAGCAAGCATCTTAGACTCTACTGACAAAAGTCCTAATGGAATAATTAAACTCAAATAATTCAATTAACACTGCAATTGAGTAATTGCATTTGGAGCATGGCTGTAATTGAGCAATATTTGTATTGTCCCAGCCATGAGGATAGGCAGAGTCTCCTTTCAGCAGGCAGAAGGAGACAGATGGTGCTAATAAAGGGCAGGAGATGGATGTGAGGTCACCAGATTAAGTGTGCTTCCTTTCTTTGGCCAGAGAAAGAAGTCAAATCACTGTGATCCCATTGCCTTTAAAAGCCTAAGTAACAGAAATAGAAGAGACTGCAGGATTGCAGGAGTCTGCTTTGCCATTAATTACTTTTTATTGAAAGCTCCCAGCCCGCTTGGCATTGCATCAGCAAGAGGGCAGCCGTGTCCCTGCCCGCAGAGCCCCTGATCTCCATCGAGCTCAGACAGCAGCAGCAAGTGCTGAGACCTGGGGAGGAATGTCTGCTTCCCTTGGCAACTGAGCCAGCCTGCAGAGCTCAGGCCAGGAGGCAGCAGACAGATCTCAGTGAGATAAAGCAGAGACAGGAAAATAAACCAGCGATATGGGGCTGCCTCACTTGTGCTGGTGTAGCTGCATGCTGAGACTGCACAGAGCAGAGAGCAGGGAGTGGCTCTGGGGCAGGTAAATTCCACCCCTGACAGCCCCACTTGCACTGCAGCCCAGTTTGAGGAGTGTCCAAAGTGCCTGCTCTACTGCCCACCAAATCTTCTTTCCCGACAAAGCAGAAGCAGTATTGCAGCAATGAAAGAGCCACTGCCCCCATTTACCTGTAGTACAGGGGCTGCAGGTGCTGCATGTGGATATTTCACAGAATTCACAGAATCACCAGGTTGGAAGAGACCTTCATGACCATCAAGTCCAGCCCAGCCCCAACACCTCAACTAAACCCTGGCACCCAGTGCCACATCCAGGCTTTGTTAAACACACCCAGGGATGGGGACTCCACCACCTCCCTGGGCAGCCATTCCAGAACTTTATCACCTTTCTGTAAAAGCTTTTTCCCAATATCCACCCTGTATTTCCCCTGGTGCATCTTGAGGCTGTGTGCTCTGGCTGTGTCAGTGCTGCTGCAGAAAGAGCCCAGCCCCAGCTGAGCACAGGCGCCTTTCAGGAGCTGTGCAGAGTGATGGGGGCAGCCCTGGGTCTCCTTTTCTCCAGGCTGAGCAGCCCCAGCTCCCTCAGGGGTTCCTCTCAGGGTTTGTGTTCCCAGCCCCTCTCCAGCCTCGTTGTCCCCTCTGGATGTGCTCAGTGTCCCAAGGTCCTTCCCAAACTGAGGGGCCAGAGCTGGGCACAGCACTCAGGGTGTGCCCTCACCAGTACCAGGGACAGGGGCAGGATGATCTCCCTGCCTCCCTGCTCCTGCTGGGCACACCATTCCCTTGAGGCTCAGGCTGATGAGCAGCCTTGGGGAACACAGGCAGTTGGGCTTTGAGATTCTTCTCAGCCAAACGCCAGCTGTGGCTCACAGCTTGCCAATATTTGGGCATGGGGTCTTTCCTGGGAACTCAACTTTATCTGCTAGCCTGAGGTGCTGGGAATGGAAACGTTAACAGCTTGGTTAACCCCTTCCAGTCTGAGAAGTCACTGCAAGCATGATGTCTATCTTCTCTAGCTATTCTGAGCTAGGCTCTTGGCAGCTTTGTTAGAGTACCACAAATTTGCCTTTCTCTTCCTTCCCCAGAGCAATTGCAGTTGGTTTTTTATTTATTTTTTTTTTAATTTCCAAGTTCCAAAGCTTTCTAAGCAATTTAAACTTGTTTGGCAGATTTTATTTTTTTTAAGAAAGAGGCAGCTGATGCCAGTATGCTGTTTGCAGCTCCTCTCCCCTCCCTCTCTCAGCAACATCCGAGCTTGGTGTTTAATGACTATGAGACCTCTCTGCCTCTGTCAGTGTTAGCTGGAATGATGGGTTTACACCATGCATGTCAACAAGAATCCAGATGGAAAATAAACCTACGGATGCTCCCAGTGTTGGGGAAAGGAGTGTGCTGATTCAGGCATGTCAATCCATGTGGATGACAGGCACATCCTGCTGTGCACCAGAGCTCTGATCACTGAGGGCCCTGTTGGATCCTCCTGTGTGCACTGAGGGACAGATCCATGGAAAACAGGCTTTGGTAGCTCAGCACCTTGCTCTCATTTGACAGAGGTTGTTCACACATGCAAAATTGACTCTGTTTAACTTTTCCCAGGCAGGAAAAGCACGGGACCACGTCCATGTGGGAGAGGGCTAACACCCCCGGCTTCTCTGCCAGCCCATGCCTCAGGAGGGCATTTCACAGAATCCACAGAATGACTGGGTTGGAAAAAACCTTCATAGAATCACAGAATAATGAGGTTGGAATAGACCTCTAAGATCATCGAGTCCACCCCAGCCCCAAAGAAACCCTGGCACCCAGTGCCACATCCAGGCTTTGTTAAACACACCCAGGGATGGGAACTCCACCACCTCCCTGGGCGCAGAACATTCCAGAACTTTATCACTCTTTCTGTAAAATCCTTTTCCTAATATCCACCCTGTATTTCCCCTGGTGCAGCTCGAGGCTGTGTGCTCTGGCTGTGTCAGTGCTGCTGCAGAAAGAGCCCAGCCCCAGGTGAGCACAGGCGCCTTCCAGGAGCTGTGCAGAGTGATGGGGGCAGCCCTGAGTCTCCTTTTCTCCAGGCTGAGCACCCCCAGCTCCCTCAGGGGTTCCTCTCAGGGTTTGTGTTCCCAGCCCCTCTCCAGCCTCGTTGTCCCCTCTGGACACATTGAGGAATCTCTAAGTCCTTCCCAAGCTGAGGGGCCAGAGCTGGGCACAGCACTCAGGGTGTGCCCTCAGCAGTGCCCAGCACAGCCATGGCCATCTCCATTCCCACACTCCCACTTGGATTTGCAGCAAGAGGAGGCAGAAGCAGGTCAGTTCCTTTGGGCACAGTGTCCTGCTGCAGACCTGTGGTAGAGTAGGGCACAGAGCTGAGCAGGGGCTCCTTTTCCTGGAAGGCACAGGGCAATGCAAGGGGACAAACACGTCCTTGTGACAGGAGAGCCGCGTGATGGTGACGAGTCTGCTCTGACTCACAGCCCAGGAGAGGCTGTGATATTGCACCACTGGCCTGCTCTGGCCACCTGCTCTGAGCACTGAGGCACAGCTTTAGCATTCAAGGCCATATTTACTCTAGGAACTCATTTTCCCACCACAAGAGCAATCCCAAATCTAGGGGGAGGGTTGACCTTGCTCACCATAGCAGCTCGTCTTCTGGTAACATCTTGCACACAAACTCATTCCCAGCTCTTTCAGAGCTTCTTCGGATGGCTTCAGGCTCTGTGTGCTTTGGTTGTATCAGCTGTTTGGCATCAGCCCCATCTCCAGTTCCCTCCAGTGAGTACCATTCTTCTTCCAGGTGACACATTCCATGGAAAATATGCCACACTACCCAGATGGGTCTTTCCCCCCCTTTGGTAGGGAATTTAACCAATTTTCTCTTTCTTTTTTGATCTATACCAACTTTTTTCTTTTTCTGTGCTGTACCCTGTTCTATTACACATTTTTGTACCAAAAAAATACTATATAACAAACTTGTATAGAAGCACTATTTAAGCTGGGTCATGATCCTTCCAAGGAAAACAATTTCAACAGAAAGGAATTTAGCTTGACAAATGCTGCCCAAGACCTGCCCTGATCATCCTTATGCTGCACTGCACAGCTTTCATTAACTTATGAGTGAATTCCTGTAGTGTCTCATGGCTTCCTTCAGATGTTATTATGCCAGCTCCCAAGGACATAAACAATTCTCTTGATTTAAGAAAGTAGGCTGAGATGTTGCTTGGCTGTGGTTTGGAAGGGCAACAACATTGGAAAACACATTTTAGTCAAGAAAACAAGAATATTAGTTCCAAATAGAAGCAGTGGTCCAATTTAAATAAACTCACTGAGCATAAACTTGGGAACTCATGATGCAAGAGAACAGAAATGAGGTTTTCTATTACTTCAGGCATTCTCTTCATTCAGCATCTGTATCACAGCAAGCAGTTAATCACTTTCAGCTCTCTTATCCAAGCACTGGCTCAAGACAACCTTGCAGAATCTTTGTGAAACTTTTCCCTTCATCTGAGGAATGCCCTACCCCTGGTCTGAAAGTAGCACCTGGCTCCAAAATAAGAACAATTCTAATGCCCTCATTTGTCTATTTACCTATTGATCTTAGAGCAGAACCTTGTGGTATTTATTTGGGTTTATTTTTGTGGGTGAGGTTTTTGTTTGTTTTTATTTTTATTTTTTAAAAAGTGTAGGCCGCTCTAAATAGGGAAAAGGATGGAGGCAAGCATGCATATGCATGTAGGCCTAAAACTAGATGTGACATCCCCTGCTCCAGGTCAGGGCACAGCAATCTGTCACCCAGGCACTGCACACACGGCCCTGCTTACCCAGAAATAGGTGCTGCAAGGACAGCACAGAGACTCAGGCTGTTGGGAGCATTTGAGAGGGTTCATGAACTCCCAACACCAATTCCCCTTTCATCTGCTGTTGATAAAAGTAATTGCAATGGGCCACCTTAGCCTGACCCCCAGAGTGAGACAAGGTTCCCAGCCCTATAAATCTCCATGACTCAAGTGCTCAGGCCCTCTTGGAGACCTCATAGCTATTCCAGGCACAGTCCCCTTCCCACAGCTTCTTTTGGCACAGGATTTTCAGTGCTGGTGACATTCTAACAAAGGTATCTCATCAGCCCTGAGCTCAGGGTGGCTGCTGCTCTGAACTTCCCTTTCAACACTGGTTTTAAAGAAGTTTTGATCATGTCTTTCTTCTCCCACTTGTGCTTTTGCCCAGTTCACATCACTCCCTCACTTTCAGCTTCTCAATCCACACCCCCCATTTGGTTTGCCCTAAACACAGTTTAAGGCTCATCTAGTTCCTCACAGTGCTGTTCCTCACCATTTAACTCATCCTAGATGGAATTCTCTGGCTCCCTGGGGCTCAGCTCAGGTGAGAAAAGGTATGGCTGACTGTCCCAGGTGAAGTCAATCCCTCATTCCCCTCTATTGCCAGCTTGCCCCAGTGACCCCCAAGAGCAGCTCTGGGGACATAACTACAGGAATCAGGGTCCCATCACCAGTTCCCAGTCACAGAAATCCCCAGGGGTGTTAAACTCTAATTACCTGGCCCCTGTCAGGGGTGGAACCCACCCAGAACTCACAGTATCATTTAACTCAAGTATTGGTGCTTACATTTCCTAATCTGCCACTGTTTGGCAAATGTCTGCCTTGCCCACATCACCTGATGAGTTAACAAAATCAGCTGTGTCCATCTCCATTCCTATCCTGTTCCTTTTTACACAGCTTTCTGACATGACAAGAGTTTTCCAGAAGAGGTGTGTGGCTCTTTTTCTCTCTGCCCAGCAGCTGCAGGAGACAGGCTGCCAAATAGAATCAGAGAATTGTTTCAGTAAATACAACATAGCACTCTTGGAAGTGTTTGCTGGGTTGTGATACCATCAAGTTAAAATGGCATGGTTAAAAAAAATATTGATCAGCTCAGAAGTGAGTTTCCAGGCTGCTGAGCTGCACAGAGGAGACACCCAATTAAAGAGAGATGGTCTCTAAGGACTGGAGGTGGACAGTAGCTGCTATCGTTCTGGCAGCTTCCTATGATCTTTTCTTCAGAAATGAGTGTGTGGAGGCAGAGAAAAAAGATGAAAGGGAGGCCTTGAGATGAGAAAGCCCCAAATGATCAAAGATTCCCGTGGATTGAGAGAAGTACTCCAGAACCAAAGGCATTCCTCTGTTGCCTGTGTCACAGTTGCCCTGGAGTGGATTTCAAAACCTTCTTTAAGCATTCACCTGGGATGTGGGGACACACATCAGGAAGCACAGAGAAACTTTTCAGGCCTTGGGGAAGGCTGAAATTCTGAATGACTGTGACTTTTTCTGAATTGGTGCATTTCTTTATAACCATATCCACTGGGGATGTGTGGCACTGGCTGCCTTTGAAGCAAGGGCTCAAGAGGCCTCTCAATTCTGTCAACACTCCTCACAGCCTGCAGCATCTGCTGCTTTTGTGCCATGGTCCTTCACTAGGAGTGCCTTAACACCCTCCAGGTTCTGCCTGTGGTGCTGCTGCTTGTGTCCCCTTCCCACCCACACACACAGGACACACATCAAGGGAGGACAGAGCTCTTCATCCAGCACTGATCTGAGTGAGCAGAAATGAATCACACCCTTCACCCACATTAGGAACATCCAGCAAGGGTCAGATATGCCAACTGCAGCCTGCCAGGAGGCTCTGGTGAGAAATGTCCTAATGGGAGAACAATCAGGGGAGATAAAGCACTTAGGAAAGGAGAGATCAGAGTCTCCTGAAAAGAGCACAGAACAAACAACCGTGATGGGAAGGACAAATAGAGATGCTGCTCACCATTCTCTGATGAATTCATTACAACCTGAAAGTGAATTTTGCCCGAAGGAGAAAACAGAATGAAGAGAGACACCAAGACAGCAAAGACAGACACCAAGAGAAAAATCATCTCCTGTTTGTGAAGATCACAGGAAAAAAACAAACCAGCCCCCAGCATATTCCAGGCACCTTCCCTGGAGCCAGGACCAGGGGCAGACAATGCCTCTGTCTGTGGCAGCAGCTCCTGAAGGGGATCCCAGGGAACAAGGAGGAATCCAAGCTGCAGGTGCTGCAGAGCAGAGGGTGAAAGTCCACAGCAACAGCAGCAGGTTGAAAAGGAGCTGCTGCAGCAGGAGGGAGACAGATGTGTCTGTACACGTAGGTACAGCTCAGTCGTTTTAGATAAACTTGGTCTGCAGGGAAGGATATACTGATAAAGCAGTGTTTCACACAGTGCAAGAAGTACACAGAGTTTGGATACAAACTTCAAACTGAACAGCAGAAAAATGAAGTAGTCTTTTAAGACAAACAGAAGGGGTATATGATGGTATCAACAGCAGACCTGGAGGAAGATGAGAATGAGAGCTTGCAGGTTTAAGGGAAAAATCTAAATTTAAGTTCTTGTGCTGTCGTAGGTGTTTATATGGAGCAACTCATTTGGCTTTTCTCTTCCTCCAGCTATATGAATGAGGCAAGTGTCTTGGCTCCAGGGCAGTAAGTGGACAAAGGGGAATATGAAAAGAGGTAAAATTCAGAGTGAATCGGGCCATGTGTTTTAGCACACCACCATCATTCTGAGAGAAGGCAGGAACAAGTCAGAATGGGGATGGTGGCTCTGCAACCACAACTGGAGGGCAGAATGTGTGAACAAGGTGAGATGAGAACCTGCAGTTTATTGGGATGCTGCTGCAAACAAGCCTCTATCTCAGTTCCACATCCGCAGTGCCCTCCACTTAACTGCAATACATTTAATCAAGCTCCTTCTTATGGGAACCAAATAAAGCTTGATGATGCTTGATGGCTGGGTTGTTTAACTGGGCTCATAATTTTGATTAATTAAGATGCTTGCAGGTGTTGGAGAGGCACTTCCACATCAGTTCCACAGTGTTGATATTCAGAGGCAAAGGGGGTTCCCCTCCTGGAGGATTTCTGCCAGTGCTACTTCAGCAAAGCAAAGCTGCTCTCAAACCTGTGCAAAAAAAGTTAACCCTTGTAGTTGGCAGGAGCCTCCAGATTTCTGGGAGTTCTGACAACCTGTGAGTCGTTTTGGGAGGAGATATGGAAAAATCCAAACCCCAAAACTCAAACTTTTACCTAGGGCAGCCTCTGTGTCTTTGATAGGAAGGAAGTGAGGCTGTGAGAGGCTCTCCAGGTGATGATGGTGCTTTCAGGCAGGGGATCCAACCAGCCCAGCAAACTGCCCACCCCCAGAGCAGTGTCCCTGCTCCAGTGAAAAGGGCAGCAGAGCCTATCCTGAGTTGAACACACAAAGCCTGGTTGCTTATGAATTTGTCCCCTGTGTTCCTCTATCCTCATTTTGTGATTTCAGCCTCCCCCTGCCAGGATACCACCCTACAGTGTCACCAACCTGCCAGCTCCTCCTCATGGGTGACCTACAGGAGCCTGGAGGGGGATGCACAGAGAGTGCCCAGCAGGTACAAGAAATCACATTACAACCTCCCTCCTAAGCAGTACAAATTTGTATTTCCCTTTTCTATTTCTTACAAAACATACTTACCTCAGGTTTTTGTCTTCTGAATGCTGATAAAATGCCCTCAGGTTAAAAAATATTTGGAGATAAATTATGATATGGATACTAGTGTGGCATATGCTCATTTCCATAAGAAACTAACATTGGAGGGAGGCACAATGAGCCAGACTCATCACTGTTTTCAGTATCAAACACTGACATTAAATTAAGCAGAGCTTGATGATTTAAGGCTTAGTAAATTACTACTGCCAATTATAAAGGCAATATAACCTTGTGGATAGAGCACTGGAGTAGGCCTCAGAAGAGTTGTACCCTGCCATGGATATACTGAATTAATTTGGACAAATGTTACTTTCACATGCATATCAATACTGGTCAATCTTCCACTTTTCTTGTAATGTGTATAAGAAATGCAAAAATGAAGCAGCATATTGTCTAGGGACCACAAAGACAACCTTTTTCCAAGAAACAGCTTGTTTGGCAGGCACAGGAGGGAAAAACTGAGTCAGGAGGAATGATGTCAGCCTTTTCTCATACATCCACATTGTCCTGCTCAACCACAGCTTTGGAATAAGAGACATTCAGATCTAATTTATGGAAGCTTAAGCAGATACCAATTGGAGTAGCCCCTGAGTGTTATCAGCATATTTCATAGCTTGTGATGAATCATAAATGAAATATCTGCTTTCCAGTGCATTAAGGCTAAAGCAGAAGTTGATTAGGATTATTCTGACCCAAGCAATGGTTCACTTTTCAGGGAAGGGGTTGAAATGTCCAGACATCAGCCTAATTTGTCCTGGAGTTATAATGCAGTGAATTACAAACATACAGTGACTGCACCCTTAAACTCACTGTCAGTGTCTGCAGTCCATCATGGAGCATCCATCTTCTCATTACAGCCTGCCACAAGTTTAGCTGCATGGGTGCTGTCTGCAGCCTAGCTGGTCAATTATTTTCCTCTACTTCCACCCCCAGAAGAATGCAGGACTCAAGCCATTTTGCTCTGAAAGTACTCACAGGCTTTTGGTTAAGTGTGCCATTAACATGCCAGGGCCTGCTTCTCCCCTCCACTTTGATCACTGAGAAAGTGCCTTTGCTTCCTGCAGGACTAACAATGTTAAATTAATATATTTGCCCAGCAGCTACACAGAGAGAAACACCCTGGTAACCCAATTCTGTATCTCCAGATTGGACCTGAAGGCCAAAGAACAGATTTTGCAGCATTTCAGCCCTCTGAGAAAAGCTTTGTTATGCAAAATTCCTCTTATCTCAACTTTTATGAAGTCTCTCAGAGCATAATATAAAGAAGGCAAAGATAACTGTTCCTTAGAACCTGTTATTTTATTGATCAAGAAAGATCAGAAAAATAGGTGGAGGGACAGCAGATGACTAGACAACACTGAACCATAAATTGTCAAAAACCTGTTCAAAAGAGCTGAGATGTTCAGCAACCCAACTATAGCTGGTTAACTTGTTCTGCCAGTGTAAAGGAGCCTCAGGTATGGGTATGGATCCCTGCAGAATGATCTTCTCACCAAGAAATAGGCAAGAGAAGATTCTGAACTGGCCCCAGTCCCAGCACTGGAGACCAAGCAAGGAGACAAGCAAGCACTTGCAAGCTTTGAAATGGCACCAAAGCAGCAGATATTGTCCTGAGCCTCATTGTGCTACCTCAGCCATGACCACACAAAAGGCTTCCTGTGGCTTTTGAACTGAAATCTCCCACTTTCTGACTCACAGGGTCTGTTCCAGACTGCAGGAAGCAGAAAGTTAACCAGAGCAGTGTAAAGGCCAGACAGCTTCAGCTGTTAGGACCTCTGGTGCTGTGCTCCTCCTGACTCATTTCTCCAGAGACATTCCCCTGGACTGCTCAAGGGAAGCTATCTACTGTTTCAGAACAAGTTGGGTTTCCAAAAGCCTTCAAACTAGAACATTAGTTTTTGCAAACTTTCTCTATCTTTCTACCCATCAGAAAAATTGATGAAATCCAACTTCCTTGATACTCTCAAGGTGACTTCCAAGATCTCCTCTTCAGAGAGAAAACGAGCTCTGCCCTCCTTGCTGTTCACAGGGTAGGGGAGGTGCAGCAGCAGCTTGCTGTAAAAGAGGACACAGGGGATGTCAGTGTCTCAGATCAGGTGAGCAGTTGAGATGTCATTGCAAATTACTCCTGCAATTCCTCAGTCAGTATGCCAGGGAATGTTATCCCAATAGATCTCCTTATTGTGATGGGCTGTGGGGTTCCTGCAACACCTCATGCCCAGCAAAACTGGATATTGATAGAAATATTGAAATATTTCTATCACTTAAAAGCAGCCTGGCTTAGAAGCAGCCCCAGAACTACAGAGCTGGAAGCAGTTGCTTGGAATCTTTTTACCCATCTGTGGGAGAACGAAGTTTTTCAGCATGTAGAACTTGACATCTTGATTGTTTCCTTCCTACTGAGAAGACTTGCACTTATATTTGTGAAAGCAGCACTGGTTCAGGCTGTACCCAAGCAACCATCAGATTTATGGTGAACTTTTTATTTGCTAAGCTTGTGACTAGAGACAGCTGGGTACTGAGAAGATAATGGCAAATCTGAGTCACCAAAAAAGGATAGAATTGCAAAAGGAAAAGGATGCTGAGGTTTTCCTACATCTGCAGCATTGCATTAAGCTCCTTCTTTTACTGCCCATAGGTTCAGCAAGTCATTAGCTGAACAATTATTCCTCCCAATTTTCCAATTTCAAAACAAACATTCCCAAACCTTCTTCCACTCCTGTTGCATCCTTGGGTTAAAACTAAGCACAGGGTAACTGAATTTGCCTGGTTTTAGCAGACAAAAATGGCTTTTCTATAGCTAGTCTGCTGGGGACTTATTTAGGCCTTAATCCATGGCCTGCTCCTGGAATTTATCTGCAGAAGGCTATTCTCATATAGATCTTCCCACACCCCATTCAGTGCAGCAAGTCAGCCCAGAGAGGATTAAGGTTTCTTATAAAAACAGTCTTTGTGAAGAAGGACTTTGAGCAAAACAGACATAGGAATTATCTGGAAATCTCAGAGAGGCGAATTGCACACTGAGGGAGAGATGGAGGAAGACTGAGAAATCCAAGAGTGTATTATCAGTTATCTTTGTAGGCTTGAAATAGCCCTATTTAAAAAAATCAAAGGAAAACTCTTTAGAAAACCTTGTAACATTTCCATTTCTGCATTTGTGCTTGGGTACGTCCATAATTTGGCTTTCAGCTACTGAAAATTTATCTGCACCTTTTTTACCACCTTTGGTCATAAGTATTTGTACAAATCAGTGCTTAGGAATACTAGACTAAGTCTTTCAAGACCTTGGGCAGCTTTTTGCCAGATGTTTTGAGCCCCTGATACTTGCTGTTTAAGTAGCCAAAATGTGTCCCAAAGCTTTTTACTGGACAGTATCACAGATTCAAAGCCAGCAGACTGCACACCTATGGATGGACTATGGGTGGTTTTTCTGTATTTATTTCTCACAAGTAATTAATAATGCAATCTTTAGCTGTCCACACAGACTGCAGTTAAAAGCTTAGCTAAACCCCATTTCAAACAGGATATTAACTGGACTTTTATCAATTGTGCTGCACTTACTTTTTGGGAGTTCGAAGGTCAAGAACCTTGTCCTGGATGTCTAATGTGATGTCGGAGTACTTTGTCTCTGGCAGCTTGATTTTAATCTGAAACGATGGGCAGAGGTAAAGCTGTGATTACATATGTTGCCCTAAAAGCCATAAAAGAGCTCATTTTCATGAATATTTCAATGCTAGTATCAAAGAGCAACGTTTTGAGTAGGTAATTTGTATCAGAGCAAATCCGACAGTGATAATGACTGCTTTCAATAGCTTAGTGATGTGTATTGATATCCTATTCTCTTCCAGTTCCTGAGCTGCTAATGTGCTTGACAGGTGTTCAACACTCAGCAAAGCCTCAGGCTTTGTGCATTGCAGGGACAGTTTGCTTCTTCTAGAAAGATAACACAGCACTTCTACCTGTCCTGGAGCTCAGAAACCAGGGAGGTCTTTGATTATATAATGATGAAGCAGGATCTGATAGCTGCAACTTTAAAGGCTGTCAGCACTGTAGCATTTTGCTAGCCCACATACCTTGTAAAAAATGCAGGAAGATGCAAAAAATCTCCTTCCCAGCCCCTCTCTTTTCCAAAACTGTGTCCAAGATGAAACTTCATCTTAGAGCTACATTTTATTCCCTTTAAGTTCATATGGGGCATATGCATTTGCAGAGATTGCCTTGAGCACACTTGGTCCTTGAGGAGATACACAAGTTCCTCAGGTTAGCAAGTGTAAATGTCATCTAAAAATGCTTGGAGAACCACGAGAAAATGCTACAGGAGGTCAATCAAAGGCAGCAGTGGAGCTTGGTGTTTACATTCTGCCCCTCAGAAAGATGGGGAGGGGGGAAAGGCAGAGAAAGAGCACAGGGAAGGGACCAGAGCTCCAGGCTCAGCTCACCACTATATCCTCACAGCAGGCAGTGGAGGGGTCTTTCCCAGTCATCCCAAAGAAGACATCCTCTGTTCCCACGTGCTGCTTGAAGGAAATCTCATACCTGCCAAAGAGAAGCCATTGCCTAGGAATACTGGAGCAGGAGGCTGAAGGAGGCTGTGATTCTCAGAGGACTCTAAATCCTCCTCACACTGTCTCTTCTCCTTTGCAGTCTCCCTTCAAGGCTCCAATCCATCTGCACTGTGTTTCTGTTCAGAGCCATGACTGGGACAGCTGGAAGACAGGCTAAAATCACTCATTCCACCTCCCAAAGCTCTCACTGTGCTGCCTCTGCTTCCCCAGCCAGCCTTGGCAGGACTAGGAAATGCTTCCTAATGCTTATCAACAAGTCAAACACCACAAACTCCTGGGGAATGGATTTGAAAAGGGGGATGCCACAATTACATGTGTTCTGTCCTGTCCTTTAGCATATTCTTGCAGCCTGAGCATAGCACTTTAAAGCCAGACTGTAGTTTTGCATTCAGCTAACATTTATTTTCTTCTCCTTCACATCTACAAAATGTAGAATCACATATTCCCTTGCTCTTGGTTATTAATGAATGAGGAAAGGAAAGCTGAATTTGTATTTATAACATATGCTACTCCTACTAAGTTCAGCAAAATTATTGGGGTGGATCACTTGTCTAAGCTGTTAGAAAATCTTTCACATCTCCAGTGTGCATCTGCATATGGAATAATTCCTAAGTCAGTGTGTCTAATAGCTCTGGATGCACCTCTGTAGCCATCTGTTTTCCTTTTAGCATATTTTCTTTGCTTCATTTGATGAACTATTGCAAAGACTTATATTCTCTCTCTTCATCTGTGCAACAAGGGTCAGAAGTGCTTGAGGCTGGAGAAGCACTGCAGAGGGGAAGGGTCAAAGAACAGCACAAGAAAAACTTCTCTGTGCCCACAATACTGACAGTGTGTTCTGTACCTGACAGTGACCATTTCAGGGACAACTGTGCATGAGGGTGAATTCCAAATTATTTCCAGAAAGGCTGAGTCCCTGCTCAGGTGGGTCTCAAGTCCTGTGTTTAACTAGGAAATTGGACTCATGTCCTGACTTACATGCAGGAAAAAGTGAAGATTCTGATAGCAATGGGCAGCATCATGGGCCACAGCCCATGTGCTCCAGCCTTTAACACTTCAGGACATTGAAACAATGATTGGAAACGCAAAATCTGCTTTATGGAATGACCCTCAGGGCTTTCTGACCTCTACAAACTCCAATTCACATGCCTGATTTCAAGAATATTTTTTGCTACTGTTTTTCTATAAGCAAGGGAAAAGGCTCTGGTTTTAAGTTGTGCTTTGACATACTAAGATTGAGTGACAAGATTTAAGAGCTCAAAATTGCCTGCACACAGCTTTCCTTCTGCAGTACTATTTGTCTCTAAAGAGCTTAAATCTTTGAAATGCAAATATACATTGGAGTACTTTATGAATTTCTGAGTATGGAAAAATGGATGCATCTCAGTTGCAGCAGGAAAAAGCAGGTATTTCACACAAATGGCATATTTTAAAGTTAATAAATCGTTTTTCTGACCTACTTCCCCTCCTAATCCCACTTTATACAAGTAACTGACACTGCACATAAACTTATGCTGGAAAAACCAACACAAAGTTTCTGTTCTGAGATCAGAAGACTTCAAGAGAGGGGTTAAAACCATTCTTCACATATTGCTTTAGATGCAACACTGATATCTTTCCTTTCTTCTTGCACAACACAATCTTTTCAGCTGGCTGCAGATGCTGTTTAACTCTCATTTCCATTAATGCTATGTGAAGCCCACACAGGCAGTCTCAGCTTTCTTACTCTGGCTTTTCTCTAGGGTCCCATGTATCATCAAATTCAGATCCTTCTGGGACCTCCTCTGTATTCCAAATGGTTTTCTTGTTTTCAGATTTCACTTGAAAAGTACCTGTGAGTGAGGAGAAAAATCTCACTGACACATTTTGAAATGTCTCTGTTCCTCAAGTGCTGCTGAAAGCTTAGAATATTTTTCAAGAATGAAAAAAAAAAAAGGAAAAGAAAGAAAATCCTTTTCTAAAGCCTGGAAAAGTATTTCTAGGCTTTAGAAAAATCTTTGCATTAAAAGCATTCTAGGTAATGATTACAGTCTTCTTCACCTTACTCTCTTATGAATGAGGATTTGCAGAGGGAGGATGTTTTCCTTTCACTTAAATCTTCTTTACCCAACCTTTATTTCCTGGAAATCCTCCTTTCTGGCATATAATATCAAGCACTTCAAAATCAGTAAAGTGTAGAGGGATGAAATACTAATCTTCCACAAGCCCCCTGACATGAGATTTTCAGTGAGCAGAGTCATTCACAAGAGGATCACCTCCTCACACAGAAATCCAGCTCATTCCATTAATTATTGGGCACAGCCCAGATAAGGTGCTGAAGACACATGAAAGTTTTTGGGCAGAATAGTATGGTTTATGTCTGTGCTGCATGGAAAAACATTCTTTTGGTAAGCTGGCAAATGTGAAACTTGAAGATTTTAGATTAGAATCTCTGGTTATTGTTGGATAGCAATAAAAGCAAAAATAATCTATTTTATTTGCCACAGTTCCTTTCCTGCAAAACTCACCCTGGCCCTTGTGGGGCTTTCTCAGGGCTCAATAATGTGACAGCCTCAGCTCCAAAAAACCTTAACACTAACATTGCCAAGTCTCTGCCAAAACTGCCTTCCTGTCTTTCCTGAGTTCTTCTATGGAGCTTTTGCTGCTCAGTTATGATCCCTGCAGCCCCTGACCAGGCTGTGCTCTGAACTACTATAATTTACACTGGAGGCTGCTCTGGCATTACCCTTTCTGCTCCTCTTTGCATGTTTTAGAGTTAAGCTTTCAGGAAAGGAATAATTTTACAGTGTAATTGTAAAGAATGTCATGCTATGCCCATCTCAAACATCACTGACCCCTCTTTTATAGCTGTTACAGTCTGCTGTAAATGAATTCTAAATTCAGCAGAATTTAAAATTTAAATTTTAAATAAAAAAAAAAAAAGCTGAACTGTAAATGAGACTGAATGCCAAAACACACAAATGCTTCTCCTTACTGCTGGTCTCTTTTTTGACTGGTCCAACACTCCCAGGAGTCATGGCAGCAACAGAACAGCGTGGCTGCAAAGAAAGGCAAGAGCATCTTAAATCAATTTTTATAGAGCCAAGCTTGGTTACAACCATGATGTCTGTAAATACAACACATCATCTAAGGTCAAACAAATCCCTGATGGAATTGAAAACACATTATCCCACAGTTTCATGAGTGAACCACTGAAAATTCTCATTTCTTCACTCTCACACAGCAGAAAGTGACCTTGACACACTGGGTTGAAGCAGGACCCACAGAAGCCCAGCCATACAGACAGATGTGCTTTGTGAGTTTTGGTTTCCATGGCATTTTGGCAAAATTTCCATGCTTTGCCTGCCATGAAAATATTACAGGAAACCAAGGGTGCTACATGAAAGCCCCATCACAACATTTGGATTGCTTTTTACTGTAGAGATCATGAGGCAAGAACATTTTCCTCTAATTATGAATCAATTTAGGGCTAATAGGCCAATGTGAGGCATTTCTCTATATATGAAGATTCCTTGGTTCAATAAAAGTGCCTCATATGCACAGAGCATTAAATTAAATCAAAATAAAGATTTCAATTTACCCAGATTGAGTCAGACTTAATTGACATCTCTTGTGGCAACTTTCCATTTCTGTCTCTGAAGTGTCATTCATTTTATTAATAAGATGTAAACAAATTCCTTTTAAAATCAGGATGTTTACTGCAGAGATGTACAGCAATAATGCAGGGTTTAAAAGGCAGGCATTAAACAGCTGGAGGATATTTGGGGTGTGAAGGACCACATCTGTAACCCACTGAAAGAAAACTTCAAGGGATATGCACCCCTTTTATCCCAAATATCACTTGCATTGCCACTACTGGGGCTGGTCAGCTCTTTGTTGAGCAATGATTTGGAGGAACAGTCAGGTATTTCCATTTTTGTTATTTGGTTTTTGGTTTTTTTTTTGGTTATCTGGTTTTTTTGTTTGTTTGTTTGGGGTTTTGTTTGTTTTTTGGGTTTTATTTGTTCGGGTTTTTTGTTTATTTTTTGGGCTTTTTTTTGGTTTTGTGTGTGGGGGGTTTTTTTGTTTGTTTTTTCTTTTTTTATAGATGTCATAATATGATCTGTTCAAAATTCTGAGGGACTTGGCCAAGTTTTGAACCTTCACACAGGCCTTCTACATTGCTGGCACCTTTGTGGCTCCTGGGAATAATTCTTCCCAGCACACAGGCAGGCCTGGATAAAATCAGGTGTTGCATGTTGCAGGAATAATGCATGTTCTCTAAACACTGTGATTTTTATCTGCTCCTGAGAGGAATTGATACAGAAGAACACAATCAGATATTTCTCTCATTGTTCATTCAGATTATGCACCTTAGAATGATTGTTCCCCTTTCCCTATTTTACAACCACCAAACACCTGCTGTACTTCAGTGATCAATTATCTCTGCAGCTCTTCAATGCCTGACATATGCAATTAATACACTCAGTTGCCTCTGGGTATTTTGGTCCTTACTCAGAAGCTGAGCAGCAAATTTTTCCCCTCATATCTGGCTGTAATTGCCTTCATCTCCAGCAGAGTTCAGGGAAAAGTAGGGGAAGCCTGAAGTATCTGAAGCTCTTTAGCTCTTTCAAGTCCATGTTCTCTTTTCCTTCAGGCTGAAAAACTAAACCTCCCTCACATGTTGTGCTCACAATGTCTCCTTGTTTTCCTGGGGCATTTTGCTCATTCTCAAGAGCTTGTTACTCTGAAAGGATCCTCGAGCTGTTTCACTCAGACCAAAACCTTCTAAGGTTTTCTGTCACTGACATATTTTATGAAAAATCCTTTCGTTAGGATTTTTTCTCCTGAGAAGCTGAGAGGCCTCAGAAATGAAATGTAAACAATGATTATCTGCTGCTGTGGAATGCAACAGGTGGAGCTGTGATTGCTCTCATGTGGTTGTTTTTAATTAATGGCCAATCACAGTCAGCTGGCTTGGACTCTCTGGTCAGTCACAAGATTTTATTATCATTCTTTTCTATTCCTTCCAAGCCTTCTGATAAAATCTTTTCTTCTATTCTTTAGTATAGTTTTAATATATAATTTTCTTTTAATGTAATACATATCATAAAATAATAAATCAGCCTTCTGAAACATGGAGTCAAGATTCTCATCTCTTCCCTCGTCCTGGGACCCCTGAGAACACCAGCACAGTTTTCATTCTGCTTTTACTCACCCTGGAGAAAAAGAGATTTGCTTCTCCTTGACTAAAAAGATAAGGCTATGGCACAATATATAAAAGAAGCAGCAATTCTCATGAAAGGCTCACCACATCATCATCATCACCACCATCATCATCCTGTTCTGGAGCATCACGCAGCAGTTTGGCGAGGCTCTGCAGAGAAGAGCCTGAGAACATGCTGTCCAAATCCATACCCACTGCTCACCTGTGCAGGGGAAACAAGTGGCAGATGAAGCAGGAACCAACTGTGCTTGGAACAGCCTGTAGAGCACAATTTTCCTGCTGTGTGCTTGGGAAGGAAAAGTTTAGCTAAGTTCCTGTGTGTGTGATGACAAAACATGTAAAATGGAACGTAAAATCAAAGAATATGGAACATAAAATCAAAGAATATGCTGAGTGGGAGGGGATCCATCAGGATCAGTGAGTCCAGCTCCCGGCCCTGTGCAGGACAGCCCGAGCCCCAGCACGTGCCTGGGTGTCACCACATTTCTCTTCACAGAGAAAAGCAAGGCACAATTCTTCCCAAGAATATTTCTGGGTTTCACATTCTCTGAACCTCAGAGAAAGAGAACACAATTTTTATCTCCTTTGCAGTGCCTGTGTTGTGCCAAAGTAGAATGCAACATGGAGATTGTTTACCCACAGTGATGGAGTTTTGTTTCCTTGGCCTGTCAGGGCCAGGTGTGTGTGTGTGTGTTGGGACTGTCACTGACAGTCACCACATTCTGGGCAGTGTGTGCAGAGCTGAGTGCTTGCAGATCCAGTTTAGACGTAATGTAACATAGTGTAATATAATATAGAACAATATGGTATAATAAAGTAATTAATTAGCCTTCTGATAAGACGGAGACAGATGCATTATTCTCTCCCCTCGTCGGGGGCAAAAAATAATAATAATACAATACCTGGGAGCGCTGTCCAAACGCTCTTTACACTCTGCCAGCCCCGGGGCTGTGACCACTCCCTGGGATCCTGTTCCCGTGCCCGACCACCTCTGGGGGAAGAACCATTGCAGATACCAACCTAAACATCCCCTGAGGGAGCTCCAGCTGCCCCCTGGGGTCCCGGTGTCCCCTGTCCCCCACTCCGGTCTCTCTCTCCCCGTCCCTCACTCCGGTCTCTCTCTCCCCGTCCCTCACTCCGGTCTCTTCCCGTCCCTCACTCCGGTCTCTTCCCGTCCCTCACTCCGCTCCCGCAGCC
>NW_005054314.1:8314792-8320019 GCF_000277835.1 Geospiza fortis
AGCTCCCCTGGGGCTGGGGCTGCTGCAGGGAGAGGGGAGCAGGCTGGGCACAGCTTCTCCAAGGGCCCTGCATTCCATGGCTCATGCAACCTGGTAATGCTGTCTTCTCTTCACAGTGGGTGCCACCTCCACTGGTTCCACTGGGACAGCCAGTCTGGGGACACTTGGCTTTGGATTAAAGGTTCCTGGAACCACAGCTGCCACCACAAGCACTGCCACAGGTAGGAACAGGATGCTGAAAGTCCCTGGAGAGAAGGGAGACTGAATTCAGTGCTCTGTACAGGTGTAAAGGGCCATGTCAGAGTAGCAGCTCAGCAGCTGTGATTTGTAAAGCCCTCAAGTAACTGAAATCCACAGTCTGTCTTTCTCTGATCCTTTTCCACCTCTTTGAGGAAACACAGAAGTTCTCTCACCCAGTGCAGAGGTGCAGGGGAGGAGCTGGGTGTGCTGGCAGTTCTTGGTTCTAGCAGTAAAACATGGGGATGTTGACAAGGGGTTGGGCTGGGGATGTTTTCATTCCCTCCTTGACTGATGTACGATCTGCTGTTGTTCCCTTCAGAGGGATCTGCTGCAGCTCCCCAGCCATGGGCACCCTGGAGCTGCTCTCTGTTAGAGAGGTGCCAGCTGTGTCCCCTTCTGCTGCCTGACTGGAATCTCTTCCTGCAGGGACAACTTCTGCTTCTGGCTTCCCTTTGAACCTGAAGCCATTGACCACCACTGGTGCCATTGGAGCTGTGACCTCCACAGCTGCCACAACCACAACCACCACAGCCAGGTGGGTGTTTGCTGCCATTGACCCTTTCCTGCCTGGGCTGGAGCAGCTGCAGGGCTCAGGCTGGGCTCTGGAGCAGGAAGGGGAGATCAGTGAGAGTTGTGGTGTTTGTCTGTCCTGACCTCGTGTCCTGTGCTGCCCTCACTCCTCTCAGTGCCCCCCCAGTGATGACTTATGCCCAGCTGGAGAGTCTGATCAACAAGTGGAGCCTGGAGCTGGAGGACCAGGAGAAGCACTTCCTGCATCAGGCCACACAAGTCAATGCCTGGGACCGCATGCTGATCGAGAACGGGGAGAAGGTGAGGAGGCCTCCAGAGCAACCTCATTCTGCTGGCTTGGCTCCTCCAGGGGCTCTGTTACAGGTGCCACAGGCATCTAGAACATGGTACAGATAGCTGTGAGCTCCCCTGGGTGCTTTTCACAGTCTCTGTGTGTCTCTTCTGGCCTTTAGGCCTTGGAGCTGGGAATGTGTTCTGTGCCTTTGCTCTGTGACACCAAGTTCTCTTGTGGGGGATTATTCCAAGTTTATTCCATCACTGGGGTGGATTAGTGATGAGGAATAAGGAATAAGGGAGGATCATTATTCCCTTATTCCATCTTGGGTCTCTAAATCTTTGTGTCCATCTCTCATTTCCAGCAGAACTTGCACGGTGCTGCTTTCTCCCTCCCACCTCTCTTCTTTGCAGAGCTGACTTCCTGGTTTTCAGGGTGTAATGAAATGTCTTCTGTTTCCAGATTACTTCCTTACACAGAGAAGTAGAGAAGGTGAAGGTTGACCAGAAGAGGTAGGTGACCATGAGCACTTGAATTGATTTTATTTCTTCTCTGCATTGTCCTGCCTGGCTGTGGGACAGCTCTGCAATGTCTGCAACACGAAAGGGAAGCAGTTGGCATTTCTCTTTGCAGGCTGGATCAGGAACTGGACTTCATTCTGTCCCAGCAGAAGGAGCTGGAGGACTTGCTGACCCCTCTGGAGGAGTCTGTGAAGGAGCAGAGCGGGACCATCTACCTGCAGCACGCGGATGAGGAACGGGAGAGGACGTGAGGCACCGACCTGCTGGGGATGGGCATGGGCACTGTGCTGGGCTCACAGCAGCCAGCAGCACGTGGAGCTGGGATGGGGGACAGGATTGAACAAGCAGTGGCTGCTGTCAGATATTTAATCCTGTTTTGTGCATGTTATCTTAGATTTTACTCATAGTCCTGCCCTCTCTTGCTTGTCTTTCTCCGTGTGTCGATCAAGGGAGACAGGGGTTGGGAGTCCCTTCATGTGGGTTTGGAGCCTCTCTGGCTGCTGTTCCCAGGTCTCTGCTGCTCTTGGCTGCAGATGTGGAAGCTCATTCTGATTGCCCACAGTTGCTGTGACTGCAAGCAGGTCCTGAGGGTTTTCTTTAACCATTCTGATCTTGTTTCCTGTGTGCTCTGCAGCTACAAACTGGCTGAAAACATCGATGCTCAGCTGAAGCGCATGGCACAAGATCTGAAGGACATCACTGAGCACCTGAACACATCCAGGGGCCCAGCAGACACGAGTGACCCTGTAAGTGCAAGCTTTTATTTTATATTGCTGAAGAGGCAAAGGATATTGAAATGTTCTCACTCTTCATTTGTCCCCATGTGGATACTCCACTCATACTTTATACTGTTTTTAATATCCTCATTAAACAAGATCTGAATAACCAGCTCCTTCTGATATCTATTAAATTGATTTTGTTGCTTCTTATGGCTTTACTGAGAAGCTTTTTTTTCAGTAAAAGTTTCACTTCAGTATTGCAGACTGAGTTTTTCCACATTCATTTTCAATTTTGCCACTTCAAGCCTGAGGTGAGGAATGTTCTCCTAGTTCCTAGGGCTAAATTAAAATAAACCAAAGCCCCAGACATATGCTCTAAACTGTGCAGTTTTCTTGCTGGTTTGGAGGAGCAAAGTAGCAGCATTGCTGCACACACTTCCCTGGCCAAGTGGCTGCTGCCTTAGGGAAGCTGGGCAAGGAGAAACTTGCCTTTGACTCCTCTTGCTGTTTATGCAGTCTCACAGCTGACTTGCACCTTCTCTCTCTGCTCAGCTTCAGCAGATCTGTAAAATTTTGAATGCACACATGGATTCCCTGCAGTGGATTGACCAGAATTCAGGTAAGCTTTGTCCTGCAGCCTTTTGGGACTGTGAATGGGAAGCAGGAGCCTGTATGTGAGTGTTTGTTCATCCCTGAATTCCTGAGGATGCCTGAGGAGTGTTCCTCCTCCCCTTCAGTGGCACTGTCCCTTCTGGGCTTGAATTCTCCTGCTGTGCCTGATTAGAGGCCTCTGCTCAGAAGTTACTCCTGACAACTGGTATTTTTTACCCAAAAAGCTCTCCTTGAAATGTGTCAGTGCGAAGCAGAGAACTTAAAAGCCTTATTCATTGTGTCAAACCAATGTTAAGTAGTTCAACTTCTAAAGGAGTGTGGGGTTTGCTTGTGATGCAGGAAAATTGATGAGGGGAGGTCTGTGTGTTGAGTGTTATCATCCCTTGAATCTGAAAATGGGAAGCCTCATCCAGCCAGGATGGGGCAGCCTGCCTTTGTCTGCAGGTAGGGTAATTGGAGGAATAATCTGGGAATTTCACAGCCTCAAAAGCTTGAGATCCAATGCACAGAGAGATGCATTCAAGAGTGAACATTTGACACTAGTCATACTAAAGACAGAAAAAAGGAGTTTTTCTCCCTGGGACAGTGCCTCCTGGTGAGGGATTCTGGAATTCTGTGCCGTTTGGATTTTAACTGGTAGCAGCCACACGGGGGCACGGCAGAATGAAGCAGCTCTCCTCTCAGCAGCCCGAGTGCACTGCCTGGCTGCAGTGCTGGGAAATGCTCACACCTGGGGTAACTGCTTGTGGGAAAGCAGGCCTGCTGTTCTCTGTGTTCACACAGAATTATTGGCTTAGGTCGGGGTCTAATTAGGTGTTTTCTTTCATAGCACTGCTGCTAAGCTCCGCATTCCAAACATGCCTTTTTTTAGGAAATCTGATACAGCTCCTGTGACACCTGAATTATTTATAGAATGTGTGTGAAAATAGCTATCCGTTTCCTTTAAATTTTCCTAGAAAGTAGACCAATTTTTTCCTCTGCCATTCAATAATGAAGAAGTTTTCTTATTGGCAGTGCTTTGGGTTGTGTTTTCCTCCTGCTTTGTCAAATCTGAGTGACTGTCAACAAGAAAATATTTTTCATTCTGCAGGCAGAACTGTGCAGGGTTGTGTTCTGGGGTGACTGTGACATATAATTCTTGTTTCTGCCACAGCTGTGCTGCAGAGGAAGGTGGAAGAGGTGACCAAGGTTTGTGAGAGTCGCCGCAAGGAGCAGGAGCGCAGCTTTAGGATCACCTTTGATTGAAACATTCCCAAATTCAAAGGATGGACATAAAACCTCCACAGAAAACAGAGGTGTTTGGGAGCTAAGGACTGAAATGATGACCTGACTTTTGTTTCCTTTTTTACAATAAAATATGTGGTTTGTTCAGAGCCAGTCTTTGTGGTGTTGGACAGGATTTCACCTGCTCCCATCAGAAACTGGATGAAGTTTGTGCTCTTTGTGCTTTAGCTGTGCCTGCAGACTGGTGAGGTAACAGAAATGATGCCTTGGAGGGCTCTGTGTGGTTTTGCATGGCCTGGTTTTGGGAGGAGACTGCAGGGGTGGCTTCTGTGAGAAGCTGCCAGAAGCTTCCACCATGTCCAGCAGAGCCAGTCCCTGGTGGCTCCAAAAAAATGGACAAGTTGCTGGCCAGGGCTGGGCCAGTCAGATAGGGTAATAATGCCTCTGTGAAACAGATTTAAGTAGAAATAAAAACAAATTTGTGGCGTAGTTGTAATTGTGGCCAAAGAGCAGGGTGAAAACCTGTGAGGGGAACAACTCTGCAGCCACCAGGGTCAGTGGAAAAGGAGAAGAGGGGAAGAGGTGTTCCAAGCACTAGGGCTGAGATTGCTCTGCAGCCTGTGGTGAGGACCATGGTGAAGCAGCTGTGCCCCTGCAGCCCAAGGGGATGCAGAGATCCACCTCCAGCCCATGGAGGTGCCCCAGGGCAGAGCAGGGGCATGCCTGGGAGGAGACTGTGAGCCTGTGGCTGAGGTGCTCTGCTCCCAGGCTGGAGCAGCTGTCCTGGAAGGCAGAGGGACCCACACTGCAGCAGTTTGAGCGGGGCTGTTGCCTGTGGGATGGACTCATGTCAGAGAAGTTCACAGAGAACTGTCTCCCATGGGAGGGACCCCAAACCTGGGGTGCTGAACTGACCATGACCCCCATTCCTGTCTCCCTACAAACTGACCATGACCCCCATTCCCATCTCCCTGTGAACTGACCATGACCCCTATTCCCTCTCCCTATGAACTGACCATGACCCCTGACATATTTTATGAAAAATCCTTTTGCTAGGATTTTTTCTCCTGAGAAGCTGAGAGGCCTCAGAAACGAAATGTAAACAA
>NW_005054314.1:8320295-8321406 GCF_000277835.1 Geospiza fortis
CCCCATTCCTGTCTCCCTTGAACCCCACCACAGCCCCCCATTCCCTGTCCCTGTGAACTGACCATGACCCCCATTCCCTGTCCCTGTGAACTGACCATGACCCCCATTCCCATCTCCCTGCGCTGCTGGGGTAGGAGGGACGGATTTGGGGGGAAGGCCTTTCTAAGGGCTGATTTTACTTTCTCTTATCCTGCTCTGCTTTGGTTAGCAATAAACTTATTCAGTATCTCTACTGTGAAAAATGAGTATTGTATGATTGGCTTTTTGAAAATATTAAAATGAGTGTTATATGTGTTATGTTAGAAAGTTATGCTGTATTAATTTTCTTAAGTAAGTTATGCTGTATTAATTTTCTTAAGTAGTGTGTTAAATATAGTTTTAGGTTATAACAAAATGTTACAATAGAAACTATGCTATGTAAGATACTTGTTTAAAGAAAGGACTTGCAGCGAGATAGCAGCCACAGGACACCTGAATCTTTCAGAGAAAAAGAATTTATTGCTTCATTATCCGAGGAAACGAACTTCTCCCTGCCTCTCTCTGGTTTAACGACGTCGTCAGGATTCAGAGGAAGAAGTTGATGATGACCAGACAGAATCCTGTGTTTGAATGGAATTTATGCATCATGTATGAGGTGTATGAATATGCATCAGGCTGTTGCTTTTAAGGGTTAATCCTCTGTTAACGTGGGTCCTTTTTCGGGCTTATTTTGCCCTGAAAGAGGTACCCGGACTGTCCGTAACTCTTTGTCTCTATTGTCTCATATTGTCCTAATTCAAATTGTCCAAAATTTTTATTACTCTAATTATATTCCTCTTTTAAAAAACGCTTTATTACTATTAAACTTTTAAAATTTCACAACCAAGCGATTGGCGTTTTTCCCAGCTCCGTTCAGCCTGCTTTCCCCGTGACGACATTTGACGAGCGATCTCTTCCGGTGCTTCTCTCAGCCCTGCATTCAATGTTCCCTCCTCCGTTCAGCTGCAGAGGGGTGCGGGTGTTTTTGGGGTGTGCCTGTCCCCTGATCCCCGCTCACCCCACGGCGGGCAGCGCTCGGTGCAGCAGCTCCGGGGCTCCGCTCCGTGCCCGGCCCCGCTCGGTGCCGCCGCCC
>NW_005054314.1:8321679-8333694 GCF_000277835.1 Geospiza fortis
GGCTCTGGGGTGGGTTTTGGGTTTGGGGCTCTGTGCTCCGGAGTAGGTGACCCCGGAAAGGGAAAAGCGCTGCTGAAAGTCACAGTTTCGTTTCGGCGTCGCGGTTTCACTTCTTTCTTGCCTGACTCATTTGAAACTAGCCAGACGCTGCTAGATGCTAGATCCTGTGTTTGAATGGAAGTTATGCATCATCTTGCAGCTAGATGCTAGATGCAGGATGATTTCCGTCAATAAAAATGATGGCGTGTGATTTTAAAGTGAACAAACACCCTCCCCATCAATACAAAAACACCCGAAGATTCCTTGGGGTACTTTAATGTTCTCAAAGGAGCCCCAAATCTGTTGACTTTTCTAGTAATGTTAAAGGGAGTTTTAGTCATGTAGTTTTGGTTCCTTGGTTTTTTAAATCCCATAAAACCAGCCCAAGAGGTGGAGGAGCTGTAGCAGGGGTGTGTTTTGAGCAGTGTTTCCCCTGTTGCCTGATTTCCCATGCCTGTGCTGTGTTTGTGTGCCCCAGGGTGAACAGCAGCCTGTCCAGCGATGAGCTCCTTCTGGAGGACCTGGAGACAGAAGGAGAGAGGCAGCTGAAGAGCCTCCTTCACCACCAGCTGGACACCAGTGTCTCCATCGAGCAGTAAGTCCTGATCTGGTGTGCTTTGGGAGGGAGCAGCCCCTTGCTGCTCGCCGTTCCTCAGCGCTGAGCTGTTTGTGCTGTTCCTTTGGCTCCCAGGTGCAAGTCCAAGCGGAGATGCTTTGCCCCTGCAGCTTTTTACAAACCCTTTGGGGAAGAGGCTGCGGGGGCTTTGAGCCTGTCGCAGTTCCAGGCCCTGCAGGAGAGTGACAAGGAAACCTCCTCTCTCCGGGAGCTGGGGCTCTCTGACTCGGAGATCGTGCTCTGGAAGAACCAGGATTCAGCAAGGAAGGTGGGTCTGGTGTTTTATGGGGTCCCCAGGACGAAGGAGGAATTGAGAATCTGACTCCATGTTCTCAGAAGGCTATTATATTATATTATATTATATTATATTATATTATATTATATTATATTATATTATATTATATTATATTATATTATATTATATTATATTATATTTACAGACATCTTTTATGAAATTTTTTTTTCTTTAGAGTTTTTCTTCTTGAGAAGCTGAGAGGCTTCAAGAAAAAAATGTAAACAATGATTATCTGCTGCTGTGGAATGTAACAAGTGGATCTGCGATTGGTCTCATAGAATTGTTTTTAATTAATGGCCAATCACAGTCAGCTGGCTGGGACTCTTTGTCCAAGCCACAAGCATAATTTGTTTTTTCTATTCTTAGCTAGCCTTCTGATGAAATCCTTTCTTCTATTCTTTTAATATAGTTTTAATATAATATATATAATAAAATAATAAATCAAGTCTTCTGAAACATGGAGTCAGATCCTCATCTCTTCCCTCATCCTGGGACCCCTGTGAACACTGTATTATATTATATTATATTATATTACATTACATTACATTACATTACATTACGAGAAAGGATACATCAGAAGGCTTAACAAGAATGGTAATGAAAAAATCATTACTCAGAGTCCAGCACAGCTGATGGTGATTGGTCATTAGGTAAAAACAATTCACATGGAACCAATCAAACAATGACCAGTTGGTAAACAATGTCCAGACCACATTCCAAAGCAGCAAACACAGGAGAAGCAATCAGATAATTATTGTTTTCATTTCTCTCTGAGGCTTCTCAGCTTCCCAGGAGAAGAAATCCTGGGCAAAGGGATTTTTCAGAAAATGTGACAGTGGCAGGTGGGTGTGCTCTGCTCTCACCTGAGGGTGGTCAGCTTCCTCTGACCCTGTGGCACTCTGGTAGAAAATTCCAGTCCTTTGTAAGCCATTGGTAAAGAATGGCCACTCCTTGTATCCCTTGCCTTTAGCCCAGCACTATCCTACATTTCTTCTGGCCTCTTTCCTTTGGTGGAATGGTCGGTGTTAAAAGGTGTGGTGGAGACGGGAGTGGGTCCTTTGGAACAGAGCAGGACGTGAGGATATTCCTGCCTCTGTCTTGATCTCAAATCATTTCACCTGTTTATACCTGTGTGTGAAGGATTTAAATGCTAGAAGAGAAGGAGAAAATATTTCAAAGCATGCCAACATCCTCCTTTGGGTATCCTGATAGATCCCTGGATGCCACTGCTGATTTGGGATGGCTGTTTGTAGGGAGTGTTCTCCTTAGGAGCTTGCAGGTCCTTCAGGGGTCCTGGGACAGCCACATGAAAATGGTGCAGAGCTCTCAGACCAAGTGTGTGGTGGCACTGCCTTGGCTCCTCCCTGTGTGCTCTTCCAGCAGGTTTTTCCCCTTCCCCAACCTTCACCCTTATTTTTTCACATTCTAGACACAAGAGGCTTTTGTGGTTTTCCTATGTCAGGTGCACTGGGGTGTCCTGCTCTTAACTTGCCAAACTGGAAAATGCAAACCAGAACTTGGGCTGATCCTTGGCTTCCCTTTGTCTCCTCCTCCTGAGTGATAGCTGTGTGCAGGAGAGAGTTGTCCGTGCTAATCAGGGGCTTGCCTCTTTTCAGCTGAAGTCATTACTTGCTTTGGTGTTTAAATGCAAATCCAGCCCTGGTGTGGCCTGATTAAAGCTTGGTGCAGAGAGGAGTGGTGTTAATTTAAGAATGAAAATCAATGTTGTCAGTACCAGCTGTTATATTTAGTATGAAATGTATTCTGGGACGTTGAGAAAAAATTATTTGTATGGAAAACACTCCTCTGACAGAAAAAAAAGGGTGACATCAGGATATGTCTTCTACAGGTTCTGGAAGGAGAATATTTATGGAGAAAGCCTAAGTCAGGTAGTGATGTGCAGCTTTGGAGGTGGAGGCCCTGAGTGAAATATTCCACCATGAGTGATGAATGATGTCAGCTGAGACAGAACTTCAGATTGCCTGGGGAGCTCTTGGCAAAGTACTGAGCGCAGATTTCTGTTATTTTCATCTGCTAAGTGGCAGCTTTTTTGAAAACAAAGTACAACAAATGATTTCCGGGAATTGCCTTTCCTATAAACAGCCTTTTGTGCCTGGGGGAAGCTGTGAAATGGTGAATGGCAGAAGCTGTGCAGATGTGGGGCAGAGGTACCATGGGAAGCTCTGTTGGGCTGTGCTCAGTGCAGTTAAGTCTGGTTTCTTGCCTGAGGCAGAAGGATTGCCACCATAATTCTGAAAGTGAGTTTGAGAACAGAAAATGCACCCCCAGCCCCATGAAAACGTGTTCTGATGGAGGAGAAGTGCCCTTCCAGCAGCTGGGGTGTGCTTTGGCAGCATGAAGTGGCCCCTGCAGTCAGGTTTGTGTGCCCAGGGATGCTCCCTGCTCTCAGCTGAGCTGTAGGGCTGTGCTGCAGCTCCTCTATGGTTTCTGGCTCAGTGGTGCTGGTTGGGGTTTAGTACTCAGCATAAACCTCCCCTCGGGTGCCAAGCAGCAGCTGGGGGTCCACTTTTCAGCAAATAAGGTTCTCAGGGTCACAGAATAAGAGCTTGGTGGAAACTTGAGCTTGGCGATGCTGTAGTGTGGGGAAAGAACTGCCGGAGGATGGTGGTGCAGTCCCTGAAGGTGGCTGTGGTGACAGCTGTGGCTGTCAGAGGCAGCAGGGACAGAGGGAGAGGGAAGCAGCACAGACAGGCCATGACAAAGGAGCTGTTTCTCCACTCCCCTCAAGAGCTGAGCGTGCTGTGTGATTGTATTTGTCCTACCCTTGCAGTAATGGGACCTGTTGGTGCCTGGGAGATGGTTCCTAATTGCCCCCATGTCACTGTAAGGGTCAGGAGTGGGTAATAAGTGACACAGACTCTAGGGCAGAAGGCTGATAGCCTGGAAGCCCCAACTTTACTGAAATTGCTTCTTTTATAAACTGGTCCCTTACAGGTGGACCTGATTGGTCATTTAATCAATACATTCCTCCATCTTGCCTCCTGAACCCCCATTCTAAAAACCCCAAAAAATCTATTTTTAACTCTGTGATAAATTCACTATCATTCTACTTAAACTTCTGTGGCTTGTAATTCTTCATATAAGGTTGGTAATTGTTTTTTTCAAGGGCTAAATCAGAGGCACTCTGTGCCAAGGTCTCTGAGCCCCCTGGGCGGGGGCTCGAGTCCTCCAGGGCCGCCAGAAGAATTTCCTGGGTTCGTGTCGCAGACATCTTTTATGAAAAAACCTTTCCTTAGGATGTTTCCTCTTGAGAAGCTGAGAGGCCTCAGGAACAAAATGTAAACAATGATTATCTGCTGCTGTGGAATGCAACAGGTGGAGCTGTGATTGGTCTCATGTGGTTGTTTCTAATTAATGGCCAATGACAGTCAGCTGGCTCGGACTCTCTGTTCCAGACACAAGCCTTTGTTGTTCATTCTTTCTTTCACTATTCTTAGCTAGCCTTCTGATGAAATCCTTTCTTCTATTCTTTTAGCATAGTTTTAATATAATATATATCATAAAATAAATCAAGCCTTTTGAAACATGGAGTCAGATCCTCGTCTCTTCCCTCATCCTAAGACTCCTGTGAACACGGTCACAGGTTCCAATAATTATAAAGCCTAAAAACACACTACAACAGGTCATAAAATAATAAATTAGCCTTCTAAGAACATGGAGTCAGATTCATTAATTCCTTCCAACGATGGGGGTCTCAGAGAATACCGGAGTTGCTGATCCCAGCTGTGGTTGTTTTGCAGGGCTCGGGGCTGGGGGCAGCCCCCGAGGCCACGCAGGAGCGGCTGGATGCCATCCGGGAGAAGCTGGAGGAGCGGCGCCGCATCCTGGCGCTGCCGCAGCGCTTCGCGGGCAGCAAGCAGCTGAGCCGGCGGGAGATGGAGATCGAGCAGGCCCTCTTCCAGGGCACGGACCGCCACTCCTTCCTCAGGGCCCTCTACCACCAAGGTGCTGCCCCCAGCCAGGGCTCCTCCTGCACACACAGCCTGCCCGTGTGTGAGCCTCACGCTGTTCTGTCCCTGAGGATGTGGCTCTGCTTTGGTGCTGTGTGGGAGGAGATATTTTCCTCTCTTACAGGAGCAGGCAGAGTTGGTTCTCTTTTATGAGAACTTAGAGGCTTTTAGAGTGCATTTCTGGGTCTCCTTGAGGTGTTGCATGTAGTGCAGAGCAGCTCGGGGTGTGGGAGGGGAGCTGGGTGATGCTTTGGTAGAGCCTCGAGGTCTGAGTTAAGCAGAGTGCCTGAGTTAAGCAAAGTGCCTGCTTTTTAAAGTGTGTCGCAGACATCTTTTCATGAAAATCCTTTCATTAAGATTTTTTCCTGCTGGGAAGCTAAGAAGCTTCAGGAACAAAATGTAAACAATAGTTATCTGCTGCTGTGGAATACAACAGGTGCATCTGTGATTGGCCCATCTTAAATATTTATAATTAATGGCCAATCACAGCCCAGCTAGCTCAGCTCTCTGTCTGAGCCACAGACCTTTGTTATTAATTCCTTTCTATTCTTAGCTTAGCTAGCCTTCTGAGAACCTTTCTTTCTATTCTTTTAGTATAGTTTTAATGTAATATATATCATAAAATAGTAAATCAAGCCTTCTGAAATATGGAGTCAGATCCTCATCTCTTCCTTCAACATAAGACCCCTGTGACCACTGTCACAAAAGTGCATTTCTGGGTCTCCTTGGGGTGGTGCATGTAGTGCAGAGCAGCTCAGGCTGTGGGAGAGGAGCTGGGGTGATGCTTTGGTAGAGCCTCGAGGTCTGAGTTACACAAAGTGCCTGGGTGGGACTGGGGATTGTTCCTTATCTGCAGGGGGTGAAGGCAGCAAAGGCACAGAGCAGGTAAGAGGAGGAATGACTTGTTTAAAGCTTCATCCCTGAAGTGGATTTGGATGCAGTTGAAGGCTGGGGGATGCTGCTCTCACATTTGTCCTTATTTCCATTAAACAGAGTTAAAAGAGATCATTGATCAGTCCATGTCATGGACCTTTTTAAACCCAGAACCTTAATCTGATGTCCTTGAAAGCCAAATGTTCCTATTCCAGGTAGTGGAACAGGAAGGCAGCATGGCCCATCCTTGCTGCACATGCTGGGGGAGGAAAGTGTGTTGAAGGAGTCACTAGAAAGTGCTGAAATATGGCTGCAGATAAGCAAGTGAGGGCATCTCTGAAAAGAGCTCTGAGGTAGCACAGGTGGAGCTGCTGCTCTCTGCAGGTTCATCCTGGGCTGAGGAACCAGCACTTGCTGGGGCTGCTCTTGTTTTAAACAACCTGCAGGGCTGGGCACAGAGGCTGGGGTGAAACAGGGTTCTTCCTTTTTGTGTCTCTCCTTGCAGTCTGTGTTTTCCAGGTTATTGGTGATAGTTACCACATATCTCTGTTATGAATTAGATGACACTCAGAAGAGAGGAACAGATGAAAAGGACCCCATGGTTCATCTGGAGAGTGTTTACCAGGAGCTGCTGAGCAAGAAATGCCCTGAAAAAGTCCAGTCTGCTGCAAGTGACCCCTGCTCGTCCCCCACCCCACAGGGGTCTAGGACTGAGGAGACTTCATCACTTCCAGACCAGGAGGAGCAAGCAGAACAAGCAGCAAGTCCCAGTGTGTCTGCAACAGAGCCCCAGCAGTCCCCTCCAAGGACTGTGGTTATCAAAGAGCCAGTTGAGTTTGTCCCAGAACAGAAGATCCTCAGGAACCGCCTCTCAGAGGAGGAACTCCGGAAAATCCCCAGGTTCTCATCCTACCATCCAGGGGAGCCCAGCAGGGTAAGCTGACATGAACCAGGGTTTATCCCTGCTCAGCAGGATGCCCTGAAGCTGTGTCAGTAGGCAAAGGCTCCTCTTTGCTGTTGCCTTGAAGTTGCTGGGCTGATCCTGCAGGCCAGGGGAGAGGAGCCTCCACTGTGGGGGGAAAAGGGACCTTGGGCTCTGATGGGGAGGCACCAGTCTGGCAAAGAGCTGTACCTGTGAGCCCAGCCCTCCCTGGCTCCAGCAGCTCACCTGTCAAGATGTGCTCTGTCTGTCTGGGCCTGGCTGAGTCCTGCTGTCACTTTACTCAGACTGTTCCTGTCTGGTAGCTGGAGATGATTGCATTTTATAAATAAACAGAATGAACTGAATAAACTGTTTTATAAATAAACTGAACTAAATAAACTGAACTGTTTTATAATAAACTGAAACTGTCAGCTTTTGATGCAGGCAAGCATGGTGATGCCTTGACTTCAGAGCTGCCTTTCTCTGTACACCCACGTGTCCTCTAAATGCCATCATTAGCATGTGGGTGTGAGGGTTGAGCTAAATCACACCTTGAGCTGTACAGGCTGGAAGGTGTGTTTGCATGGCAAAGGCTGGCTGACCCCGTGTGTCCCTGTTACAGGTGCTGTATTTGAAGAACCTGGGTCCCCGAGTGACAGTGAGGGACCTGGTGTCCCTGTTTGCTCGGTTCCAGAGGGAGGACAGCCCCCCGATCCAGTTCCGCCTCCTGAGCGGCCGCATGAGGGATCAGGCCTTCATCACCTTCCCTGGTGAGTTGCTGCCTTGTGCCTCCCAGTTCTTCCCTGACTCCCAGAGGTGTCACATCGTCCTGCAGGGCACTGTGCTGCTGCCAAGGAGAAGCAGGGGAATTCACTTCTTTTATCTTCCTGTTGTGCCATGGTCCTTTCCCTGGGTTGGAAGGGGATTTACCAGGGCAGAAGTGATGTGGTCTGTCATGTGCAGTGTTCATTCAGCACGTCAGAGCAGGCTGAGTGGCCAGCAGATGGGAACACCCAGAGGATGACCCTGTGTCCCTGTGCCAGCAGGTGCCTGTGCTCACTGTGTCCTCTCCTTGCAGACACAGAGTCAGCCCAGAGAGCCCTGCAGCTGCTGAACGGGTACAAGCTGCAGGGGAAGCCCCTGGTCATCGCCTTTGGGAAAAGCAGGAAGCACTTGCCAGAGGCTGACTCTGCCATCCCCAGCTCCTCTGCTGCAGAGAACCCTCCTGCCACGTGAGGGATGGAGAACCAGCAGCCTTGTGGAGTTCAGTGGGTTGTGGGAAAGCTGTGGCTGAACCTGGGACAGTGCAGGACCAGCAATCTCAGAGTGGGGAAAGGAGAGCTGGGGACTGGGCTCTTCTTGAGAGCTGGGCAGTGCCCACACACTGTTGTGGCAAGGAGAGAGGGAAGAGGCCAGGTAAATAAATGCACTAATTGTGGTATTTCCTTAGTGCGTGCTTCTTGATGTTTATAGTCCTAAGTCCTCTAGAGCCAAGTGTGCTGCACACTGCTGCTGCTGCAGACCCTCAGTCCTGGGAGCCTCCCAGCTCTGCTGGCTCCTCTGGAGACAGAGACTGCCCCAAGCCCTCCAAAGCAGCATTTGTGTATCTCACCAGTCTGCAGGCACAGCTAAAGCACAGAGACCACACTTCCCCACAAACTTCAGGCAGCTTCTCCTGTCCAATATAACAAAGATCACCTTTGGGAACAAACAACACAATTTATTTCAAGAAAAGGAAACAAAAGCCAGGTCATCATTTTGGATCTCAAAACCTGCACAGAAAAGAGAGGTGTTTATGTCCATCCTTTGAACATGGGAGTGTTTCAATCAAAGGTGATCCTAAAGCTGCGCTCCTGCTCCTTGCGACGACTCTCACAAACTTTTGTCACCTCTTCCACCTTCCTCTGCAGCACAGCTGTGGCAGAAACAAGGGATTAATGTCAGTTAATGACAGTCATCCCAGAACACAACCCTGCACAGTTTTGCTTGCAGGACAAAGAAAAACATTTTAGGAGGGCTTTTTTGGTAAAACACCAGCAGTTGTCAGGAGTAACTTCTGAGCAGAGGCCTCTAATCAGGCACAGCAGGAGAATTCAAGCCCAGAAGGGACAGTGCCACTGAAGGGGAGGAGGAACACTCCTCAGGCATCCTCAGGAATTCAGGGATGAACAAACACTCACATACAGGCTCCTGCTTCCCATTCACAGTCCCAAAAGGCTGCAGGACAAAGCTTACCTGAATTCTGGTCAATCCACTGCAGGGAATCCATGTGTGCATTCAAAATTTTACAGATCTGCTGAAGCTGAGCAGAGAGAGAAGGTGCAAGTCAGCTGTGAGACTGCATAAACAGCAAGAGGAGTCAAAGGCAAGTTTCTCCTTGCCCAGCTTCCCTAAGGCAGCAGCCACTTGGCCAGGGAAGTGTGTGCAGCAATGCTGCTACTTTGCTCCTCCAAACCAGCAAGAAAACTGCACAGTTTAGAGCATATGTCTGGGGCTTTGGTTTATTTTAATTTAGCCCTAGGAACTAGGAGAACATTCCTCACCTCAGGCTTGAAGTGGCAAAATTGAAAATGAATGTGGAAAAACTCAGTCTGCAATACTGAAGTGAAATTTTAACTGAAAAAAAAGCTGCTGAGTACAGCCATAAGGAACATTAAGATCAATTTAACATAAATCATAAAGAAAGAAGCTGGCACTTACAGGATCACTCGTGTCTGCTGGGCCCCTGGATGTGTTCAGGTGCTCAGTGATGTCCTTCAGATCTTGTGCCATGCGCTTCAGCTGAGCATCGATGTTTTCAGCCAGTTTGTAGCTGCAGAGCACACAGGAAACAAGATCAGAATGGTTAAAGGAAACCCTCAGGACCTGCTTGCAGTCACAGCAACTGTGGGCAATCAGAATGAGCTTCCACATCTGCAGCCAAGAGCAGCAGAGACCTGGGAACAGCAGCCAGAGAGGCTCCAAACCCACATGAAGGGACTCCCAACCCCTGTCTCCCTTGATCTGCAGACAAGCAGGAGAGTGGAGGACGTCCTGCAAGGCTTTGTGGGGACTGAAGGAAGCAGTGAGCCTGGATTCAGGATTCCTTCTCTCCTGAACCAGACAAGCACTGCCTTTAATTACCCAGCCATGATGCACCACTAACGCCTTACGAGGTGACTTGTGCCACACAGAGTTCTCTGCTCTCACCACTGCTGGCACTGAAGAACCATTAACTTTCCAAGATTATGCCAAAATTAGTAACCTCTTCCCAGACAGCTGATTACACCAACATCCAAAGAGCTTTTCATGCTGATTCAAGGGTTTCCACTCACAGTTCTAGTTTCTAAAGAATAAAATCTAAGTTGCCATGCATAAAACAGGATTAAATATCTGACAGCAGCCACTGCTTGTTCAATCCTGTCCCCCATCCCAGCTCCACGTGCTGCTGGCTGCTGTGAGCCCAGCACAGTGCCCATGCCCATCCCCAGCAGGTCGGTGCCTCACGTCCTCTCCCGTTCCTCATCCGCGTGCTGCAGGTAGATGGTCCCGCTCTGCTCCTTCACAGACTCCTCCAGAGGGGTCAGCAAGTCCTCCAGCTCCTTCTGCTGGGACAGAATGAAGTCCAGTTCCTGATCCAGCCTGCAAAGAGAAATGCCAACTGCTTCCCTTTCGTGTTGCAGACATTGCAGAGCTGTCCCACAGCCAGGCAGGACAATGCAGAGAAGAAATAAAATCAATTCAAGTGCTCATGGTCACCTACCTCTTCTGGTCAACCTTCACCTTCTCTACTTCTCTGTGTAAGGAAGTAATCTGGAAACAGAAGACATTTCATTACACCCTGAAAACCAGGAAGTCAGCTCTGCAAAGAAGAGAGGTGGGAGGGAGAAAGCAGCACCGTGCAAGTTCTGCTGGAAATGAGAGATGGACACAAAGATTTAGAGACCCAAGATGGAATAAGGGAATAATGATCCTCCCTTATTCCTTATTCCTCATCACTAATCCACCCCAGTGATGGAATAAACTTGGAATAATCCCCCACAAGAGAACTTGGTGTCACAGAGCAAAGGCACAGAACACATTCCCAGCTCCAAGGCCTAAAGGCCAGAAGAGACACACAGAGACTGTGAAAAGCACCCAGGGGAGCTCACAGCTATCTGTACCATGTTCTAGATGCCTGTGGCACCTGTAACAGAGCCCCTGGAGGAGCCAAGCCAGCAGAATGAGGTTGCTCTGGAGGCCTCCTCACCTTCTCCCCGTTCTCGATCAGCATGCGGTCCCAGGCATTGACTTGTGTGGCCTGATGCAGGAAGTGCTTCTCCTGGTCCTCCAGCTCCAGGCTCCACTTGTTGATCAGACTCTCCAGCTGGGCATAAGTCATCACTGGGGGGGCACTGAGAGGAGTGAGGGCAGCACAGGACACGAGGTCAGGACAGACAAACACCACAACTCTCACTGATCTCCCCTTCCTGCTCCAGAGCCCAGCCTGAGCCCTGCAGCTGCTCCAGCCCAGGCAGGAAAGGGTCAATGGCAGCAAACACCCACCTGGCTGTGGTGGTTGTGGTTGTGGCAGCTGTGGAGGTCACAGCTCCAATGGCACCAGTGGTGGTCAATGGCTTCAGGTTCAAAGGGAAGCCAGAAGCAGAAGTTGTCCCTGCAGGAAGAGATTCCAGTCAGGCAGCAGAAGGGGACACAGCTGGCACCTCTCTAACAGAGAGCAGCTCCAGGGTGCCCATGGCTGGGGAGCTGCAGCAGATCCCTCTGAAGGGAACAACAGCAGATCGTACATCAGTCAAGGAGGGAATGAAAACATCCCCAGCCCAACCCCTTGTCAACATCCCCATGTTTTACTGCTAGAACCAAGAACTGCCAGCACACCCAGCTCCTCCCCTGCACCTCTGCACTGGGTGAGAGAACTTCTGTGTTTCCTCAAAGAGGTGGAAAAGGATCAGAGAAAGACAGACTGTGGATTTCAGTTACTTGAGGGCTTTACAAATCACAGCTGCTGAGCTGCTACTCTGACATGGCCCTTTACACCTGTACAGAGCACTGAATTCAGTCTCCCTTCTCTCCAGGGACTTTCAGCATCCTGTTCCTACCTGTGGCAGTGCTTGTGGTGGCAGCTGTGGTTCCAGGAACCTTTAATCCAAAGCCAAGTGTCCCCAGACTGGCTGTCCCAGTGGAACCAGTGGAGGTGGCACCCACTGTGAAGAGAAGACAGCATTACCAGGTTGCATGAGCCATGGAATGCAGGGCCCTTGGAGAAGCTGTGCCCAGCCTGCTCCCCTCTCCCTGCAGCAGCCCCAGCCCCAGGGGAGCT
>NW_005054314.1:8334364-8336633 GCF_000277835.1 Geospiza fortis
TTTAAGATTGTGCCTCCCTTCCCCTGTGCTCCCCAAACAAGCACAGAACAGATTCTGGCGTGTGGGACACGATCAGAACCACAGGACACACTGTGCAATGGCTCTGAGAGCTGTCACAGATTCCCACTGCCAGGGCAAACCCACAGGAACAAACACTTGTGGCCCCTTCCCACACCCCAGTATAAGAGATTTGACTAATTCTAACAGACAGCTATGGCCAGGAGGAGAGCAGATTGCCCAAAGCCTTGAGGAATTGTTTTCTAGAACAGCTTCCTACCTCCCAGCTTGGCTCCAAAGCTCAGGCTGGGTGCCTGGCTGGTGCTTGTGGTCAGTGTTGCTGTGCTTGTACTGGTGGCTGCTGTTGAAGGCTGAGCCCCAAAGGTCAGACCTGGAACCAGGAGCAAAAGATGGAATTCCTTCCTCCAGGCTAAAGAGCAATTGCTGCCCAGCACTGCAGCCCTGGACAGGCCTGGCAGAAACACCTCTGGCTGCAGCCCCTCGCTGCCCTCTGCCCCAGCACAACCCAGGGGATGCAGAATCTGCAACCCCATTCCACCCCTTAGATATCCCATGCCAAAGGCTCCCAGCCCCCAGCTGCCCCCCAGGGCTGTCAGAGCACAGGGCACAGTTGTGACAGCCAGGACACACAGAGTAACAACAAACAATTTCAGAAGGCTTCAACCCACACAGAAAAACACCAAACCACTTCAGAAGGCTGCAAGCATCAGCCCTTCTTGCTCTTTAGCCCAACCCTTTACCCCCCTCATGTTGATGCAGTGCCCCTGTGTCCCCGCTGTTCCCTTTGGTGGTTGCTCAGCACACCTGGGCACTCCATGGCTCATTGCTGTCAGTGCTGCTCAGCTGCTGCTCACAGCTGTGCCCACTGGGGATGAGGCTGGGCCAGCCCATCCCAGTGACCCCAAACTGTGCCTACAGCACAGCTCCATCCCAGTGACCCCAAACTGTGCCCACAGCCCCATCCCAGTGACCCCAAACTGTGCCTACAGCACAGCCCCATCCCAGTGACCCCAAGCTGTGTGCCCGTGTCCCAGTCTGACCCTCCACGCCCCCCAGGCTGCTCACCCACCTGAGGGCTGCCCCCCGAGGCTGAAGGGCGCTGCTGTGGGGGTGGCAGCTGCCAGGGTGGCTGTGCTGGTGCTGGCAGCAGCCGCAGGGGCCGTGCCAAAGCTCAGCCCTGCCGACGTGGCCGCTGGGACGATGCTGAACCCGGCCGTGCCTGCCTGGCCCGTGGTGCCACTGGAGAAGGTGAAGCCTCCTGGGGTCCCAGAGGGAGCCGTGCTGCTGCTGCTGCTGGCAGCAGAGCCAAAGGTAAAGCCAGACGAGGCTGCTGCCTGGCTCGAGGGGGTGCTGGTTGCAGCAGGGGCACCAAAGGAAAAGCTCCCCGTGACTGCAGGAGCTGGAGTGGCAGTGCTGGCTCCAAAGGTCACTTTTGGGGTGTTTGCCCTAGGGAGGAAAGAACAGAAAGGAAGCCATTCTGCTTGAGGCACACATCCACCCAAGTCCACAGCTGGCTTCCTCCCTGAGCATTTGCTGACAGCAGAAACCTTTCAGAGAGCTGCACACCTGGCCAGGCTGTGTCCCAGTTCTGACAAGAGACTCCATCCAGCTGCTGGCACCTGCCACCCCCCTCAGGGCTCATTCTACCGCCTGTCCCTTCATTGCCTCCACCCACCCAGGTACCACAGGGCATTCTATGGAGCACACGTGAAGCTGCTGCTGCTTCTCTCAGCTCACCATTTCCACTCCCTCTCCACAAGGCTGTTTTTTTCCTGCTCGTCCCCATTTGAGCTCCCTTCCCACAGCTCCCATCTGGCAAGCTTTGCCAGCAGCAGCTCTGCAGAGCCGCTCCAGGACTCGCCGCCTTTCCTGATCGGCAAATCCCTCCCAAACTGCCGGGAAAGCATTCCGAGCACTCCGGATCCGGCTCAGAGAGAACGAGACGTTTGATATTGGGCAGCAGAGCTCCAGCATTTCTGCGTGCTCGCGTCTCCAGCCCCGTTCCAGCCGGGATCGCGGAACATCTCCTTCCCCCCGCTGCGGGAGCTCCCGTGCGAACGGAGCGGGGCCGGGGCTCGCCGAGCCCTGCGGGGCGCTGGGAAGAGCCGGCACAAGGGCCAGGGCTCGCTCCGAGCAGCTTTGCCCGCAGAGCCCTCGCCCGGCAGCCACAGGACGCCGCTCCCTCCGTCCCCCCGTCCGTCCCCCTGTCCGTCCGTCCCCGCCCGGGCCCGGCTCTCACCCCATTGGGAAG
>NW_005054314.1:8337021-8354601 GCF_000277835.1 Geospiza fortis
GTCGGCGTTACTGTGGGGACGGGGACGCGGCTGCGGGAGCGGAGTGAGGGACGGGGAGAGACCGGAGTGAGGGACGGGGAGAGACCGGAGTGAGGGACGGGGGAGAGACCGAGCGGAGCGAGGGACGGGGGAGAGACCGGAGTGGGGGACAGGGGACAGTGGGACAGGGGTGAGGGACACGGGGTGTGGGACAGGGGACACCAGGCTGGAATTGCGGGACAGGAACATGTGCCTGCCAATATCTGCCTCTCATTCAAACAGGCGACATTAAATCAGGAACTTTTTTCAGTGCCTGCTTTCTTTGATCACTGCCTGATCTCTTTTTTCCTGATTAGAATAACAGCCTTTCATTCCAGAGGAATCTGTCCATTTCAATAATTTCTAGAGAATTGGGTGGGTTTTAGTTAAATGTGCTGACTGAGTTACATTCCAATGGCAAAACATCAATAGAAAAATTAATTTCCTGTTGAGAACTCCTGACCTGTTGCAGAACAAGAAGTTTTACTTTCTTACGAAAAATTTCTGCTCAAATGCCAAGTGGGAAGAACTGCTAGAGTTTGGACAACTATCTGGATATTACTGAAGGAAAATTATTTTCTCTGATCAACAAATTCCGGGGTGCAACCAGTTCATATGGCTTGATGGCTGTTAGCTGTTGAAGTTCAGCATTCCATAGAGCCAGATAAGACAGCCTTTATCATTAAGTAGAAAGGAAACCAGCTGGCTCTGGAGGCCAAGAAGTAAATTTTTATAACTTAGAAACCAGATAATAAAGGCACTTTTCAACAGAAGGAAGCAATGTCAAATTCAGCAGCGCTGTCTGAGGATGGAGACCTGTGAATGTGTTGGAAAGTTCAGCGAAAACACTTGTGGAGTACTTGTGGCTGCCAGAAAAATGATAATTACATTTCTGTTCTAAACCCCTACATGCCGGATTTTTACCTTGTGCTTCAGGACACCAACACAAATGCACAGTGGTGCCTGGAGAGAACTCCTCCTAACGCTGTTTCCTTGTAACTCCTGACTGTGCTGGTGCCTTCCCCTGGAATCAGCTGTTCGCAGTGCTCTGTGCTGCACACAAGGGTTAAACTGCATTTCTTGTGTACTCCTCTGGGATTACCCCACCTTCTCAGGTGCCCTTGGGTCAGAGGAAGTGGAACCAGTGCTGAGGACTATGCTCCATTGAGGTTGGAGGCATCAATGAGGTCAAGCTGACCTGCATTCCGTATCAGAATCACTCCTGTGGAGAAAAAAAGGACAGGTTATTGTCACAGGGACTCATTTCTGGGGGGAACAGAAGGCCCAGTGTATAGACATTGAAAGCAAGGACAGGTTACACAGGAAAATGAGGGAGATGCTGTTCAACAGTTCATGTGGCCAGAGCCTGATTAGTGTTCAAGCTTGCCAGCGCTGTGAAAGACAGCAAAAAGCACTTGTTAAAACATGCTAACAGCAAAAGGAGGTTCAGAAATAACAGCAGCCTGCACTTGATGAGGTCAGACACCTTACAAACAGAGACATGGACAAAGCAGAGAGGTTTAATGCCTTCTTCCCCTCTGTCATTAACATCAGATGGGCCCTGGGACCCCTGGAGCTGTCATTAGGGGCAGGATAAACTCCCAGCCAAAACTGAACGTGTTTGAGGCTTGCTGCTCTAGCTGGATGCACACAGATCTATGGGGCACGATGGGGTTCATCCCAGGGTGAAATGAAAATGCTGGGCCTGTCATCACAGGATCTCTCTCCATTATTTTTCAAGTCTTGGGAGCCTGGAGAGGTCCCTGCACACTGGAAGCTGGCCAAAGCCCTAGTTTTCAAGATGAGCAAGAAGGAAGACCCAGGTATTTACAGTCCTGTCAGTCTCACTCCAGTGCCTGGTGAAAGAGAGTTATTTTTCTGGGCATTATTGAAACTCACTTGAGAGACAACACAGTCGTTTGGCTTCCAGCAAGGAGCAGGTTTCTGGCTGAGAAAATTTCTCTGGCTAAATCTCTCATTCTTTTCAAGTTTCGGGACGGGGGGAGGGTGAGAGCTGCGTTTATTTATAGATGTGTGTGTGTTTGTGTTCCCAGTGCTCTCTGTCACGCTGCAGAGCTCGCTGCCCGTGTCCTGCAGAGGGAGGTGACCTGCTCCCACACGGTGGCACTGCTGGCCTGCCTGTGTCCCGCGCGTGTCCCCTGCCTGCCCAGAAGGGTCCTCTGAATGGCCCGGTGGACCCTGGCATCTCACAGAACCCCAGCATCGTGGCCCTGTGCAGCTGGCTGGCGAATCACAAAGCGATCTGGGTCACCTTCTGCTCCTCCTTGCAGCGTTTTGGGGAAGGGGAAAGACCAGCACTGAGAACATGGTGTGGTGAGAGCAGTCCTGCTCATCCCTCGCTGGCTCGGGGCACTCATGGGGCCAAACCCCTCCTGTTGCTCCTGCTTTCCCTGCCTCAGCTCCCCCAGGCCCCTCTTGTTTCTCCTCACTGCTGCCATGCTGAGCCACTTTTCCAACATAAGCTCCATCAATGCCTTTTCCCTCAAAGCCTGCTCATCTCTCCCAGCACCCCTGTAACTCCTCTGTAGCCCCACATTTCTCTTCCCAGAGAAAAGCAAGGCGCAATTCTTCCCAAGAATATTCCTGGGATTTACATTCTCTGAACCTCAGAGAAAGGAAGCACAATTCTTATCATTTGCTGTGCCTGTGTTTGTGCTAAAGTAGAATGCAATATGGAGATTGTTTACCCAGAGTGATGGGGTTTTGTTTCCTTGGCCTGTCAGGGCCAAGTGTGTGTGTTGGGGCTGTTGGGGGACAGTCACCAGATTCTGGGCAGTGTGTGCAGGGCTGAGTGCTTGACAGATCCAGTTTTAGATGTATAGAATAATATAGTATAATAAAGTAATTAATTAGTCTTCAATGTCCATGGAGTCAGATGCATCATTCTCTCCCCTTGTTGGGGTCATCACAGCATTGCAATACTCCTCCAAGCTCTTTTTTTCTCCTGTGCTTTCCTTTGTGCCCACATCCCTTTCCTCTTTGCCCAGTGCTGCCGTTGAGGCCTGGGCCAGAGCACAGACTGGAGGTGGGGTGGCCTTTCCTTTCCTGCAGTCAGGCTTTGGATTCTTTCATAAACGGCTCAGGCACCCAGGGCCGTGTCAGGTGCACGGTCTGGCTGTGTTTCTGGACAAACAGCTGTGGCTTGCAGGACCAGCATGGCTCTTTTGTGTCCACGCTGGACTCTCCTTGTGGCTAACACCTGCCAGGCTTGGGCTGAGCTGGATTTTGGCCTTTCCATGCCGTGAGGGCATCCATCGGTCTGACTGGCCCACGCAGCTGCTAAACTGGGTCCCGCCTGTGTTTTCCTCCGAGCGTGACTGTCTGTTTGTTAAATAATGTAGCAACATGAGGTTCCTTGAACTCAATTTATCTTCCTGGGTAGCCATGGGAACAGCCGGCGGGTGCTGAGCCGGGCTTGCCTCAGATCTGCTGCAAGGAAGGCTCTGGTGAGCCTGCCCGAGCCCTGCTCCCTCCATCTCCAGCTGATGCTGTCCTGCCTGGCAGCTTCACTCATTCACGCTTGTCTTCTTAGACTCTTCTTCAGCCAGCAGCATGGCTGTGGTCACCAATTGTTGTGATGTTGTGAGGGTCCCCAGGATGAGGCGAGAGATGAGAATTGACTCCAAGTTCTCAGAAGGCTGATATTATATTATATTATATTATATTATATTATATTATATTATATTATATTATATTATATTATATTATATTATATTATATTATAATTTATATACTAAAACTACAGAAAGAGAAAGTAGACATCAGAGGGCTCGACAAGAATGAACAATAAAAACTCATGACAGACTCAGAGAGTCCGACACAGCTGGCTGTGATTGGCCATTAATTAAAAACAATTCACATGCCGGGTAAACAGTTCTCCAAATCACATTCCAGAGGAGCAAAACATGGAGAAGTTGAGGCTTCTCATCTTGCCAGGAGAAGAAATGCTGGGAAAGGGATTTTTCATAAAATATCACAGTGACACATGGCTGTACTTTAAACTTGGAAATGTCGAGGATGATGGTGAGTTTGAGGGAGATGAGGGTTTTGGGAGCAGCCAAATGTGACAAAGGGGAGGGGTTGTACCCAAAAGATGCTGCAACTCCCTGTGCTGCCTGCGGTATATGGTTCATGGGAAGAAAACGAGGGCAAGTGCAAGTAGTCCAATGTTGTTCCAACCTGAGGTGGTTTCCAGTGCAGAAACATCTTGAAACCTGATTTCCTCCTTCATACCTTAAAATGACTGGCTCCAAGGAGCTGAGGAGAGCCCACCCTTACAGTCACACATTCCCTGTCCCTTCTGAAGTGCCTTCTCTCACCCAGGCCGTGGGTGTGGAGAAGATGATGTGTGGGTGGCCAGCCCAGCATCCCTCCTTTGACTGAAACTCTTCATTTTACCTGGAAAGGCATGAGGCCATGTGACAGAAACCAGTGCTTAGGTGATATCACCAAACTGTGCTGTGTGCGTTTCCTGAGAGTGAGTTGAGCAACACAGTGCTGTGGACAGAGATCCCCCATCCTGCATGGTGAGGGTTGTGCCGCGTCATTTCCCCCTGGAAAGGGCTGCATTTATAACTTACCACAGAAAGGACTTTCTCTGTTGCTGTTGCAGGCAGAAAGGACATGTCTATACAGCTGTGGGGTTTTTTGCAGTCTGTAGGACCTGTGTCTGTGTCTAGCATTCCTGATCTCCTGCTTGGTTGAATCCTGTTTCATTTCCAGCTCATCTTTTGAGATTTCAGAGCTGTTTCTGTGACTTCTCTTGACTTTTTCAGATTGTGTTGTTTACTGTGTTTCCAGGTCAGTGCTGCAGGTGGGAACACTTGAGATTGAAGGTATGTCCCTTATCTCCCTCCATTCATGGTTTGAAAGCAGCATTTCTTACCTTCATTCATTGTTTGGTGTTTTGCTTCTGACATCTCTCCAGCCAGTCCTCAATACACAGGCCTACACCCCAATCATATTCAATTTTCAGTAGAGCTGTTGAGGAGATTGAATCTGTACCAGGATATTGCAATGAGCTGAAGTTTTACTTTAGCAGTGTTTGGGATGCTTGCACCAGTTTTTATCACCAGCTTTTATGGTTGCATGAAATACATTTTCTGAAGTACAAAATAGCCCATGATTTTGGGAGCATCCATGTTTCTGACCATTCTGGGAAGTTTTATCCCCAAAGCCAATCATGCTTTGAAGCATCTACCCTGGGTGGGTGAAAAGACAGACCTTTATTTTCTTCTCCAAAGCTGCTTCTAAAGCAGGAAATGTCCACACCTCCTTCAGACTTGATCTCAATGCTCTTCACGGCACATATGCGTAATCTTAGCTGCTGCTGCTCCTCCTCTTTGCATCTTTTTTTATTCCCTCCCGTTTAAGCAGCTCTGTGATCTGAACTTTATCCCTAACATACTCGACCTTATTTTTCAGCAGATTATTCACAGACATCCCCAGAGTTTTTCATGGCGTGTGTCAAGCCCTTGGGCTAAAACCTGTCTCCTGGTTTATTCCTGCCACCCAGGGAAAGGAGAACATGGCTGAGTGATTGTCATGGTTTAACCCCAGCTGGCAACTCAGCCCCACGCAGCCACTCACTCCCTCCCCACCGGTGGGATGGGGGAGAGAATTGGGAAAGTAAAAGTGAGAAAACCCGTGGGTTGAGATAAAGACAGTTTAATAACTAAAGCAAAAGTCGTGTATGCAAGCAAAGCAAAACAGGGAAGGCAGGGCTCCATCAATTACTTGGGAAGACAAACTCAGAATGTTCCCCTTCCTCCTTCTCCCCCAGCTTTGTGTGCTGAGGGTGATGCCATGAGGTCTGGGGTGTCCCTGGGGTCAGCTGGGATCAGCTGGTGAGGGTGAGGAGCAGGACAGGCCCTGGCTGTGTGCAACTCCTGCTCAGGGAGAGCTCAAACATCCCTGGGTTATCAGCACAAAACCACACCCAGCCCCACAGCACCTGCTGGGAAGGAAATTCAGTCTGCCCAGCCAAGCCCAGCATGGTGAAGTGCAGAAAACAGACACTCAGGAGTTAGTGAGAGGAATGGGCTGTGCTGAATGAGGAGGTGGTGAGCAAAGGGCAGCTTTGATGCAAGCATCCATCAGCAGAGAGCCGTGAGCCTACGGAAGCGTTCAGCAGCCTGTGAACAGCTAGCAGGCTTCATATTCTCACCTCTCTGTGTCTGACATCAGCAACAAGATAAAAATATATGCTCCTTACAGCAATACATGGGTCTTTTGGCATTTCTTGAGCTGATTTGTTTTCCCCAGTGTGAGGAAATAACACACAAAGTAGTTCTGTGATGGAACGTTTCCTAAATGGATGTAGCTTGGCAAGCTGCAGCTATTAATTTTCCTTGGATAAACTGGTATCAGAGTAGCTGGGTTTGAAACTTGGCACTTCTCTTCTGCATCTTTCAAAACTCTCTCGAGGATGCCTGTGCCAGGAGTTGCTGCCAGAGTAGTTGGGAGGATTAAGTTGTGTAGTGGAGATAAACACATATTGGAGGTGAGGAGGTCAGAAAGGCATCTTCAGAGATAAGGATGTTTGGTAAAGCCTTCTCCTCCCAGTGCCCACTGTGCCAGCACCGTGCTGTGCCCCATGAAGCCCTGGGGCTGCAGCCAGCAGCCCTGGCAGGGCTTGGGGGGGACCCAGCTTGTCCTGCCCTTGGTCCCAGCATTGCATGGGGGTGTGCAGGAGCAGGCAGGGGTGCAAGGAGCCAGGGAAGAGCAGTGGTGTGTTTCTCCTAAGCTCACTGTGCTGAAGGCACTGTGGCTCTCTTCATCCCCTCACTGAGCTGGAGCTTTAGTCCTGCCTTTCCTGGGCAGCCTCCCTCTGCTTTGCAAAGATCTTCCATGGGAAAGGGCAGCTGCACTCAGGGACAGCTGAGGGAAACTTGTCTCCTCACACAGGACTGGCCTGTCTTTGCACTGTGTTTGGCACTGCTTATTCCCTTTTATTCCCCATGAGGATTTTACTCAGGGCTGAAGTTGGCTGGATCAGCATCTGCCTGTGACCTGTGAGGTACAAGAGTTTTCAGCTGCAGAATCCCAAGGCAGGAATCAGCCCCTTGGCACACTGATCACCCAGCACAGCAGGGAGATGGGGCTCCCTGAGCTTTGGGAAGGAGGCCATAACCCCCAGCAAGACCCTTGTTTGTGAGCAGGCCCTGGGGTGTCAGCTACAGGCACAGGTCTGCCCAGGCAGGTGGAAATTTATTGTGTGCTCCAGGATCCTGGCAGCTCCCTGGGCTGGGCTATGGGGACTTTGCTCTGGGAGCCCCTTCCAGGGGCTTTGCCTTCCAACGGGGGGGGGTCCTTCCCCTTGCTGAGGATATCCCTGGACCTGCTCTCCTTGCCTTGAAACAAGGAGCTAATTGTTTTTGTCCCTGATATCTCTCCCCTGCCACCTCCCCAGCAGCACAGAGGTGGAGTGAGCCTTGCCCCGGCCAGCAGCCAGGCCTGGGGTGAGACATCTTGCCAGTTCACCATCTGGAAACATTAAAATAAAGGGTGTTTGGGAAGGGCAGAAGGCTGAGGAGGAGGTGCTCAGTCGTGGGAGGATCAGAGGCTCCAGTGATCAGTGAGATGTGTGCCTGGCTTCTGTGGCAGTGGGGAAGAACCAGAGACAAAGAACAGTGCCCTCATTCCTGTAAAAGTGTGCTGGAATTGTTCAAAGGGCATGTCAGCATTACAGTGGTGCATCCAGGGGTAGCTGAGGTCAGCCCTTAGCTCTGTAATTGCTTTTCTATGCCCTGAAAAATACTGAAGGCTGAAGCTGTACCCACTGCCTCAAAAGGAAAGGGCTAGACATTTGAGTAATGAAAATGCATCTGTTGGAGAAATCTTAGGAGCACCTGCCAGGTAGAGCTGGTGCTGTGGGACTTTGCTCCAGTGACCTAAGAAACCTAGAGAGACAGTTTTTCTGGGAAAGCAAGTTCGAGGCAATCATGCTGCTTCTGACGTGAGTCTTGTTCTGCTCTCAGCCCTTTTTTCACAGGCTGGACATCCCAGAAATAGAGGGTGTTGTAAGTTCTGTGAAAAAAGACACCTGACCTGGGGAAAGATTAGCTTGCCAGTGAGGGAAAAACTTCATCCAAAGCACACCCTGATATCCTGAGTGGAGATAAAAGGCAGCCCCAAAGTTGACTGGTTTCTCTGCTTATGGGGAGATCTGTTCCTTCCAGACTCGTGGTGCTCAGCAGGGAACCTGGAGGGGCTCAGCTGTGCCCGGAGTCAGAGCATCTTCTAGGCATGAACCTTTGTTAGCAGCTGCCAAAATGTTGGTGCCCTCAGGCATGGAGGTGACAGGATGCAGGGACTGCTTGGGGTGACTCTCTAGCTCTCTTGCTAAGGGGGTTGCAGCTCTATTTGTCCATGTAAAGGTGTTTGGGATCCTCTGCTCTTCCTCTCTTCTGTCCACCATGGTGCTGTGGAACCATCACAATTTATCTGCAATTCTCTAAACCAGTTCTCCAAAGCAGATTTTGGCAGATTTTGGAGATGTTTTTCCCAATACTTCTTTAAAATCTGTGGAAGATCTTGTATTTTAGCACTATACAAGTATGCCTTGCTCACTGAATTGGTGTGGGCTCTACTGCAAAGCCTTTTTTTGCTGCTACAGATTGCATGTACATGAGGCTTGCTGAGATCTCTAACTGAAGCTCCTCCAGTAGAGATTAGACTCCAATTATTATGGAACAATCTGATTGTGATGTTAATGCAACGCCTGGAAGATCAAACATCCGTGTCCTCTCCACGGGTATCAGCTTTTCTGAGATAAACACCTTTTATAACCCTCCTGATAGATTTCTGAGCTGTTGTTCAAACAGGAAGGTGCTTTCTAGCAATCTCCAAAGGCCTCTGTCCCCTGCAGTGTCATGGAGTTCATTCTGCCCTCATGTCTTTCCTTCAAGACCGAGAGATCCTTTAACATTCCTTTAAACAGGTCTCACCCGGGAGGCTGTGGCCAGCTGTGAGTTTGTGCACCAGTTTTTCCCCTGATAGGAGGTGTTTTCCAAAGAGGAGCTTGTTCCTCACCTCCAGTGCAGGGTCTCCCAGCAGGACCAGAAGAGCTGGGCACCAACAGCCCGTGCTGTGTGCCCTGACTCCAGGCAGGGCCATCCCCACGGCCCCAGGAGGGCAGGCAGGCTCTGGAGGTGAAATGTGAGTGCAATTCCAGCTGAACACCACAGATACCAGAGGTGAACACATCAGCCTCTTTCCTGGGCTCAGGGGCATGGCTGGAGCAGGGACTGCCTCTCCCACTCCTGCCAGGGCATGACTTGAGCCCAGCCTGGCAGTCAGGATTTGGGGTGTCCAGAGCAGCCCCTTTTGGTTGTGTATCCTCTGCTGCTCCTGAAAAGGCTGCTGCAGAGCCATGGGCAATGTTCCACATCAGCCCTGGCTTGCTGAGGGGCCAGGAGGCTCTGACACGGCGTGGGAGGCAGCTGGGAGTGTGCTGTGGCTGGGGAGAGGGTGGAGGAATGTGCTGGTCCTTTCCAAGTGCCTCAGCCCATCAGGAACCTGGCCTGAACCTCCTTCCCCCTCCCTTCTCTCCCATCTGAGCAATTCCTGGGGGCTGTGGGCAGAGATGGGCCCTCCCAGCTCGTGGCCTGATATTCCCCAGAGAGCTTGCATGGATTCTTTGCTGCTGCTCCAGGTCAGCTGTGCCAGGCAGAGATGAGCAGCAGTTTGGGAATGCCAGAAGGAGCTCTGCTTGCCTGGAGGGCTCCAGGGAGGCAGGAGGTGTGTGATCCTGGTGGCTCTAGAGCAAACCTGTGCCCTATTTAACCTGGGCATCCCTGCCCAGTGCTCTGCATGAGAAGAGGCTCTGCTTGCCCCTGGGGCAGTGCTTGGTGGGCAAGGGCTGGATGCAGGGCCCTTGCAGATGGGCTGGGTTATTCCCTCTTTGGAAGAAGAAGCTGTGACTTTCTGCACATTTCTCGTGACCAGCTGATGAGGTTGCAGTCCCTGATCCTGGGTTGGGGTGTACTGAGTGTTTACAGTGCCTCTATCACTTTTGAAGATAAGGGCACATTATTTTATTGCTCCTTCCATCGAGGCACCATCCAGAGGGGAAAGAGGGGAAGGACACATTTCCTTATGGCAGAGGATTAGTCACTGCAGCCTGGCCCTCCAGAGAGGGCTGCAGGGCTCCCCACTCCACCACACCAGCCTGTGAGATGGGGCTTGAGATGGAGAGAGCCCTTCCCCACCCAGCCCTCTGCCCAGCCCTGCTTCCCCATCTTGTCTTGAACTTGGCTGTGCTCCCCTGTGCCGTTCCTGCAGGAATCCTGGAGCACCCTCAGCTTTTGCCACTGAGCTGGTGAGGGGCAAGAGCCTTCAAGGGGCTGGCTCTGTGCTGGCTGGCTGGGCTCCATCCCTTCCCTCACACTGTCCATCAGCAGAGCTGCCCCTGGGGCAGTCTGGGCTCCTGTTCTCCCTGTCCCTAGGCTGGGCCACATCCAGGCTGCCCTCAAGAACCTGCTTTATCAATAATGAGAACATGGCTATTGCAGGATGCAGAGATAACCGTTGCCACCACAGCTGTGCACCCAGTGTCCTCCCCTCCCCTTCCCCATCCTCCTTCCCAAGTGGAAAATCTGTGTCACCCTGCCTTGCCCTGTAGCCAGGTTTCACGTCTTTGGGTTCATTCACATTGAAGGCCAGGAAAGCTGGAGGGGAAAAACATTCCTCTCTCTGAACCCACCCAGTGCTTAATGCAGGGGTTCCCCTGTGGCAGGGCTGGTGGCTGATCCCTGTTGCAGTGTGATGGTGTTTCTGTACCCCAGCTCTGGGCTCTGCCTGTGCCAGCTGCCTTTCTCCTTCTGGGGGAAGCTTCCCTTCTGCTCCTTGAATTAAAGCATTAATAAGCCCAGCACCAATCAAGCTCTGAGCGTTTCAAATGCCCCTTTGTTTAATTAGCACAGCCTCTGCCTGCAGACAGGGGTGGGAGGCGAGGGGCAAGGACCCAGTGCCCAGGAATTCCTCCTCTTTAAGGTGTGACGTTTTGTGCCAACTATTTTCTCTCCCACTCTCTCCACCAGCTGCCCAGAAAAAAACCATTTATGGCCAAAGGACCCTCAGAACTTGCAGCATCTCCTGGGGGGCTGCAGCAGCAGGTTAAACCTCTTGCACACCCCAGGGCACTCTTTTCCCCAGGGCAGGAATAAATAACTCAGCTGGTCCAGGGTTGATGCTGTGCTTTGTGCTTTGTCCCTTGGCCATGGGAATGGGGTCACTGGCCTTTGCCTGGAGATCCACCTTGGTCGCTTCAGTGAGTGTCACCCTGGGATGGGTCCCTGTGTAGCTCCTTGCCCTCTGAGGAGGGGAGAAAGCGTGACCCAACGTTATCAGGAGCATGCTAACCCCACAGCAAACACGATTTCACTGGTGCAAGGGTGATGGTGGTGACGTTCGAGTGCAGAACCTGGTCCCCTCCTCTCCATGGCCTAATCTAAATTGCTTTATGAGGGGCCAGCAGGTAGACCAAGGCCTGCTGCTCCCAGGGGTGGTCTCTGGGCGGCCCTGAGCTGTGGCACAGCAGGGCAGGGGTTCTCTCACCTGGGGCAGTGGTACAGCACATGGGTTCAAATGCTCTTGCTCCATGGTGGGCTGTGGGGCTGGGCTGCCTGCACCTCCTGTCCTGCCATGGCCTGGCACGTGCCAGCACCCCCCAGTGCCACCAGCAGCCTGTGGGGATGTCCTGCTGCTGTTCCTGTGCAGGGCTGCAGCCACACAGCCTCTCCCTCCACACCATTGCCTCCTGCTTCCCACCCCTTGCAGCTTTCCAGTGTCTCACTGGTGGCATTTTTGTCCCCAAACAGACCCTTCAAGGACCTCAGGGCTCAGGACCTGCATGTGAGGCCTCCCTGCAGCTGAGCTGGGCTGCTCAGACTCCTCCACAGCCAGGAGCTGCCCCTGGTCCTTGGGACCATGTTTGCCCAGGGTGCCAGTGCTCACTGGGATGGGGATGTGGCAATGCCAGGGCTGCCCACCACCTGGGGACTGGGGTGTGCCACACACAGGGGCAATGAATCCCCCTGCGGGCACCCCAGTCTCATCACACCTGAAGCAAGAAGGGCTGGGGGAACACAGGGCAGGTGCTGCCTGCCATTATCCCACAGGGAGCTCTGCATGTCCCTGCTGGCACCCTGGCAGTAGCGGTGCATGGCAACGTCCCAGCGTGGTGCCCAGGGACAAACTGTGCCAGGGAGTGGCCCTCCTCCCCCTCAGCAGGGCTCCCACCTGCCGGGGCTCCCGGGTGACAAAGCCATCAGCCGTGGGCTGGGGGAGCCAGACCAGGGCAGGGACCAGGGGCACCTTTCACATCTCGGCCCCCTCCGCAACCCCGTGCCGGCCCCTCGGTGCCAGAGAAAAGCTCGGATACAGTGTGGCTAGAAAGACGTATTTATTGCGACATCGGTTTGCAACCAGCACTCACTCCCCCCCACCCCCAGCAGCACCTCCAGACCCACGCACACGCCCTTGACCCTGCTGCGGTGCCTCCATGGCCAGCGGGCCGCTCCCTGCGGCCACAAGCCCACTCCCCTGTGCAGGCAGGTTCATTGGGGCTGCGGGCTGGGGTCCCGCCGCGCCAGGAGCTGCACGGAGTAAAGAACAGGAGCCGGGTTCAGGGTCCTTCAGCAGTGTAAGCCACCAGCTGGGATCTCCGAGCAGTCACAAGGCTCTCAGAATGCCGGGGAGAGAGCGGGGCCAACCCCCCCAAGCACACGGCGATGCCCGTGCCCTCTGCTCTTACCCGGTCCCTCGGTGCCAGCCCGGACGCCCTGGGAGCCAGGAGAGGCGCCAGCCTGGTTCCCCCTGCAGCCACTACACGTATCCTGTCAGGTTGTAGGAATTGACTTCACTCTTGGTCTTGTGCACCTGGCTCACGGAGGGCTGGGGGCTCTTGCTCGCCAGCAGCTGGGGCTGGTAGGCGCTGGAGTAGGCGGTGGTGGTGTCCCGGGCAGGGCAGGAGGTGCAGAGGATGAAGCCGCCGACGAGGGAGAGGAGGGAGGAGATGATGCCGAGGTAAAGAGCCTCCCCGAGCTCGAACTTCATGCTGTCGGGGATGACGGGGTTGCGGAAATCCCGCAGCACCACGTGGATGTTCCACACCAGCGGGACGAAGCACAGCAGCCCCCCGAGGACGAAGACCGCGCCGCCCGCCACCGCCACGCGGTCCTTGCCCGGCGCGCCCTGGCTGAACACGGTGCACCTCATGCCGAACACGGAGAGCAGGCAGGCCAGCGAGGACACGGCGCAGGAGCTCACCATGAGCGCCTGGGCCGCCTGGATGTCGGCGGGCAGGTTGAGCAGGGAGCTGTAGATGTCGCACTGGGTGATGCCCGTGCTGTACGTGGCGCACTCCATCCACAGCCCCTTGGTGAAGCTGATGGCTGTCACGATGCTGGAGCCGATGTAGGAGCTGGTTTTCCAGCTGGGCAGCAGCGTGGCCGTCAGCGTGCCGATGTAGCCCAGGAAGGCCACGGTGTAGCCCAGCAGCTGGAGCCCCATGGACACCATGGTGGGGGCTGGCTGTCACCTCTGTCGCTAGCCGAGGCTCGCAGCTTGTCGCCCAGGTCCCTCCCGTGTGCTCACGTTCCCATGGCCCTGCGAGAGGCTCTGCTCGCAGCGCTGCAGCTCCACCCCGCTGCCGGGGGGGCCGGGTTTGTGCGGACCCGAGCCCGTGGAGGAGCGCCAGGCGCCCTTTCACCCCCGCTATCTCCCCAGGCAGGCTCCAGAGGCAGAGCAGCGCTGCCCAGGACGGACGCCAAAGCCCTCCCCTGCACTGACGCCGCGGGCAGCGATGGAGAGCCAGCTGCTGCCGGGGGGAAAGTGCCCACTGCCTTCCTCGAGGTCCCTTGTCTTCTGAGGAAGCCAAAAAGCTATGGCTGCCCCATCTTCTTTGGGACCTGCTGGAGGTGACTTCAGGTGGTGAAGCCAAAGCTCCCCCAGCTGAGGAAAGGGGATAGCACCTCGTCCCCGTCCGCATGGAGCTCACCCGAGGCATCTGCAGCCACCCAGGACCCACCCCGAGCTGCTGAGGCTCCTTTGGCACAAAGGGACATGGCCACCTGAGGTGGAACCATGGATATCAGCCTTTCTGCGCTGCTGGGGACAAGGATGGAGAGGCATGCATGTGACAGTGACACCTGCATCCCCAGGAGAGCCTGGAGGCCCACAGAGGGCACAATTACATCAGGGCTGGCATCTCCTTTGGGATGCTTTGTGGAAGCATGCCAGCCAAGCGGGGTGACCTGTCCTGTGGAGGGTGAGCAGTTCGGGGTGCAGCTCCTCTGGGATTTTGTGCCGGTGCCACCTCCCGCCCACAGCCCTGTACACAGGCCGGGGGAGGTTGGCAGACGTGGTGGAGAGGGTTGGTTTGTTTTCCCTCTGCTTTGTTTAAAAATTCCTCCTTCTGTGGTGCCTTGCGAAACCGGGCTGAGCCCGGCACGGCGGCCAGTGGCCTCCCTCCCGCTGGGAGTGCTCCTGGCTGAGCGTGCTGCCACCACCCGGGGCCTGCCCCTGCTCCTGTCCCCCCCACCGCCACCTCAAATGCTCGGCAGCAAAGTTTGCCAGCTTTCTGTCTGCTCTCCTGTGCTCTCACCAAGACCTCCCACACCTAGAAAAGAAAAACCTGGGTGCTCAGGGTGCTGGCAGAAGGCGAGGGAGGGGGCTCTGAGGTACTTACGGAGGTGGCTGGAGGTGGGACCCAGGTGACTGCAGCCGGGAGTCTCCCAGGACTGGAGGCGGCTGCTCGGGGCAGGGGGAGCAGCCAGGGCCCCAGCCCAGGGGATCAGGGGCTGCAGTTGTTCAGCTACAGCTTTGCACAATCCACCTGCAAATCTCCTGGATCAGAGGCTTATTGCAGATCAGAATTAAACCCTTTGGGTGTCGGGAAGGATTGGGGAGCTGGGATGCCCAACGCTTTGCTGGTTGTCTATGAATTATTGGGGTAGGTTCACCTAATGGGTTCAGCTTTGAGGCTTGCTGTCATCCTTCTGGACAGCCTTAGTGGCTGGCAGGTGACTGTGCCACCATCCATGTGTCCACTCTGGGCTGTGCTGCCTGTTTTGGGGTTCGAGGGGCAGTGAAACACCAGCAGGTTGAGCTCCCCACTCCTCAGAGCCAGTCTGAACTTTTGGTTTACTCTTCCTGGCCCTGCTTGTCCTCCACGGGGTTTGTTGTTGTAAGACTACTGGCCCAAATGAGGAGCAAATGGGGAAGGTAATGAGAGCTGTGCTGGCCCCGTGCCCCCTCCTGCTCCCTGGCTGCCACAGCTGGACAGGGGCAGGCAGGGCCTCTGGTGACAAATTGTGCTCAGAGCTGAGCAGGGTCCGGCCAGCGTTTGGACAGCGGTGTTTGGATGCTGATAGCAGAGCTACAGCAGGGACCATTTGCTATTTTCTTTCCTTGTCCCAAACTGAAACTCTCCCAGGAGCTGCCAGTGGCACTTTTGAGTGGCCCTGCTGGGGCTAGGGGTTGCATCAGCCTTGCACCCTCACACTGAGGAGCTTTTCTGTCCCTCCTGCTGTGGTCCACATCTCAAAAACTCAAAGGAGAGGGCAAGGAACACTGGCAAGTGCTTGCTCTACCATCTCTGGAAGTGGGATCTGGCAGCTCCCTGGAGTGGTGGGCCATGAGTGCCTGAGCAAGACCATTGCCCTGATAGTGCCTGGGGTCCATCCCTACCATGTGTCCCCCCTCCCTGTCTGCTCTTGAGCCTCTCTGGAGCCTTCAGCTGCCTCCTGGTTGCTCTGTGCTTGCCACCACTGTAGCCCATCAGTGTCCTCGTCATGCCCTTTGTGCTGTCCCCAACACAAGGCCACCACACTGTGCCCATGGCATACCCAACACGCAGTCCCATCCCATGCCCACTGCACTGTCCCAGTCCCATACCCATCATGCTGCCCCACCATTTCCCATCCCTTTCCCATCTCCCCCGCCTCTCTTATGCAAATGGCTACAAGGAGCGCTTAATCATCCTTGTTAATTGTCTCTACCCTCCCCTGTTCCCCCCCGGGGATTTTCTCACAAATGGTGTCCAAATTTTCCCTTTTGTGTTTTGCTTTTCCACCAGAGATCGCAGCCCCTCCGCCCCCAGCCTCCCCCTGGCCCTCTGTTTACACAACTGGGACAAATTTCACACCGCTGTCCCCACAGCCCCAGTCCCTCGCTCCCCTGCCCCAAAGAATTTGTGAGTCACGGCCGAGGCAGTGCTATAAATGTGTCCCCACCAAGGTCTGCAGTGTCACAAGGGACAGCATCTCCTGCCACCATGCAAGCTGCTGCCTGCTGCCTGACTGCCCACGGGCTCCGGGTGCCGGTGCCCAGTGCCTGCCCACCCCCGGGGCTGGAGCCAGGGGCAAGGTACAGGGGGAATGGGGCTGGCAGGGGGGTGAGGAAGGTGGGATGGGGGAGCTCCAGCTGGGTTTGGGTGAAGGCTGCGGAGCTGGGGACACCTCTGATGCCAGCGGCCGTGGGTGGCACACAGGGTGCTGGGGACACTCTGTTTCCAGTGGCCATGGGTGGCACACAGGGTGCTGGGGACACTCTGTTTCCAGTGGCCATGGGTGGCACACAGGGTGCTGGGGACACTCTGTTTCCAGTGGCCATGGGTGGCACACAGGGTGCTGGGGACACTCTGTTTCCAGTGGCCATGGGTGGCACACAGGGGGCGGGGGACACTCTGTTTCCAGTGGCCGTGGGTGGCACCCAGGGTGCTGGGGACACTCTGATGCCAGCGGCCGTGGGGGGCACACAGGGTGCTGGGGGCACTCTGATGCCAGCGGCCGTGGGGGGCACACAGGGTGCTGGGGGCACTCTGATGCCAGCGGCCGTGGGGGGCACACAGGGTGCTGGGGGCACTCTGATGCCAGCGGCCGTGGGGGGCACACAGGGTGCTGGGGGCACTCTGTTTCCAGTGGCCATGGGGGGCACAGAGGTGCTGGGGACACTGATGTCAGTGGCCATGGGTGGCACAGAGGTGCTGGCACTCAGGCAGGGCTGGCTGGGCTGGCCAGGCTGTGGGGCTGAAGCTGCTCTCTCTGTCTCCCCCAGAGCCCTTCCTCTCTGGAGACCGTGGCTGCCCCGAGCCCAGGAGGGACCCGTGCCGCGGCCGGAGGAGATGGACACTGTGAGTTTGGCACTGTCCCCATGCCCGTGGGCTCCCTGCTGGCACTAAACCAGCCTCTCACCACAGAGGCCGAGGGGACACGGCCACCGCAGCCCTGAGGGGGCCGCCTGTTCCCAGCCGGGCGGGCATTCCTCAGGGCGTTAGCGGCATGCCTGGGCACCCGCTCTGGAGCACGGGGCAGAGATTACACTGGCAAAAAGCCCGTCAGGAGGGTGTGGGGGTAGATGCCAGCTTCCCTGCGGCGCAGTGAGCGCCTCAGCTCGGGGGCAGGGGACGGGGGAGTCGCTGTGTGTGTGGCACCCCGGTGCCAGCCCGGGCAGCGGGAGCCCGGTACCACCCGGCTGTGTCTCCCCAGGCTCGGCCGGCGGAGGGGCACGGCGGTCCCAGCAAAGCGCTGGCGTTCT
>NW_005054314.1:8355507-8356192 GCF_000277835.1 Geospiza fortis
TGGCAGGTGAGGAAGGGGACCGCACTGTGGGGTGGCAGGTGAGGAAGGGGACCGCACTGTGGGGTGGCAGATGAGCTAGAGGACCCCGCTATTGGGGGGGGGAGCAAGTGAGGAAGGGGATCCTGCTGTGGGGTGATGGGTGAGCTAGGGGACCCCGCTGTGGGGTGACAGGTAGGCAGGGGGGTTCTGCCATGGGGTGGCAGGTGAGTTGGGGGTCCCTGTTGTGGGGTGACAGGTGATCTGGGTGTCTCAGCTGTGGGGTGATACTTGGGCTTGAGGGCTCTGCCGTGGGGTGGCTCTGAAGGCTGAGGGGGGACTGGAAAGCCCCTGCACACCTGGGCTGGTGGGCTGGGGGTCCCAGCTGCAGGGTGACAGGTGAGCTGGGGGTCCCTGCTGCAGGGTGACAGGTGGGCTGGGGGTCCCAGCTGCAGGGTGACAGGTGGGCTGGGGGTCCCAGCCGTGGGGTGGCTCTGGGAGCAGAGCGCAGTGGGGATCATTGGGAGCTGAGTTTGGGCACAGAGGGGCCGGGCTGGCACTGCCAGGGCAGCGTGAGCAGCAGCCAGGGAGCAGGCTGGGGTGTGACGGCTGTTTTGGGAGGGCGAGGCTTCCTGCCCTGTCAGGCGTAGCCGGCGTAGCCTCTTCTCCTCGCCGTGGATCTTGGCACGGAAAAGCCCCAATATTGCTG
>NW_005054314.1:8356466-8362123 GCF_000277835.1 Geospiza fortis
GGTTGCCTTAGCAACCTCCTATCGATGGGGTATTTATAGAGGATGGGAAGCCGGAGGGGGGGCATCGGGAATGGGTGGGCGTCTGCTAGGTCAGCCTCCAGCTTCAGGCTTCTCTTGGCTTGTGTGGGGGCAGGAGGGATGCTGCTGCCCTTGGCGTCAGCGTGTGCGCTGCTCCAGCTTTTCCTGCTCGCTGGAGCCAGGGGAGGTGGCCAGGAATTTGCATGTGGAAATAAAAATAAGCGTCTGGGACGTCTGCCCTTCTCACCGGCATTGTTTGTGCTTGGAGGCTTGTGTGCAGCTCCCTGATTGTGGCACTGGGTGCACTGACACAGATACGTGGAAGAAAGTAAAAGAGTGTAAATTAAATGAAACAGCATTAAATTTGTTGCCTGGTGTGTGACGTGAGAATATCCTTCTTTCTGTGTCTTTGTTCTCCTGTCCATCAGAGGGGGAGGATGCCTGTAACAAGGAGGGTTTGTGTGGAAACTGTGGCATGTGCTCTGTGCTATGCCTTCTTTTATCCTGGGGCTTTGGGTCTCTTTGTAAGAACTGATGACAGTGGGTCAGGTGGTCCCTGCCCAGAGCCTGTGGGGGAATTCATGGATCCAGAGGCCTCTCACATCCCCCAGAAGGGCTCAGAGAAGCAGGGTTGGGCTGTGGGGCACTGGAGGCAGCAGACCTCTCCCATGTACTTCTGGTGCTGCTTTCCCTCACTCCAGACTGAGGTTTGCAATCTGAGCTTCCCAAACTGTTGGGAAGAAGCTGCTTTCCCTCTCTGGACACAGCTCCAGGCTTGCATGCCCTCCTGGCACTTTGAGGTGTAGGAGCCTTGGAAAGCACAGCAAACCTGATGCTGGCAGGGAGAGGTGCTGCATTTACTGGAAGGTGGCTGTTGTGAGTTGTGCTGGTGTGCAGCATCAGCCCTTCTGGGTGCCTGCCTTTCATGTGAAAGGAGAAGTGTGTTTCCAGCCCTGCTGACCCTGTGGGCAGCTCTGTTCTGTCCCTGACCCCAGCAGGGCAGATCCAAGTGCTTTTGGAATAACAGGATATCTGAAGTCCTGGGCCTGAGACCAGCACGTAGTTTAGTTCCTGCTGTTTCTAACCATGCTTGCTCCTTCATCTGCAGTAAATCCCTGCAGGAGCTGGGCAGTCCTGTTCCCTCTGTCTCCTGACAGAGTTGTAGCTTTGCCACAGCGAGTGTCACACACAGCAATAGCCAGCCCAGGGCACTCTAATCCATGGGGCATTGAGCACAGGGAGAAGACAAAGCGTGGAAAACAAACAGATATCCTCTGCAGGGCTTCGTTTGACTTCTGTGGGGTTTTGTTTAGTTCAGTTTTGCTTTCGAAGCACAAAAAGTGCTTGTCCAGCTGGAGAGCTGTTGTCCTGGGTGTGCAGGCAGCTCTGTCACTCTTGCTGCTGCCCTTAGCTTGGCCCAACAACCAGATTGTGGGTAGGAGTTGCAGAAGTGAGAACTGGCACGTCTGTGAAGTTGCTCTAAAATAAGATGATTGCTTCACCTGTATCCATCAATCTCTTGTGGAAGGGAAGAGCACCAGGCTGCTCCCAGCAGTCTCTGACATGCAGGTCATCTCATCTGCTGGTGAGAAATGGAGTCTTATCCTTCATCCAGTTTTTCCCTCCTACTTTGCTGGTCTGCAAGGGCCCCGCTTCTCTCTGGGAGCTGAGGGTGCCCTGAGCCCCTCCAGCCCCTCCAGGCAGGTGAGGAGCAGGGAGGCAGCTGGAATCCTTGGCTCTCTGCAGGGGCACTGCTGGGCTGGGATCTGTCATGGGTCCACTGCTCAGCACCATGCTTTCTGCATGAATCTGATCCTGGGTGATGGAAGCTTGGGCTTTGAAACTGGGTTGGAAATTTAAGCTGTCAGTGACTCTCCTGTTTTCTTCCCTGCAGGTAGGCAGGAGCCCCCTTGGCCGAGTGAGGCAGCATGGCAAGTAAGTGCTCCCAGGCAAGGCGGAGAGGTGTCGGTGGTGCTGGAGAGAAGGGGGATGTTTGACAGCCACCTCTCAACAAAGGGGTGCCTGTGCATTTTGGGGGGTGTTATCCTCTCTGGGGAGCAGCTGCCATCAGCTGTTGGCCCTGGCTGAGGTGTGAGGTCCGGCCTGACTTGTGCTTCTCTCTCCCCTCTGCAAGGTGGGAGTCGAGAGGAGGTGCTGAAGGTCTGACCTCTCCGGGACTACCCGGAGCTGCAGCATTTGTGTCTCTGTGTGCTGCTTGCTGTGCAGGACGGGCCTCCCCAGGGCCCTCTGGGCTGCCTGTCTGCTCTGACATCTCTCATCAGCAGTGCTCCTCGTGCCCATGCCCACCCTGGGGGCCACACTGCCCTGTGTGCCCGGTGGCACCGGGGCTCTGTGTTCTGTGCAGGCAGCCGAGCTCAGCCCCACCCCGAGCTCGCTGTGCCACACCCAGAGCACTGCTGGGCCAGCACTAAAGATGGGCTGAGCCTGGCAAGGCTGCAGAGAGGTGTGTGGCCTGTCCAGAGCTGGGCTCAAGCCTCCCTCTGGCTCTCCTGGGCAGCCTGCACGAAGGCTGCGTGCCCTGGTGTGATGGGAGCATAAGGAGGACGGCAGTAGTGAAGGGGAGATGGAGAGATCTGTCTGGGATCTCAGGACTTGCTTGGAGTGCCACCAGAGCCAGCTGTGAAGGTGGAGGCAGTAGCCACGCTGGGGAGGAGGAGGAGGACCTCAGGGATGACAGGTATGCCTTCTTTCATTATCTCTGCTGTGCTGGTGCGGGAGGGAGCAGAGATCTTCAGGCAGTGTTTTTAAAAGGCTGCTTTAATCTTCAGTTAATGAGGAGGGTGCCCAGCTGGGTCCCTGCCTTCCTCCACTGCTGCCTTTTCTCCTTCCCAGAGCTCAGGTGCTGGCTCACCAGCATGTCCTGGTGGTGGAAGGTGTTCCCTGTGGTGGCAGTGTCCCCTTCATGGTGACCCTTATGTTCAGGGGGGGATGTGGTGATGGGCAGGTTCTCCACCACATGGTCCCTGCCATCCCTGGCTGTCCCTCTGCAGGCACAGCCACAGCCCTTCCCCAGAGAAGCAGCCCCCCAAGCAGGGCAGCTGAGACATGGGGTGGTGTCCACCAGGGGCCAGCAGCACCTCAGCAAAGCCAGCAGGGCTGAGGTGAACCCAGCCTTTGCTCCTGCTTCCCCTGCCTAAAAGCTCTGATCTTTCCTGAGCACCGGTTCTCCAGCTGGTGTGGGGAGGCTTGGAGAGGCACAGGGGATCAGCACTGGGGCTGCTGGGCATTGGCAGGTCCCCTCAGCCCCCTGGTTTGGGGACAGGACCTGCCTGGCTGTCTGCTCTTCATGTCACCTGGGGATCCAGTAGAGATGAGAGGCTCATTTCCTGAGGGCCACTGGTTTTCCTGCTCTGGTCCTGAGCCACTTTGCACTTTCAAGGGGAAGGAGCAGTGCCTCAGTTTCTGCTCTCCTGCCATTTCTGTGTCCCTGAGGGAAATTGCATGTGGGGAAAAACACACACCTCTGTCACAGCATGCTTGCAGTTGGGAAAGTGCTTTTGATACCTGCCTGCCTGTGTGTCTGTTTTTATTTCCTACCTTAGTGGCCAGCTCAGCATGGCAAAGCAGGGAAGGGGTCCAGTGACTGCTTTCTGCAGGGATGGAAAACCCTGACTGTGAGATCTGCAGCCAAGCCTGTTGCTCTAAGATGTGCTGAGGAAGTTGAAATCCAAGTCTCAGGCTCAAGTGCCAAGGAGGGGAGAGTTTATACCACGACCTGATCAAGGTGGGAGGCAAAGGAGGTGAGGCCAGACTTCTCCAGCAAAGTACAGGACATTTGCAGAGTGAATGTTGTCTTTGTAAAATTTCATCTCCTTCTGGAAAGGCTCAAGACAAGGTCAGCCTGCCAGCCTGTTCCCTCTCCAGCCAGCATAGCCCTCCTCAACTGTGAAAGCCAAGGCAAGCTGATCCCTGCCCTTCTGCAAGATGCCTTCTGTGCCTCTTGAAAATGCTTTTTCGGTTGTCCTTGTAAAAAAAAAAAATGGTTTGCATAATAAAGTCGATTCTGAGGGAAGATCTGTGACTCACATCATTCATGCTGCTCTTCATTCACACCTCAGTGGTTCAGCCCTCTGCAAACTCTCACAGAAGCAAGGCATTAATAAATCACGAGGGGAAAATGCACCTACACAGCACAAAAGCAGCTCAGTGCCTCCAAGCCCAGGCTGGTGGAGCACAGTAGTAGTTGTTTCTTACACCATGATCTTGTCCCTGTTGATATTTCCAAACACTCTCACAAATACCTTGCTGTATTGTTTCAGCAGCAGCATATATGGAAGGTAAAGCAGAAGGAAACTTGCCTTTCTTCCTGGCAAAAGGCTCCTAAGGAAAGAAGTTGGTGGCTTTTCACTGACAGTTTTGCTTGTGGAGCCAGTATTTTGTTAGCACCAAGCTGGTCAGATGGGAGATTGTGTCCCCCTGCCTCCTCTGCTACTCCTGCTGCTGTGTGAATGGGTTCACCTTGTTGATCCAGTGGAAAACTGAGCCTGAGGGTGAAGGAGGTAAATAGGTTCCTGTGGATCACCCAGCTGAACTGATTCACGTTCCCAAGGGAAGCAGCAGGATTTTGTGGCTTGGTAGGAAGAGCTGGAAGCAGCCTAGAGCTGAGTGTGTTGACCTGCATTATGGAAACACTCATTCATGAAATGTGTGTTTGGATCCTGGAAGGATCATGTTCTGTGTGAAGTTTCTGCTCTCTGAGCAAACAGCTTCTTTGCCTCCTGTGCTGCTGCAGGTCCTGGCAGGTGCTGGCCTCCTGCACCCCCTGGAGGTGTCCCTCCTGCAGGATATGGGGAGAGGCTTTGGTGTCCCTCTTGCAGGCAGGAAGGTGCTGTTCCTGCTCCTGACTTCAGGACTGCATGCACTGTGGGAAGACTTGAGTCTCCCAGGTTTTGGGAGCAGAGGAAAGTTTGTGAGGCCTCTGCATCAAAACACAGTGGGGATGAGAATGTGCTGCTGTGTGAGGAGAGGTTGCTCAGGCCCCTGACTCATACCCCCTGTGCTGTCCCTGTGTTTTGGGAATGTTTGCCCTTGTTCTCCTGGGCCTGGGAGAAGACAGTGGTTTCTCTGGGGCCTGGACAGAGTCCTTGATGCCACCTGAGCTTGCATGACCCTGAGCAGCTGGCAGCAGGGACACCAGCTCCCAGCAGGCTGTCGTGTTGAACTGTGGGCTCTGAGTCCCTCTCAGTGCTGGCCCCGTGTCCTGGCACAGCTCTGTGTCCCAGCCCTGTGGGGTCTTGCTCTCCTGGTGGGATCTCCCTTGCCCTGCAGCAAAGGGGCAGAAAGATGAAATCCATCAGGGACAGAAGGTTGGAAACAAATACTTTTGGAACCTTTTGTCTCTTCCTCAGTTGCCCTGTGTGGCTGCAGCTGCTGCTTCTGGTGTCTCTAGCACCTCAGGCCTGACAGGAGGGCTCCTGGTGCAGACCCCAAGAGTCCTGTGCCCCTTTGGCTGTCCTACCTGCTGTCCTACCTGATTGTAGCCCTGGGTTTTTGGTGTTGGGGATGCGTGTGGTGTCTGGAAGCTTGGCTGGGCAGAGGCCAGCTATGGGGTAGGGGTATCTGTCCCTGCTCAGAATGTGTCTGCCTTGTGTGCTGCAGTGTTCTTGGGGGCCAGGAAT
>NW_005054314.1:8362133-8365832 GCF_000277835.1 Geospiza fortis
CCACTCGCTCCTGAAACGCTTTCCCAGAGCCAATGGCTTCCTGGAGGAGATCCGGCAGGGCACCATCGAGCGGGAGTGCATCGAGGAGGTCTGCAGCTATGAGGAGGTCAAGGAGGTGTTTGAGAACAAGGAGAAGACGGTGCGTGTGTCCTGCATGTGTGTCCCAGGGCATGTGCGAGGGCTCACACTCAGCAGGCTGGAGACAGAGGGAGAGCACAAGGGGAACACCCTCTCCTGTTCCTTTTGTCCTCTCCTGGCTGCAGGCAGCACGTTGTGGCCTGACTTCCCAGCATGGCTTTCCCTTCCCAGTCATTGCTTTTGCCAGGACTCCCTGCCCACAGCTGCAGGTTGAGCTGGTGCTCCCATGGCACGTGTGGCAAATCTGTGCTATTGTCCATGATGCTCTAGGCTGGGCTTGGTGTAGAATAAATTTTTCCCTGCTTGCTGTGGGATATTGAGGGATGTTCCCAGGACCTTCTGTGTTGGTCCCACAGCATCTCAGGTTGAAAGGCTGGGGGACATCCAAAACACTGCTCCTTTTGTGGGCATGGGGAGGGCAGTGGTTATTGCTGGTGGTGGCTGGGGTCCTTCTCCCACCTGCAGCATGTGATGGTTGTTTGATGGTTGTTTGATGGTTGTTTGATGGTTGTTTCTCTGTTCCCATCACAGATGGAGTTCTGGAAGGGCTACACCAGCTCTGTGTACTCTGTCAAGGACCCCGGGCACAGCACGGAGCGCTCTGACGCTATGTACGTGGTGGTGCCCCTCTTGGGAGTGGCTCTCCTCATAGTCATCGCCCTCTTCATCATCTGGAGGTGCCAGCTGCAGAAGGCCACCCGGCACCGCCCCTCCTACGCCCAGAACCGTTACCTGGCCAGCCGGACGGCCCGCAGCCTGCCCAGGGTCATGGTGTACCGGGAGCGCTCGCAGAGCCAGGGCGAGACCCAGTACCAGCGGGAAGCCAGCAGCCGCGGGGCCGGGGATGCCCGGGCCGGGGGCACCCCGCAGGCAGACGGCACCCTGTGCCCGCCCGAGCATTCCGGGTCCGTCCTCTCCCGACTGTCCAGCGCTACAATGAGCCTCCGCCCAAGTACGAGGAGATCGTGGCCACGGCCCCCGCCGCGGGCAAATAGCGGGTGTGCCTCCCTGCTGCCTCTTCACACTGTCACACTCACCCAGCCACCCTCCCTTCGCCGTGCCTGGGACCCCCTTCAGGTGTTCGTCAGGCCCCCATCTCACCTGTACAACCTGGTGCCATCACACAATAGCCTTACCCTCCTAACCAAAAATGGCTGTCCCCAGGTGGGGTGAGGCAGGGCTGGCTGTGGGATGGCTCTGGAGCCATCTCCTGCCCCCTCACTCCCCACTCACGTAAGTGCTGTACCAGCCAGAGCACAGCAGCAGCTTGTTCCTGGCTCAATGTGGGGGTCTCCCCATGGTGCATTTGATTTCCTCACTTCCCCCTCAAACAGACATAACATTTCCCATGATTAGAGCAGCCTTGCTGGCTCCCTGGGCTGCTGCTCAGCCTCACCCCGTGTTTTGGGCCCTGTTCTACTGCTCAGGGCTCTGATTAGGTGATGGAGATGCAGGATTGGTGTGGCAAATTTTTGTCCATCCCTGCAGTTGGTGGGGCCAGCTCTGTGGGGAGATGGTGATTCCCCCGTGTGGATTTATTGCCGAGTGGGAGTGGGGAGCCCGGGCCACACTGTGGTGCCTGTGGGGATATTTGCTGTGTGGAGATCAGGGAGGAGCAGCTAGAAGGTGCTCTCTGATCTCCTAGATCTCTTTGGAAAGGGAAAAAGGGCTCGTGGTGGTCTTGTACTTGAGGTAAGCGACTTTGGAGTAGCAGGGCCTTTTCCTGATGCTCTCTGCTCCCCCTCTGTGGGTGTTGAGCAGCTGGAGGTGTGGCTGCTGCAGAGCTGGCCAAGGGGGTCCTCTCTGGCCCGAGCCAACTGTGGTCTCACGGCTTTAAGTGATGGGGATTCAGCTCTCTCCTGGCGCGTGGCCTATCTGGTGTCTGCCCCAGAGGTGAGAGCCTGCAGACAGGCCAAACCTCCCCTCTCCCTACCCCAAACCTCTCTGCCCTGCCTGGCCCCTCTCTTTGGGGCTCTTTGTCCTCCAGAGCAGGTACAGTGGAATGAGGGACCCCACTCTCCTCCTGACCTCTCGGGTGGGCTGAGTGTCCAGGGCTGTGGCCTGGAAGTCCTGCTGACAGGGGAGGGAGCCACAAGACCATGCCTTGACAGTCAGGAGCAGGGCCAAGCCCTGCTCGGGTGGTTGTGTTGCCAGGGCAGGGCAGAGCAGGGTACTTTGCTGTGGGATCAGTGTCCCATTTCCCTGGGCAGCTGCCTGTAGGGTCCAGGCAACGGGGGGGTCCTTCCCCAGTCACGTCTGATGGATTAATCCAAGGGTTGTGCTCCAACCCCGCAGAAGCAGCCCAGAAGCTCCCAGCACTGCCACCACCCGCTGTTCACCCAGCAGCAGCCTCTCCACCAGCACCAAAAGGCTATTGTCCATCCATCAGTGGCCTGCATCCCGCCCAGCCCCAGCGATGCCCTCCAGCTGGTGCCCTCAGCCCAGAGCTGGGGCTTGCCCAGCCTGGCTGCTCCTGGGGCAGGACATGCTGGCACCTCGTCTGTCCCCTCCCCAGCCTTAGCAGGGTGGGGTTATGGGGAGAGCTGACAGCTCAGGGCCAGAGCTAGAGAACACCAGAGGGAGACACAAGGGTGCTCTGCATCCTCTGTCTTTGATGCTCCGTCATTATCCCTGCAGTTTGTATTCTGTAAAACTTGGTATATTTCTGTGCAAAAAAAAAAAAAAGGTATTTATTAAAAAACCCTCACTGTCTGAGTGGCACAGGGTGGCTTTTTCCCATAAAGGGTGTTGTGGGGAACAGTGACACCAATAACCCCTGCCACAGCTGCTGCATGGTCCCCAGTGAGGACGGGAGTGTCCAGGAGTGAACCCCACACATCCAGCTGGAGCCCTGAACATCACCTGGCCGTGTGGTGCACCTTCTGAGAAGCCTTAAGGGTGTCCTGCGAGCCCCGAGCTGCCGGCAGGAGAGATGCAGAAAGGTTTTCTGAGGGTCTTTGAGGGGATTGAGGTGCGCAGGTTGTCCTGCCGTCCTCTGTGCGCTCCTAAACCCCTTAGATAATCCCCTTTAAATAGCAAGACTAGGGCAGCGGGGGATTTATTTTAAGTCCTTTCAAACCCAGATTTTACGGTCAGGTCTTGGACCCTGTGTCCATTCAGAAGTGTTTAAAAGTGCCGTTAATCCCGAAGGGATCATTTATCGCTGCGGAGGGCAGAGATTAGCTCCGGCACAGGGCGGCCCGGGGCTCTGCTGGGCCGGGGCCTGCGGGGAGCGGGGCTGGGGGCACGGGGAAGGTCCTGGGGTTGCTTCTGCCCCTGGCGGCAGCAAACCTTGTGTTCTGAGCAGGGCTGGGCACAGGGGGGCTCCCGGGGGAGCTGGCACCAGGATGAGTCGCAACGTGTTAATTAATCACCGGCTGCGGCTTTAAGCGAGGAGGGAGCGGCTGGGCACCGGGGGCAGGGCTGGACAACGGGGGCAGGGCTCATTACCGGGGGGGCCGGGCTCATTACCGGGGGGGGCGGGTTGTCCTCACCGGCACCGCCCCGGCCCGTCCTGGCTGTTTACAGGTCCGACAGGTCCCGTCGGTCTGCGGCACCCCG
>NW_005054314.1:8365842-8380546 GCF_000277835.1 Geospiza fortis
CGGAGCCGTGCCGGGGCACAGGTACCCCCGAGCCGGGTGATTTGCCCTGGCGTGCCCCTCTCTGCCGGGACAGGGCTGTGAGCGTGTTCACAGGGGCCTTAGGTTGAGGGAAGAGACGAGGATCTGACTCCATGTTTCAGAAGGCTTGATTTATTATTTTATTATATATTAAAACTATGCTAAAAGAATAGAAGAAAGGATTTCATCAGAAGGCTGGCTAAGAATAGAAAAAGAAAGAATGAATAACAAAGGCTTGTGTCTCAGACAGGGTCCGAGCCAGCTGACTGTGATTGGCCATTAATTAGAAACAACCACATGAGACCAATCACAGATGCACCTGTTGCATTCCACAGCAGCAGACAACCATTGTTTACATTTTGTTCCTGAGGCCTCTCAGCTTCTCAGGAGGAAAAATCCTAAAGAAAGATTTTTCATAAAAAATGTCTGTGACACAGGGGTGCCCAGGGCAGAGCTGGCAGCAATCCCACTGCCCCGTCCAGCTCCCCAGCCAGAGAGGGGTGTGCTGCACTAGGCCTGCCTCGTTTGGGGTGTCCCGGGCTGGAGAGAGACAGAGAGAGGGAGGTTGTGGGGTTTCCCTCCCCAGGACAGGTTTTCCTGGCTTGCAGGACTTAAAGCTCCTCCGGTTTAGTGAGCCGGAAATTCCCTGTCGCTGCAAATCCAAGGAGAAGTGCCAAAGCAGAGGCTGAGCCTCTCCAGGCGAGTGGGGAGTGCTTGGCAGGAACTCGAAAAAGCCCTAAAGAAAGTTAAAGGAGGAAATCCAGCCACTTAAGCATTTTGTTCTTATGAGTTTTGACAGCTGATTTTTTTCCCCCCCTTTCTTAATAGCTCAGTCTCAGAGCCTGCTTCTCACCCCCTCCCATCCCTCTGTTCCTTGGGAGCTGCAGTGGTTTCACAGGTGATTAGAAAATGAGCAGCTCTGCCCTCTCCAGATTTACTGTTATTAATATAAGCTGGTTTCCCAGAGAACAGGCTGGGAATGCAGCACAGGCTCCTCTGCAGCACCACAGATGTGAAGGAGAATCCTGGTGCTCTCCATGGCTCTGTACCCTGCCTGGGGGTCTGAGGTTTCTCCTGTGGGACTGACACATCTGGGACCATCCCAGGAATTACTCTCCTGTTTCTCAGTAGGGGCTGCCTGCAAAATATCCAGTTTCTTTGGGGCTTTGGGAGAAGCAAAAAATAGTTTCTTTGGGGTTTTGGGAATGTGTGTGTGATGAGACCCATGGGTTGGGGCTGGCCAGGGTGGTGGGGATGGTGTGGGGCCCCCACTGGGTCCCCACAGACCCAACACAGGACAGGGATTCTGTCTGCAAGCAGGGAATCACCACTGCTGGTGCTGGGCAAATCCTTGGGTAATTAAAAGGTTTTTAATGGCAGAGGAGGAGGTGAGTGATCACTGGAAGTGCTGGTTGTGGCAGTGCAGAGCTGGTTCTGCCACCCTCCTGTGCCCAGAGTGTCAAGGCCTGGGCAGGGGACACATCCCACTTCCCCAGGGGTTTCCTAAGGGTTGCAGGGGGCTGGGGAAGGTGAGGAGGGTCCAAAGTGCCCTCTTAGGGTGGAGAATTTTTTCTAGAAGCAAAGAAGGACCTTTTTGGGCACCCTGAGATCAAAAGGTGCCAGCAAGGAGGGTGCAGGATGCTGTTCGTGCATGTTTGGAGAGCCTGGGCAGCACTGGGGTCTGGCTGGGGTCTTCCAGCCTCAGCACCTCTTCCTTGATGGGGCTTTCTCCCCAGCTGCAGCTTTCTGGGAAAGAATAAAGAGTGCTAATGCTGGGAGCCAGGAAGGTGAATTTGGGAGCTCCTCTCCCAAAAGTGTGCATTGATTGTCCTCTGCTTGTGTGGCTTGGTGAAAGTCGTGGGACATTGTGGCCCCCGAGCACTTCTCAGAGCACTGGGAGTTGGCAAAAGGGAAACTGAGGCACAGGGCCACTGTGTGTGCTGAGAGCTGCAAAGCCCCAGTGGTGTCCATGTCCCATTGTGGGAAGTGGATTTATAGAAAAATCTTAAAGCTCACTGTGATAACACCTAGTATTAAAAAATCATCCAGAGAAAACAGAAAGAAAAAAGATTTACCCATCATACAAGAAAAACTTACAGTGTATTGTAATTAAGAAATAGTAAACTTCTGATTATAATAGCGTAAATTAAAACATCTGTATTGTCTCACCCTTCACATAAGGCTAAAAATAGAATAAAAGTTTTTAAAATGCCTCTCAGTTGCCCCATCTCTAAGTAAAAAAGAAAATGATAATCCAACATCCCCTGTCCTGGTGCTGCTGTCAGCTGCTCCCAGGAGAACTGGGGGCTGTGTCCCTCCTTGGAGCTGCTCCCCACCTGGAAGGAATCTGAGTTGGGGGCTCTGCTCCACGCTGAGGAAGGGGATGTGTGGTTTCCTTCCCCTCTGGGAGGGTGGCTCAGCATCTGGCAGCTCTGCTCAGGGCAAAGTCCATCCTTGCTGGATGTGGGTTACCCAAGGAGTGCTGCGTCGAGGGGGAATGGCCCTGGGGATGCTGCAGTGAGTGTGTGTGGGGAGAAAAACTGAGCACCAAAGCCTTTCCTGTGGTAACCTGGAAGCCCATCACCAAAAAAAGTGTGCTTTGCTTTTAGAAAACCTCATTTTTCCTCAAAGGTGTATATGAACACAAAAATATGATTTCAGCCCTCCAAAAAAAGTTACTTCTGGATAGAAAATAATTTTTTCCACTAGCACTGAGCTGTGTGCTGAGCCCTTTCCTTGCTTTCACTTGAGGCAGTGGGTGCTAAGCTCATCCATGGCTCCCAGGACACCTTGTCCTGCCAGCTGGGCACTGTGGGACATCCCTTGTCCCAGGCCACTCCTGCAGGGTCTGCCTTTTGGCTTGTTTCTGCCTGTGTTTTAGCTGCCTTACAGCATGCTGTGCTGTCCCTGTTGTCACTTTGCAGCTTTCTTTCCTCTGTGTGAAACCCCAGGACACCTGCAAAGGTGTGTGCTGCAGCACACCTCTCCTTAGGGGTAGAAATGAGCCAAGGCACAGACTCTCATTTAACAACATGAAAAGGGGCCCTGTTTATTCTTCTTCACAGCTTAGCCATCCTGAGTGACTACAGCAAACTCCTGCTGTTGGCTTCTCTGACAGACTCTGCTGGCTGTTCCTGCTGGAATATGACTGCAAATGTTTCCTTGGTATGACCACAGGCTTTTACCTGGTTTGACTGTGACTGCAGGCTCTGATTTTATGAGACCCAGACTGACCTCACAGCAGATCTTTTGTAGCAGTAACTTTCTTCCTTGTTTTATTTTTTTTGCCTTTTTTTTTTTGTGTTTTTTTTTGCATCTCTCTGGATTATTCCTTCTTCCTCCAGGCCTCTCCCTGACCACCCAACTCACCCCTTTTATCACCCTTATCTTCATTAGTCACAGCTGTGACCCATTCAGGACAAGGCTGTTCTTTGGTAATTGGTCCAGCTGTGACTTTCCAGGGGTGAGTCCCTTGTAATCCCTCCTTGTTCACCCCCAGATGTGGCCTCTTTGGGGACTGGACCTGCACCGGGCGCGCTGTGACCTGCTCTTCACAGAGGCCATCAACCAGAGGATGCAGGTTCCCAGCAGGCTGAAGGTGGCAGAGAGCTGCAGCCCTGGGGACAGGGGCACAGTGGCAGAGGATGTCCCTGCATCCTTTAGGATGCACATCCCTGAGAGGATTTCTCTGGCAGGTAAAGCCTTGGGTTGTCTTTTGGGGTGGGGCACAACATCCTAGGGTGTAGAACCCTTTTATAAATCCCCCTTTTGTGTGCTTTGCTAGAGGAGAGGATGGGGCAGAAAATGCAGGCAGTTCTCCTCAGGAATACAGGGCAGGATGGTGGGTGGCTTGGGAAGAGGTGGAAAAAGGTCACCAGCAGAGGTCTGGATGGGCCTTAATGTTGTCATTACATTGCAAGGGTTCCACATTGCTAGTTTCATACCTCCTTGATGTTTCTTGTAGACAGCTCCTCTTGCACTGACTTTTCCTTGTCCTCACAGCAGCCAGCTGACTCCAGCTCCTTTCAGCTAACCAATCCCCTCTTTTATAACACTCTTCTTATTTGCTACAGCTGTGGCCTGTTAAAATCAGGCCTGCTCCTAATCTTTAATAATTAACCCAGCTGCAACTCTTTAGGGAGTAAGATTACTTTCTATACTACCTTTATTTACTTATATTCTATCCCCCTACACCTTAATTCCAACGGGTGAGGAGCAAAATGCGGAGGCATCTCCCTCCGTGTCTCTTGCAGTTCCCTCTTGGCCTTTGGTAGGGTCCCTGCTTTGGGATGCAGGATGTTTGGCCCTGTCTTTGACAGACAGCTCTGAAACCTTGCTGTCCTGGAGCAGTGGCTCTGCCTCTCTGGGCTGCCCAAACAACCCAGGGCATGGTGTTCATGTGGCACTAAACACAGCCTTGACTCTCCACCTGGGTGCATCTCTCTCCCCTCTCCTGAGGCCATTCATGTTGGCTTAATTCTTCCCTCTCTCCTTCCTGTAGAGATACCAGACACCGGTTTGAGGCCAGTGCTGCTGCCCCAGCCAAGGAAGGTGCCCTCTGTAGTGGTGCACGTGTGCCCAGAGCCTTCTGGGGACGTCCCTTTCCTGCCCCCAGTCAGCAGAGCCAGCGCCCAGCGACGCAAGCGAGCGGTACCGTGGGGGCAGGGACGGGCTGCTGGGGTGGCAAGGGGAACAATCCCAAATTCGGGGTTCTCCAGATAGCTGTTATCACCCCAAGGCAGGATTCATCTTCCAGGAGGCCCTGGGAGTGAGGGGGTGGGGATGGTGGGGTCTCTTTCTGCCCCAGAGCCAGTGCACACCTGTGTGCTGGGACCTTGACCCAGCCACATCTCCTGCTGCATTTTGTGGGCAGGGGGCAGGCTGAGGTACCTGCAGTCCCACCACTGGCTGCTGCTGCTGCTGCTTTTTAAGTCCTGTTTTCCTTCTTAATGAAGTATGTGGCAGAGCTGGTTCATTACAGCAGTGTAAAGGGTTCTGGGGTCAGAGCCAAAAGCAGATTTTATCCTTGTGTGAGAACCTTTCAAAGAGAGGTCCCAGGCATGGGCAGGCTTGACTTGATTTGGCTGCTGGAGCTGCTGTTCTGCCTCCTCAAGTGCTTCAACCTCCCTGAAATTGGAGAGCTGATCCTGGGTGGGTTAGGTTCAGGGTTTTTGATCTGGCTAGAGTTCAGCTCAGTAGGCTCCTGCTGGGGACCCTGTGTCTGCTCTGGGCACATCTCCCCACCTGCAGCAGCATCACCAGGCTGGGGCTCCTGCAGAGTGCTCTCCCTGTGCTGATGGGCCCCTGCAGCCCACGCAGGGCTCCAGGCTGGGCTCAGCCCTGTGCTGATGTGGTTCTGGTCCATTCCCACAGGGCCACCACAGCAGCAGGGCACGGAGGGACAGGACCCCGAGTGACAGTGCCCAGCTGGCCTTGCACAGCCCAGGACAGCACCACGAGGGGTGAGCATGGGCCCAGAGCACCCAGGGTGGGTGGGGAGCAGCATCTCCTCTCACTGGGCTGTTTTGGAGCTGTTTTGGTGTCCTGGGAGGGGCAGGGAGGATCCAAATCAGAGCACTGCCGTGCCTGGCAGGTCCTGCTCATCCATGAGAGGAGGAGTTGTTTGTGCTGGGCAGCTTTGAAGGCAGCTGTGTTGTTCCCCAGGCCTCTGCTCAGGAGTCTCTGCAGTGGGGAATTTGTCTCTGAGCTCATCCTGAAGCAGGGACTGCTGTGCCCCTTGGAGCCCAGAGCTGCCCTGGGTGGCAGGAGAGCAGCACGGCACACAGCTGTGCTTGGCTTTGGAGCAGCCAGGTGGCCCTCTGAGCCTGGGGGCTGCTGGAGAGGGCTCTCTGAGGGCTCTCCCAGCTGATGCCATTAGGGCCTGGGTGCCAGTGGCATTGCCCAGAGATTGTGGAGCTGCTGAAGGGATGAGGGGCAGTGCCTTGTGCCAGGCTGTGCCCTGCTGTGTGAGACTGGGAGTAACAGGCGTGATTCTGTGTGCACCCAGGCCAGGCTCCTGTCCCCTGCCTGCTCCCAGTGCCCCACTGCCCCTCTTCACAGGGGCAGGCAGGATCTACTCCATGCAGAACATCTTCCAGACCATGTGCCTGCTGGGCCAGGTGCTGCTCCAGCGTGTCCAGGACTCTCTGCGGGACCCAGCGCCGTGCAGGTGACGTGTCCTGAGCCAGCTCTGTGTCACCCTGGCCTGGGCCTTGCTGGGGCACGAGCTCTGTGAGCTCTGGGCTGCAGGCTGCTCCTGCATGGCTGCCTTGGGCTGCCTTTCTCACCTGTGCCAGCTCTGGGTGCCAGGCCTGGGCGAGCCTCACTAACCAGCCTTGAGTCTGCTGCTCAGCTTAACACCAGTCCCTGGGCACACTGAGTGCCCTGTGCTGCTCTGGCATTGCTGGGGGTTGCTGATAAGCAAGGACTGATTTTTCTGTGTGCTTTCATAGCTTGTTGGAGAGGGGTGTGTGAAGGGAATGAAATCCAGAGCAGATGGCCTGACCCAGGTGCTGTCCCTGAGACAAGACACACCTTTGGCTGTGTCTTGGTCACTCTTAGTCAGCCTTTCCATGAACTCATCCCACAGCCAGTGCCCTGGCCAGGCTGTGCTGTCCCTCTGTGCTCCCTGGAGCAGGTGTGCAGTGGCCTCAAGTCCCTCCAGATGTGCTGGAGGAACCATCTCCACCGCCCACATCTGTGCCCCTGCAGTAAATTCTCTTTGCTCAAAGACATCCGTGCAGCCTTAAGGTGTCCCCACTGCTCTAAGGCTGCTGAGCACCTGCAGGAACATCTAAATACTCCTCATTCCCCTTGAGCAAAGCCTCCAGGCAGAAAGGGAGGAGAAGCAGCATCCATCATCACATCCATCATCAGGGGCACGTCCTGCCTTCCCTCCCCAGCTGCCTGCTGCTTGCTGAGGATCCAAAGTGATGTCTCTGCTCTGAAAAACTGGAGGCTGGGGCTGTCTTCAAACATCATTTTCATTTCTTAATGGCCAAGAGATCTGGTTAGTGGCTGCAAAGGACCTTCTCCCTCCTCCCTGTGGCAGTGGAGGCCATGCAGGCCATGGCAGCCTGCAGAGCTGCTGTGATGCACTGGGGTCACTCTGGGGCTTCTCCCCAGGCACTGATTTCCCTTTGAAAGCAGCCACCCTCAAACACCTCTTCTTGGTGCTTTACATCCCTTCAGATGCAGACATCCCTTCAGTATGACAGCTTTGCACCCCTGTGCAGCAGTAAAAAACCCAAAAGGACTGTGCTGACTTGTTTGTCCTGAATTTTAGCAAAGTCAGGTCTCAGACAGAGCTGGAATATCTGGCTGACAGTGACCTCTTGAAGGGTATGAGTCACCAGAAGACAATTTCTAGTCTCTACTTTAAAGGGTGTCTACCTGTATCAGCTGGGATTTTGAGTGAAAAGCTGCAGGATGTGTCCTTTTTTCATGCTTCTCTACTGGGGAAAATTGCATTTTCTTTCTGTTGTGGCTGTCATTTTACACTGCAGCTACATTTTGTGCAGGTATTATCTCACAAATGGAGTTTCAGACAGGGATTCAGTGAATCTCCAGGTGCTCTTCTGGCTTGTCTTCAGTGAGATCAGCATCGTGTAGCAGAGATAAACACCCTTTCCTCCCCAGGGCTCCAAGGAGTGGGGTTAGGGGCCTGTTAACCCCTAGGGGATCAGTGAGTGCCTGTGTGAGTTATTGGTGTGCACAGGGCAGTTTTGGTGATAGAATAGCTGACTTTGGGCTAGCCTATGATGACAGGAATTTGTATTTTTCTCACTGTGGATCTGCTTTATTTTGTGATTCAGTGGTGTGGACCCTGCAGGGAGGCTGTGCCTCCAGGGGCTGCCCTGCACATCAGTGGTCTGTGCTGCCTCTGCCAGTGCAGCAGCTCATTCCAGTGGGGGCCCTGTGGTTCCAGGGAGGGAACAAAGTGCTGAACATTTGGGTTGCTTGTTTATGTTTCAGATTGCAGGTAAAATGTGCTACGAGAGCAAAAAGTGATAGTTCCCTCCAGCTGATGGCAGCTTCCCCACCTGCTGATGCAGACAGGATCACCCCTCCATTTCAGCAGTGTCCTGTCACACCTGCTTACCTGGCTGGCTCTAGAGATGTTTTACCCAGCCCTCAGTGAACTCCCGGCACTGCAGAGGATGGATGCTTAGTAGAAATGTTTTCTCTCTGTTGCACCTCTAAAGAAATACAAGCCTGTGTTTCCTGTTACCTGTCCTGGCAGGTGCTGTCTGTCTGTCTGGCTGGCCCCTTTGGGTGCATGCTGGAGGGTACCAATGTGCATGGAGGGGGGTTCAGGAGAGATGAGTGCATGCTGTGCAGGGGCTGTTTGCCTTCTCCTGGTGCAGCACAGCCTGGGCACACACTCCCTGCATTGTGGTGTTGTGAGGATGAGCTGGGAGATGAGAATTTGACTGCATGTTGTCAGAAGGTTGATACATGATATTATATAATATGATATAATATTATATATTATTATACATTTTATATTGCATTATAGTATATATTATTATATATTTTTATATTTCATTATATTAGATATTATTCTATTTTATAATATATAATATATAATATATAATATATAATATATAATATATAATATTATCTATCATATATCTATTATTTATTATATTAGAAATTGTATCCTAAATCTATATAAAGAAAGAGAAAAGGATACATCAGAAGGCTGGAAAAGAATGATAATCAAAGCTTGTGACTGACTCCTCAGAGTCTGACACAGCTGATGGTGATTGGTCATGAATTAAAAACAATTCACATGGAACCAATCAAAGGTGCACCTGTTGGAAAACGCTCTCCAGACCACATTCCCAAGCAATCAGATAATGATTGTTTTCATTCTTTTCTGAGACCTCTCAGCTTCCCAGGAGAAGAAATCCTGGCGAAGGGATTTTTCAGAAAATATCACGGTGACGCCGCACAGCTCAGCTCCCTGGGGCAGCGCTGCATTTGTGGGGTCAGCTGCACCCCACGAGCAGTTCTGCCCCCCCTGCATCTCTGCTTTCCTTCCCAGCTCCCACGAGCCCGTCCCAGCTGCAGAGAGCACCTCGGAGGAGGCGGGGGTGACAGAGGTGGCAGCAATGAGAAGGCAGGTGAGATGGGGGAAAGGGCTGCAAATGCTTGCTGGGAAAGCCACAGGGGATGGGTGAGGGGGCTGCTGCTGTCAGCCTGGCCCTGCCTTCAGCAGAGGGCTTACATGTGTGTTATCCATGGAGCTCCTACCCCGAGGGGCTGCAGGACCCAGCCAGACCCCTCTGGTGGCACTGAGAGGGGCTCAGATGCTCTCTGATGGGGAGAATCCTCCTGAAGCATCTGCTGCAGACCCGAGGTGCTGCTGCCACTCCTCCCACACAAAGGGAGCTTCTGCTTTAGAGAAGGAGGACCTGAAGTGTTGGGGAAGATGAAACAGGAAAGCCTTATAAATATGATTGCCTGGCAAAAGATTTTGAGATTATAGAAACTGTAAGTGAGATTGAGATGAAAGCAAGCTTTGAGATACCTCAGTTACTGAACAACTGGAAAACAATGGCATGGCCAGCTGAAGGTAATCCCCTTTTGATGAAACAAGACCCTCTGCTTGCAGGCAGGTCCAAGGGTCAGAGCAGACCCTGCCAGCTTGGCAGAAGGGGCCCAAAGAGGAGTTTTTAGGGTTTAAAATGTAACACAGTATGGTAATGTAGTGATTCTTATAGGCTGTATGTAAATGCTGTAGGATTTGTATCTTGTACTAGATTGGTTAGTGAGAATTAGAATATTCAACACAGAAGAAGATTTATTGTGTTGTACTGGGAACTTCTCTCTCTTTTACTCTTCCTCGCTCTCTCATTTTCTCTTTACCACACTCTTGCCTTCTCTCTCTTTACCTCTCTCTCCCTCTCTCAGGCCTGCTCTGAGCTGTGCCTGGCAGCTCCCAGCAGGGCCCTGCACCCAGGCTCTTTGCAATAAATGCAATAAACCCCAAATTCCATGACCTGGCTTCAGAGATCTCTGTCCCTGACCGTCCTACCTCTGCTACTCCAACACTGAAGGAGCAGAGCTCCAGCTGTGCCTCTCTCCTGTGCCATGGGAGGTGACAGTGCCCCTGTGCTTGCCTTGCAGCTGGCCAGGATCTCGGGGAGGCTGCGGGTGCTGGAGGAGCAGTGCCATGCCTGGAGACAGAAGGAGGCCCTGGTGTACTCTGTGATGATCTCTGCTTGCCTCATCAACACCTGGCTCTGGCTCAGAAGATGACAGCCCCTGGCCAGCCTCCCCTGCTCACCTGGCAGGGTGGGTGAGGGCAGGCAGAGGAGCATTTCTCGTGTACTTGCCAGCAGTGAAACTCTTTTTTTTCTTGCCTAGAACTGCTTTCTGCACTGTGGGCCCTCGAGAGTGTGTGTCCTTCAGGCCTTGGTGACAGAGAAGGTGTGAGAAGCTGCTGTGAAGAGCTGAGTTCTCTGAAGAGCTGGTGGCTGGCACAGGAGGTGTCTGTCCTGTGCAGTTGCCCTCAGGCTGCCAGAGGAGATGCAAACCTGAGGAGCTGGGTGTTTGTGGGTGTGGGGTCCTGTTACACTCACAGCCTGGCCACATCCCACCTTGGAGATCTCAACTCTGACCCCATAAAAGTTCTCAGCCAGCTGCTGTGCTCTGTTCCTCACCGTCTACAGAGTGACTGAGTGTTCCTAAACTCCTGCTGGGTTCTCTTTTCTTCCTTGTGCAAGTGCTGTTTGGTGGAGGTGGTGCTCCTGTGCCACAGCCCCTCTTGCAGGGTGGAGCTGGAGGGGCCAGGAGCTCCCATCCCTGCAGCCACAGCAGCTTTGCAGATGTTCACATGTGAGAGCCTTGCTGGCATCTGGGCTTATCCAGGGGCTTGGCTCTTTCCCAGAGGGATTTACATGGGAAACCTGCCCATGGTGACTCTCTGGATTATAAAACCTCAGAGCAACAGCAATAGCACCAAACAGGTCAGGGAAAATAGATATTTGTTAGGCTCCCCATGGCAGAGGGGAGTGGAGGAGTGTCTCTCCCAGGTCTTGCTGCCAAGCTGCAACTTCAGCCATGGTGCAAGAACATGGGTGAGGGAAATTCCTGACCCAGATGCTCTTTAGCTGTGAACAAGCTCAGTTTAACAGCTTTGCTGTTTGTTCCCTTCTCCAGAGTTTATTAACACTTGATTCTGAGGTGACTTTGAGATGTTTTTGGTGGTTCATCCAGCACATCTGCTGGAGTTGTGCACGCAGGCCCTGGGGGCAGGTTTTGGCAAGGCTTAACAGGACCTCTCTGTGTCACCTGTACCTAATTATAGCTGGATCTACATGTCATCCAGATGTCCCAATAGCTTATTTACAGACATCAGAGCTCGGGTGGTTTTTGCTTGACACCGCACCAAGCGTCCGTGACTGTAAATCTGGCAGCTGGACAGGGACTGATGAATAACTGATAATAACTGTCCCCAAGAAATTGCAGCTCTGAACCTGGGGCTGATTGCTGAGCTGAGGACAGTGCTGGCATTCCCTGCACACCAGAGCCAGGGTGGTGTGCTGGGTGTTGTGGCAGGAAGGTGTGCAGGGTACCCACCCTCCTGTGGCAGGGTCACCAGAGGACCTTGCACAGCTGTTCTGGGTAAGGGGGTGTGAGTGGGGCCAGGAAATGAGGTGAATTGTCTGGTTTCTCCCCTTTGAGAGGTGTTAGTGTGTTGTGGAGGAAGCTTGTGTTTGGGGTTTATTTTAGGGTGAGGAGAGATGACTTTGGGAAGGCACACCACCTTCAAAGTGTGGCTTGAAGGTGTTTGGAGGAGAGGTGGTCAAACTGGATATGTTCTCATGGGCAGGTTGTGGAAAATGAGACTTCTCTGTAAGGCATAAATGCTGGTGTAAATCTGGAAACACTGACTACAAAATGCATATTTTAATAAACTCTTTGTGTTCTGGATGTGTTTATTTTCTGTGGAGTCTGGTGCTGATGTCCCAGTCAGTGGGAACAGGTAAGGTTTATTCCCTTGGCAGCAGGACTGTCACCTGCTTGTGGGTGTCTCAGCTGCCCTGGCTGAGGGGGAGAATCCTGAGTAGAAAAGCTTCTGGTTAATGCTGTCCCTGTTGGAGTGTGATGCTTTTATTTCCTTTTTTCCTCTTACTTTCCTCCTCCTCTGGGCTGCTTTGTCCCAAGGCAGCACACGTGGCAGGGCTGGGTGTCCCCAAGGGCCACTGCCACGACAACTGCACAGCAAATAAAGTGTTTTGTGCACGATGGTGCTCGAGGGAGCAGCTCTGGAGCTCCCACGTTCCTTTTGGAGGCAGCTGCAGGCAGGGAGCAAACAGAGAATTGGAATAGAGGCACGTTGCTGCCAGTGCTCCTGGGGAGCTGTCACCTGGAGTGTGTGATGTGGGGACAAGAGCAGGGTGCCATCCTGTGCTGCTGGGTGCTCGCCCAGGAGCCCCAGCCAAGGCTGGGAAATTCTCTTTGTTCCTGTGGACTGCCTGCTGCGTGGGTGCTCAGCGAGATCAGAACAAGTGGAATTTAAAGCTTTGAAGGGGAAAGGAAGAGGTAAACCTTTGATAGCAAAGATAAAAGAGACTCCAGGTGCTGGTGCTTTCAGATCAGCCCTGCACAAGGTGCAGGACTCCGTGTGCCTGTTGGGGATGGATCCTCAGCCACTGCTAATGGTTACATCCTGAGGGAGAGGAGAAAAGCTGACCTCTTCCTGACTGCCTTGGGGATGCAGATTTTTTGCTAACTGGGCATTAGAATGACTTCCTGAGCAAAATAAGAGGACAGAAATTGGTGAAAGGTGCAGTTCATGATCACCTTCAAACTCTGCAGCTCTCTTTGCTGGGACTCCAGAGCAGCACTTTTGGTCCCCTGCTCTGCCAGCAGGCAAAGAGGTAAGTGGATGTGAGGGTGTTAAATGTGTCTGCTTTTCCCAGTTCTCCATCCTAGCAGTAGCTGTGCCACACCTCTGAAGCAGGGATAGAATCACCATTTTGCACTTCCCCAGGGCAGGGCTGGGAGGGGAGTGGGAGCAGAACCCTGGAGCAATCCGGGTGCATCCCCTGGTGTGGCAGCAGCTGAGCCCAGCTGGGGCTGCTGGCTGTGCCTGTCCCTGGCTGCACAGTGACCCAGGACACAGAGCAGCTCAGCAGGGCTGGCATCTCCAGCAGGGCTGGCATCTCCAGGACACAGAGCAGCTCAGCAGGGCTGGCATCTCCAGGACACAGAGCAGCTCAGCAGGGCTGGGATCTCCAGAGCACAGAGCAGCTCAGCAGGGCTGGCATCCCCAGCTGGGCACTGTCTGGGGTCCCTCCAACCCCCAGGAGGTGATGGCTGGTGGGAGAAGGGAACACGTGCATAGGAAAATGAAACATCCGGAGCAGAACATCACTCGGGATGGGCACTGTCCCCCCTGTCACCATGCCGGTACCTCCGCTGCTCCTGCCCTGCCTTCGTGTCTGAAAAGTCCGAGGGAGCTCCTGGGGCAGGGATGGGACCCAGCCAGCCCTGCCAGCCCACCTGAGGCAGAGCTCCAGGGGACACCGGGCTCATAAGTGGATGATGGTGGCGGCACCGGTGGCACCTGTGCCCTAGGGAAAAGGGAAAGGAAAGGGAAAGGAGACAAGGAGAAATGAAAGGAAAGGCAAGACAAGGAAAGAAAAGACAAGGCAAAGCATAGAGAAGCCAGGCAAGGCAACCCAAAGCAAGGCAAAAGAGGAAGAGGCAGGCAAGGCAAGGGAGGGAGGGGTAGGAAGGACAAGGCAAGTAAAGGCGAGGCAAGGGAGGGGAAAGCAAGCAGGGTAAAAGGAGGGGTTGGGGTGGGAAAGGCAAGGCAAAGGAGAGGCAGGCAGGGAAGGGAAAAGGAGGAGTGCACAAGGTAAGGAATGGGAAGAGGAGGGGCAGGCAAGGCAGGGCAGCAGAAGGTGAGGAGAGCAGGAAAGGCAAAGGAGAGGTGGGCAGAACCAGGGAAGAGAAGGAAACAGAGGTGTTCCTCCGGCAATGAATGAGGAGCCTGAACGATGAGGAGAGCATCTCTCGTGGCTCCAGGCAGCTGTGGGATCTCTCGGAGGACTCCTGGGGAACATGGTGTGGGCCCCTGGCATGGTGTGGGACCCTCTCTTCCCACGCTGTGCTGGATTCCTGCGTTCAAACCTGTGATGTGTCCTGCATGTGTTCCCTGTGGCTGTTCTGTGCTTGTTGCAGGTCCCTGGGCAGGGTGTGTGCCCCTGGTCCCCTCTCCCTGAGGATGCCAGCCAGGAGCAATGGTGTGCACAGCTCCCCAGCCAACCACCAGCCCGGGGGTGGCACGGAGGGGACAGGGCTCAGCACCAGCAGGTGAGCTGCTCCCTGCCTTGGGAGGGGAGGGAAAGGCCTGGCATGGGCACTGTCATGGACATATTTTACCAAACATCCTTTTGCTAGGATTTTTTTCTCCCGAGAAGCTGAGAGGCCTCAGGAACAAAATGTAAACAATGATTATCTGCTGCTGTGGAATGCAACAGGTGCATCTGTGATTGGTCTCGTGTGGTTGTTTTTAATTAATGGCCAATCACAGTCCAGCTGTCTCAGACTCTCTGGTCAGTCACAAGATTTTATTATCATTCCTTTCTATTCTGTTCAAGCCTTCTGATGAAATCCTTTCTTCTATTCTTTTAGTATAGTTTTAATATATAATTTTCATGATATG